>NC_057744.1:11754432-11860996 GCF_004010195.1 Chiloscyllium plagiosum | reverse complement strand
ATCTTTCCTCCCTTATACCCTCTCACCCTCCCATCTACCCTCCCTCTCTGTCATCCTCCTATTTTCCCTCCCTCTCACTCTCCCATATTCTCTCCCACTCACCTTCACTCCCTCCCTCCCATCCTCTCACCCTCCCTAACCGTTACTCCCTTCTCTCTAACTGAACTGAACTGCACTCTCTATCTCTTCAAGCTGCTGTTCCCCCACATTTAGCCGCTACATCAGATTCCTGACAGGAAGGGGTGGTGCAGTTGTTACTCTGCTGCCTCACAGTGCCAGGAGCCCGGGTTCAATTCCACCCTCAGCCCACTGTGTGTGGGGAGTTTGTACCTTCTTCTCATATCTGTGTGGGTTTCCTAACATGGTCCAAAGATATGCAGGTTAGGTGGATTAGCCATGGGAGATTCAGGATTACACGAATAGGTGGGGGGGGAGTGCAGCCAGGTTAGGATGCTTCAGAAGGTCTTGATAGGCTGAATGGCCTGCCTCCTTACTGTAGGGATTCTCTTCAATCCTGTCCATGATTTCTCCCACACACATCCTGCTTAAAACAGCTTCTAATCTTCACAAAGGAAAAGGTGGAAACCTGATGAGAGAAGGTGAAAATATATAATGCTTCTTGTGCCTCTGTACATTATTAATATTCTAACTGGATGCTGCTCATCATGTATTGCATTTTTAATTCCTCAGTCTATTGTCTTCACGTACTCTGTTGTATTCTATTGTTAGAAAATAGAGATGTCCTGATCCTTGAGCTATTATTTCATTATTGTCTTTCTCACATCCCACCCGTTCTCCCTTCCTGGACTGTATTCCTTGGATATAATCCACCTTCAGATAAGATGATTGATTAAAGAACCAGAAGTGATATGTGGAAAAAGTTTTTTCTGCATTACGAGTTGTGTTGACTTGGAAAGCATTGGCTGATATGGCAATGAATTGAATTAGTATTTGAAGGGGAAAGGTTTGGATGACCACGGGTAAAGATCAATTGAATAAGGTGAATTGGATAGCTCTCTTGTCAAAGAGCTGACATCGTCCAATGGGCAGAATGACCTCTTTCTGTGCAGCATCATTCCACTCTCCAGTTGTGAAATAAGAGAAGGAGGCATTGCAATAGATCATGATACACCTAACCAGGGATTGTTGGTTCAAACAGCGAGAAGTATAGATTGAGTTGATCATCGTTGTCTTTTCCCTTAGATGGGGAATTTCAAGACTAATGGGCACATTTTTTAAGGTGAGACGAAATAGATTTAAAAAAAGTATGAGGGGCAAATGTTTTACACAAAGGTGGTTCAAGTGTGGAATGAACTCCTTGAGGAAGTGGTGGATCTGGGTACAATTACAATGTTTAGAAGACGTTTGGATAAGTACATGAATAGGAAAGGTTTACAGGGATATGGGCCAGGACCAGATAGGTGAGACTGGATTAGTTTGGGATTATGGTCAGCATGGACTTGTTGGACCGAAGGGCCTGTTTCTGTGCTGTATGACTCTATGACTCTATAAGTACAAAACAACTGGCAATTGTCTATTCCTTGACCAGTACTGATTTCTTGAGCCAGTGGTTCCTTTAACACTTCTTGTCTCAGATCAGACAATGAAACACAGACCAAAAATCAAGCTTGATTTTTGAGCATGCTTGGTTCTTCTGCACACGTTTTAGTATGGATGTTCCTGTTCAGGTCAGACCGTGAAGTATTTCTTCAGACAGAAGGTATAAAGAATATATGCACAGTGATAGTGCAACGGAGTTCCCTGTCTTTAGCGGCTCTAATGCTAAACTTCCAGCAAAGTGTCTCTCAATTGACTACAGTTTATAATTAACCACAGAGAATCATTTGCATCATCAGTAAACTCTACCTCTCCAACACAGGCCAAAATCAAACCAGGGACTGATCTCAGCTATCTTTCTTTGGAGCAGAGAAGGTTGAGGGGGGACCTGATCATGAGAGGCATGGACAGAGTTAATAGGAAGTAGCTGCTCTCCTTAGTTGAAAGGAGCATAATTTTAAAGTGAAAGGCAGGAGGTTTAGAGGGGATTTAAGAAAAACCTTTTCATGCAGAGAGTGTTGGAGGTCTGGAAAGCACTGCCTGGCAGGGTAGAAGAGGCGGGTAACATCACAATCTTCAAATATTATTTGGATGAACGTTTGCAGTATCATAGTAATAAAGGCTATGGGCCTAGTACAGGAAAATTGCTCTAGTTTACATAGTATATTTTTGGCAGTACAGACCCAATGGGCCAAAAGTCCTTTTCTGTACTGTGTAATCCTATGATTCTATCTCACCATTCTACAAATGGTAAAATAAGCTATGACAGGTATACTGGTGCACAAAAAACAGTGATTATTCTACAGCTAGTCTAAAGCTGTTTCTCTACTGCACAAGTCCTGTGCTAGTGCCACGGACTCTTGATTCAAGACTCTGGTGTCACCATCAATTCCAAATCCAAGCTGTCACATTCACTAAGGCCAAGTACTGAGGAAACCTAGTTTGAAATGAAACAACTTTAATGATTCTGGCAAGTTTATTTTGGGCTGTCGACCAGTTGCTCAAGACCCACATGTTGAGAGTCTACAGCTTAACACAGCGTTTAACTCAATATGAAAACAATTTAAAACATTTCAGAAGGAGACAGAATGAGAGAAGCATGCAGAGGAACTAAATGCTTGCAGCGAAGTACATTTTTTCAAAGAATCACGATTGTGAAAGTAACCCATTGGAGACAGGGACAAAAAACAAAGGCTCATTGCAAACTATGGAAGGATTGTCTCGATGGGTGCCTTGTTTATTTAGCAAATGGAAGATAATCTCACTTTTTTACAGTTCTTGGCTACTGCAAATCTCTGTGACAGGGAATAGCTGTACTTATGTTTATGTGTGAGTGGGTAGGCCTTGCCTCTGTGTTTAGATAGTTTCTGATCTCTTGCTCCAAGGATCGTAAAATGCTACACTGCAAAAATGGGACATTTAAGTCACTGTCATTTTCTTTCCTCTCTCAGATACAATCTTATGGCGTTAGTCTTTTCCATCCTAATATTAGTCACAAGTGGCTAATTTGTTTCAAAAAGAACTGTGTCATGTTCCAACTACAAAATACATATCGACGTGTACAGGGCAAACACAAATTTCAATTTTTTGCTCATGTGTTGCTTTACTAAAGCAGACAAGCTCAACTAAAATGACAACAACTTGAGCTGTGAAGATCACTGGTGGAATGTGCAATATCAATGAGTTTTGTTTTAGCCTTGCTACTAAGCATCAGGAATAATGGGAAAAGAAAATTGACTAATCAAGGGAGCAGCAAGGATCCCTTTTCCAGGCCAACATACTGTAAAAGCCAAAATACCAATAAAAGAGATCAAGTGATCATTCTTTTCTCCGTGGTCATTTGTGGGTCCTGACTAGATTTCAGCTGTTGTGGAATTAGCAATGAATAGATTATAAAGCTCACGTACATCATTCATAGTCAGAAAACACTTGGAAACTTTCTGATGACACCACAAATGTGTGAAAAATCATTTCTTTCTGATTTAAGATCAGAGATTCGAATCACAGGTTGGCAATCGTGGACCTCGTCATAGTCCCAGAAGACACTTGGTAGTGGGTTTAATCTGAGGGTCACCACACCTTAGATGAGGGATGAGGTTGAGAAGGTGGAGCCTTCAAGGTGACCTCTGTTGCTGTTCCTGGAGTCATCACAAATGTAAACGATTTTATCAAAGTATGTGAAATCCCTGATTTATCTGTCTGATCACCTCGGATTAACAGAAAATATGGAGCAAGCTTCTGTACTTAACAAGCATTTCTATTCATTACAAATAAATACATCCTAACTACAGCAAAATGACCTGTCAACACATAATTCTCATCTCTAAAACTCTAACTCCTTTCTTAAACCCCATACAGACACATACACAAATACAGACAAACAAAAAAAAAATATTGTTATGGATGGAGGGTAATAAACCTGGGGAAGCAATTCAATGGTATAAGCCTTCAGGATTCAATGGAAGTGTTCCTTTGGTTTCTCAAATCCTTTATTTCTTTCACTTCGCTCAAGGATGCATAGAGCTTCATAAATTATAAAGTCACTGACTTATTGATTAAAAGCAACAGCTTGCAGCAACTGGTGGGAGTGAGTAAACTAGCTTTCTTTGAACTTTAGGTATTCTACTGCAGAGAGAGAGAGAAATGATACCGACTTTTACAGCATCTGAACGCTTCTGCTCATATTGTTCACACTCATAAGCTGTTCAGAATCCCAGGGGCCAATGGTGATAATGGCCTTTGCCACAAGCAATCAGCAACCTGTTGCCAGGTGAATCTCACCTAGTATACCATCCACACTGACTCCCACCCCACAGCTGGGACATCTACAAAGCAAAATTGTTATACATGTTTTACAACACGGGTAAACCCTCCTGCTTAATTTAAAACCAGCAACACAGAAAAGATTTATCCCGTGCAGTAATCTATAAAACTTTGAGTGGCCAAGAACTATTTGAAGTAAAAATTAACAACTTTGTTTCTTAAAGTATAACAGAGAATAATTAACTAACAATTATTAATAAATCCTTTCTCTAACCTATCTTTTACATTCCCTTCTATAATATTAGTCCAATAAAACTCCCAATTAAGTTTTACAAAACAAAACTTCTTATCTCAAAACCAGGCAGCTTTCGTTCTCCTGTGTATTTCAGTCTCCTTTTCTTCATCTTGTGGATTCTGCTTCACAGGTTACTGATCCATAAAGGTACTTTTAACAGAGCTATTCTCTGGGCAGTGTGTAGATGTCATTGGCTTGGCAGTTCTCCTCCCAACTGTTCAATTTTCCCCAGTCTTATACCCCACAGCATTAGATTGTGTCATTGGCTTTTAAGATTGTCAATATAGTTAATTGAAACTTGATTGGAATTTGGTATTTTTCAGAGTATCATTTAAACTGATTGGCCTAATTTGAATCTGTTTTGTCATATCCAAGTAACTAGCTACCCCAGTAGCTGAAACATATGGTTACATTGTATCTTTTTGAGAACATTTAGTGGTGTCATTGCTAGCTTTTACTCTCTTAAATATGCAGTACACCCACATCTTCATAACACATGACTTACAATGAGTTTCAGTAACTTGCTTTTTTTTAAAAAATGCAGCAATTCCTTCCTTAGGCTATGTTTTAAAATAAAGTATTTTTAAAATACTTTGAATCAGACTTACTCTACCATCCGGGTACATAATGGCCTGGTATAGCAACTGCTCTTCCAAAAGCCTTAAAAAACTGCAGAAGGTTGTGTGCACAGCCCAGACCATCACAGGGGCCAACGTCCCATCCATGGACTCCATTTACACTTCTTGTTGCTGTGGAAAGCCTGGTCATGATCTCCTACAATCTGTTTTGTCAGGCCAAAGAGACAGAAGCTTGAATTTACGCACCAGCAGGTTTGGGAACACCTTCTTCCCTGCCGTTGTTAGACTGAAGAATGGACTCTCTAACTTCAAATAATGTTGACCTTGTTAATGTTAATCTTGCTTTGCACACTTCCTGTGCAGTGTAACTTGTATGTTGCACAGTGTCTAAGCACCCTATGATCATAATGTTCTTGCTTGCTTTGCTGTGCCTGGATTGCTCGCAAACAAAGCTTTTCACTGTACTTAGGTACACATGACAATAAATCCAATCAAATCTAGAGGATTACTGGCAGCTTTAGTTACTCTTCATCTATCCAAATAGTTTTAAAGCTCTTACAATCTGTTTTCATTTGATTAGCTACCTTTTTGACATACTCTGCCATTTACATTTTTCTTAACTTTTTTTGCTACCTGCGCTGCTTTTTAATCCTCTGACAAACCACAAATTTGTGCAACTTTCTTTCAATTTAATATCATTTAAAATACTTTGAACAGGTGACGACTCTCCACTTTCCTGGAGCCATAGGTAGGTATGCCAGAGTTTGCTCTTTGTGTTTCTCACATAGTCAGTCCTGCACCCACTGCTGGGCTAATAGCATCTGCAAGGTGAAAGTGAGTACTGCAGACGCTGGAGATCAGAGTCAAGATTAGAGTGGTGCTGGAAAAGTACAGCAGGTCAGCAGCTTCTGAGGAGCAGGAAAATCAACGTTTTGGGCAAAAGCCCTTCATTGGGAATCCATTCAGATGCTGCCTGGCCTGCTGTGCTTTTCCAGCATCACTCTAATCTTGATTAATAGCATCTGCAGTTGAAACTTTATTGCTGGAACAGCACAGCAGGTCAGGCAGCATCCAGGGAACAGGAGATTCGACGTTTCGGGCACAGGCCCTTCTTCAGGAATCATTCCTGAAGAAGGGCCTGTGCCCGAAACGTCGAATCTCCTGTTCCTTGGATGCTGCCTGACCTGCTGTGCTGTTCCAGCAATAAAGTTTCAACTTTGATCTCCAGCATCTGCAGATCTCACTTTCTCCTCCTAATAGCATCTGCAGTAGGGTGAGGCTATTAGTGGGCATTAAAGGCTTTAATTGGTGATGGCTTAGGGAGATCCAGGGAGGACACAAGATTCTACCATCATGCATGCTATATAGGAGAAATAATTGTAGCATACGAGTTCTTATCTTTTATGTCAGAACATGGATGTAGATTTGGTTTAGTGTGCAATGCAATTTGGATTAGTCTGGTGACAAGTACAGCCATCGAATTATACAGCACAGAAACAGACTTTCAGGACCAACCAGTCCATACTAACTAAATACGTTACCAAACTAAGCTTTGCCCCAAGGTAGTGGTGTCCAAAGCTAGAGGGGAAAGATTTAAAGGGGACCTAAGGGGCAACTTTTTTTATGCAGAGGGTGGTGTGTATATGGAATGAGCTGCCAGAGAAAGTGGTGGAGGCTGGTACAATTACAACATTTAAGAGGCATCTGGATGGGTATATGAATAGGCAGGGTTTAAAGGGATATGGACCAAATGCTGGCAAATGGGACTAGATTAATTTAGGATATCTGGTCAGCATGGTCAAGATCAACTGAAGGTTCTGTTTCCGTGCTGTACATCTCTATGACTCTATGATTCTAGTCCCACCTGCAGTACATTAAAAATCTGTAAGTCTTTCTCATTCATCCATCTGGCCTGTCCATTCTGTTGTAGACTACTCTAGTTGTAGAGGGATTACACTTTTTTGTCAAAATATAAAATCTGGTTTATGAATGACAATGGATTCAGAATAGATATGTTATTAATCAAACTACCAATATTGGGACACCTGCCAACATTCAATCTGCTTTTAGTTTGGTCTGATTGAATTTGACTTTTCCAGACAATGCAGGCTTTCAAATTGCAAATGTGTAAAAGAATATCTGTGAGTCAGATATATTTACAGGATGTGCTAAAAAGGACTCTTGCTGAACTAAGCTTGAAAATTCACTGCTGGTAATGCAATATTTAGATGGACAGCCTTATTTTTTCTTGACAACAATAGGAAATAACAAGTTTAAAATAAAGATATGTGCTCTTGGTTTTCAAGGCGTCACCCATATACCAAGTATTATTGAATTGCCCTGAGAGTAAAGGCGAAAATCTATTTCTATTTCAAGTAAATCCTATTTAAGGTCTCAATCCAAATATTACCTTATATTTCCCCCATTTTCAGATGCTAACTCTCCCATGTGCATCCAACATTTTCTGCTGTTATTTCAGATTTCCTCCATTTGCTCTTGTAAATCAATCATTCTATGTAATATGAAATGTTTGACTTAGAAAACTTATCTGCCCTTTAGGTACTTGTTCATCCTCTCGGTTTTGGAAAAAGTACAAACTTAACAAGTGAGCTGGTGCAGATATATTCTCAGCAAGCAATGTTTCTTCTAATAATAATTTCAACACTGGTAACCCACAAGATGCCTTTTCTTTTAACAGACCAGTCATTGATAGTAGAAAATCCTCCTCTGTTTAACCACCGACAAAATCCATTTCACAGAATCTAATAAAAACTCTCTTATGCTGGCATTTTCATTAATATCTCCCTGTGCATTCAGACAGCAGCAGCAAATTGAGCATTCCTATCGCCTCATGACTAACCATTCCCCAAAAGTCTTACCAAAATAGTTAACAGGAATTAGAAAAGAAATGGAAAAGCATTCACTTTTAAAACTCTTGCATGTAAATTATTGCAAGGATCTTAAAATTGGGAGAGGGATATTCTATTTATTGTATATTATTGTGAAGCTGGAATGTTCTTTTCAATATGGGCGAATTTGTATGTGAAGTTAAATGGCTCAGATAGAGTAGTAATAAAACTGGTGTTATGTGGAGAGATAAAGGTACTCTCTGATGCTAATTCTGTTGACAGAGGCTGCATCTATATAGAGTCTGAGAAATATTGTAGTCTTTGATGATTGGCACAATGTCAATAAAAAAGGGATGTCTTCATATTCTTCTTTATTTATTTTAAACTCATTTTTTAACAAAGACTTTTCTATACACTTATAAAGAGCCATATGCCCTACGTGGAGGGAAATTCATTCATGTACGAAATTAGTTGTACAATCAAATCATAAGAAAGGAAATCGGACAATAGTTCCCCTTCTCGAAGAATCCTATTTTTAAAAAATGGAGACCATTTGTCCTTCCAAAATGTTTTGGTGATCTGCTGTATTGGAAAGGTAGAACAATACCTGTGAAAATATATACACCTCAATAACACTGACTTTCTATTTATCAGTGAGCCAAAAGCTTGCTGAATTCTATACACTATGAGAAAAAAAACTAACCCTGCAGAGGATTGTATCTCGAAACCTTCCATTGTTCATTTAAAGCAAAGGAACCTATACTTTTGGTGGCAAGCAAAGGATCTAGAATTTTGAACTCTCTGTTGATATAATTATCTTAATTTTATTTACCAAATTGCTCTATCTGTGATTTGCATAATTGTACTTTCTGTCGAAGTTATCATACTGATAGTTAAAACAACAGTTTTCAAATTAAGAATTTTAGCTCTATATGCTACCTGCTATTAAGATTTCAAATAGATTAACTGGCCTTTTGTCTTGGTTGCACTTTCTGGGATCTGACAGAGGATACAAATTACTTCTGTGCTTCCCTTCACATGACAGTAGCTGCATTACGATTCAATATAATTGATTACATATGAAGTATTTGGAATGTACCAAATAAGACAATGGCCTAGATTTTGCACTCAACAATGCAGCAACATTCACTGATGTCAAACAAATATGCCCAGAAAGAGCTGAAAATTTCTGTGGTATGGATTTTCCTTTCCTGACTACATTTTGAATCTAGCAGCATATCAAGGTGATCTCCAAGCATTCAGCACCAGTGATGACATGATGTAGAGTAAGCAGCCAATCACAGTAAAATATTTTCATTGACAGTAAGTCAGGAAACAAAAACCACTACATTTTCACTTTTAAAATTTTACAAATAACAAAATAAAATTTGGAGGTTTGCATATAAGATTTGTAGAAGCTAAAATATTGCACTTTATAATGTTCTGAGGAAGTGTCACTCGACCTGACACATTAACTCTGATTCCTCTTCACAGTTGCTGCCAGACCTGCTGAGCTTTTCCAGCAATTTATATGTTACATTTGATGGTACATGAATACAAGCCATTTAACCTTGGTTGTGTTCAACCAGTCAATGCTGGTTTTTATTTTCCACTTCCGTCTCCTGCCATTTAATTCTATCATTATAATTGCTTGCAGTTCAGGGCATCATATTGTAAGAAAGACGTGTGAGCACTGGAGAAATTGTGGACAAGATGCACAAGGATTATACCAGAAATACATGACCAGAAAGGACTGACTAACTGAATCTTTTCTTCCCTTGAAAAATGGTAAGAGATGACTTAGTGTAGGTATTTAAGGTACTCTTTTATATGATAATGATTCTGAATGGATTACTATTCATGTTACATTGGGTGCAGCTTGTTTCTGTGCTTTGGACACTTTAACCAATTTATGTTTAACATACACTTTACCCAACTGCTCTTTTCAGTGAGGCAGACAAAGGGACACAGAATTTGGTTCACAGTTCAACTCGATTTTATTAACAAAATATTCCTTACTAAAAACACCATTTTCCAAATTCCCACAATATTTATTCTCTATCTGGCTCTATCCATCTAAGAAAGGATATTACCCACAGTGACTGATGTGTCTGAGCTGGGCCATTGGAATCTCCTTCCTCTCTCTCACAAAGGTGGGTCTTGCAGGTGAGGGTGGGTCTTCTCCTGGGTCTTCTTGGATTGCCACATGGTCTTCTGCAATGTCTCTTGCTGTGAACCTTCACTGAATGGGTGGCTTCCAGACATGTGTGTGTTTTATGCCCCTCACACAGACCTTCCAAAATGTTCTGTGGCCTTTGGCCAATGGAGTCATAAGTTGGATTCAAATTGTCCAATGGGCTCATGCCAAAAACCAAGCCAGGAGATGTGAAGTGCAAATACTCAGGCCATTTAGGTTTTAGAAAGTCTGATTGACACTTCTCCAGTAAACAACACTCAGAATGGGTGTAACTGGATCCCTGTGAACCTTTGTAATCTCTTTCACCTTGATTTCCACTGTTCTCTGTAGCTGATAGCTGCTGGTTGCTGTTTGATTTACCTTGGCCCATTTCCTGTTAGACCTGATTTCTCCAGCTGTGGGTCAATGTTGAGCGTCTAATTTTGGGCCTGCAGTCCAATCCATTCAACAGAATCTGTGGATGGAGATAAGGAGTTCTATTCCAGCTTTCAAAGAGAGCAGATATAGCTGCGCCAGCTCCCTAAAATTCTGGTAATTATGCCTGGCCAAGTGTAGTTGTACTTACTACAGTATTGCAATAAACATTCATACATCTAGGAACAGTGCATCTCTGTTAAATGGCTACAGTTGTATACCTGTTGCCACTAATTACTAGAGAGACGCAATGCAAAGCAAAGGCAGAGGAAGGTTAGTGGCAATGAACAATCTCAAATAAATAATACCCAGTGCACACACATTGTCAGTGGTGACAGATACCACAAATACTATGAATCATCACCTGGGAAAATAACCACAGATACTGACAGAATATTTCCTCTTATGGGGAAGAAAGTAACTGGGAGCCATCAACATAAGATAGTCACCAAGAAATGCAATACAGAATACAGAAGGACCTACTTTACCCAAAGAGTGGTGAAAGATAAAACAGGCTACGACAGGGAGTGATTTAAGTGAACTGCATAGATACATTCTAAGGGGAAGCTAGACAAGTACTTGAGGGGAAAAGAAATCATAAACTTGCAAAATCATTTTTTAAATGTGCGTATTTAAATATGATGGAAACATTTGACATTCCAAAACCATAAAACTATTCTTTTTCAGCCTATGAGGTTGTTCAACAGTAACTTTGAATGTAGCATGCCATTAAAAATGTTCTGTTACATATCACTTAACAAAGTGTAACTCTATCAAGGGTTTTTAGAGCAGATGCACAGTGTAAAATGGCAAGTTCTTATCCATACAAAGATTTTTAATTGTCTGCATTCTGAAGGAATGTCAACAGTGAACCTGTGGGGGATTCCTGTCGGTGATTTCTGGATTTTCACGTTAACTGCACATATGCAGTTTCCAAAGGTTGTTGTCAGTTTCAGAAGAGTAGTGATAGTGAATGTTTTCATCAGACTGTTCACCTATGTGAAAAGTTACAATGCGTCAGTGCAGTATTAACTGTGAATGAGATTTGAATGGGTTAAAACTGGGTTGTTAACTGTCTAATGCTCTTCACATTTGCTTTCAAACCTGCTGAGTATTACAGCAATTTCTGTTTTTATTTCTCTTTAATTATTTGGCTGTACCAGCAAGACTGTGAGATAAAACACTCAGAAGGTTCTATTTTTAAAACCATTCCTTTAGTTTAATGAACATTTCAACTTAGAAGAATGGCTGGAATTGAAACACCTCACAGGAGATAGCTCCCTTTTGTCTATTTACAGATTTAATGAAACATTACACAATAGGTCTTCATTTAAAATATATTTATACATATTGCACTATTCAGCACAAGTTCATATTTCTTTCTTCAACAGGCACGGAAGGTGAAATATCAGCACTGAAAATCCTCCATGAAGTGGACAACTGAGGGAGGTGGATAAGTATCTTCTGAAGATTAAGTAGATTTGCAGAGTAATGTAAGGGAACCTTACACTGTATCTGACCTGTGGCATATCCAATCTTAAACTCGTCAACGCTGTCACAGACTGTGGAGTTGAAAAATATTTCACTCTCAGAACCTTGATGAGCTCATGTTCATGAATAGGGAAGTTTGTATAGCTGTCACTTTTCTTAACTGGAAGTCTGTTGAATACCAGTCTTCCAATCTTGTGGATTTCTCCTCTCTTTCCAAGTCACTAAGATCAATCAATGAAGCTGCTCAAGGAGTAAATCTCACTCATCCTTTAGATGCTTACTTGTGTTGTATCATATATCAAGTTTTTTCCTTTATCTAGCATAGGCTATTGAAGGATTCATGCAATGATAGACTAGTTTGTTCAATATTACAATCAGGTCAAGTAAAATTGGATAACTTCCTCTTTTCAGTTTAAAGGGTTCTAAATGTGATTTTTCCAGTTTTAAAAATATGCATAAAAGCAAATTAATGATATAATTTAATATTAATCCTCAATTATTGAAAGAAAATCAAGCTTTTTTCATTTTGCTCCCACCATTCGGTTCCTGATTTCTGCTGTCCCTTCATCCTCTCATTATTTTTGCTTCAGCTGTTACTTGCAGTATGCCTTTTACTGTTTTATTCATATTTATCACCAAAGTCTTCCCTATTTTCATTTTATTATCAAGAAGCAAAGATATTCAAAATATTATGATCACACAATTTGTGTAATTATATAATGATTAATTGTTTGGAAATGTGCAACTTACAAAAAAAAAGTCTGAAGGTTAATGATAAGAACAAGATAACATGCAAATTTAGCATCAGTGATCAAGAACAAAGATATGCATTATTGTATGATGTCAAGATGTTTTAAATTTCTAAGCTCCTAAACATATTTTTCTTTGTGAATTTATTTATTAACTGTTCTGAAACAACTGACATCCCTCTTTGCCTCAAATGGAATGAAATTTTAAAGTCATTTCAATAACTTAAAATTGATATCTGCATACTTACTAAGTTTTAATTTCTTTTCGTTGAATGTTGAGAGTAAATAGTGTAAAATAAACCCAGACACCCATGCAACCTGGAGCCTATGATCTTTTTTCATGTCTAAGGGATTAACAGGTCACTCCAAAGGCAGGAAAACAGATCAACTGAAGATTTTTTGAGGCCGTTGTATTTATATTGGACAACGTTCAAAATTCTGCAGTATTGGTGCCTCTAACCTCCTCAATCTAAATGTGACCTTTTATTTCACTGCGGCAGGTTTAAAATAACAAGACAGAAAGGGTGAATGACGTTTCTCACGCCAATTGTCTGGCAAAATTTAGTCCTGCTCCTCAAAAGCATGAGCAACACATCTGCATGAAGTTGTGTGTATTGTTCACCTATAGGTTTACAATTACTACTAACACTGCACATCCAGCAAACATGTCACAACCTCACTATGTATATGAAGAATAGTCAATACTGAGCATTGTTGTGAGTATGGTGCTGGAAAAGCACAGCAGGTCAGGCAGCGTCCGAGGAGCAGGAGAATCGAGGTTTCGGGCATAAGCCCTTCATCAGGGCTTATGCATGAAACGTCGATTCTCCTGCGCATTGGATGCTGCCTGACCTGCTGTGCTTTTCCAGCACCACATTCACGACTTTGATCTGCAGTCCACGCTTTCTCCAACATTGAGCCTTGTCAAACCTGTGATCAGTAGTCCAGCCTCAGAAACTAACTGCATGGAACAATTGGGCTGATAATTTATATACCTCATCTCTATGATCTATGAATATGTTAAAAAGAATACAAACCCTTGTTGTATATGACAGTTGAGTTGAAATGTAATGCCTTTAGCATCCGATAACTTGGCACTGTGCAGTTTTGTTTCAGTCCATTATTTTCACCATCTGATAATTACTTGTTTTCAGTGGACACATTAGCTACTTATCCAGAATACTGAAATACAGATGCTAAAGAAAAATTAATTAGGAGCCAGAAACCACTTTGCTGCATTGAACATGATGATGTTGGCATGTAGTTTAACATTTGTTTGCAAAAAAGCAAAGCAGGTGCAAGCTAATGACAAGATCAACTTTAATTATGATTTTAATTAAATATCCAAGACACTGTGAGGTATGGTAACTAGTCCAGAGCTGTTGGAAGAATTTGAGATAACAAGGAAAGGCTTAGGGACAGAATTGAAATGAAATGCTTTCCTCAGGAAAGGCAGAATGCATTTTATTTAATGAGATATTCAGTTTCCCCCAAAATGCTGGAAGAGAGCAACAAACAGTGTTAAATATTCATGATTTTGTCTTCAACAGAATTTATTCCTTTACATGCTTTAACATAATAGTGTAATATTAAGGACTTTTTAACTTTGTGAAAAATACAATAAGTTTAATGATGCATTTTTCCACAAGGATATCTTCCAGTTTACTTTCTGTGCACAGAATCAGTATACTCCATAATGTGCATCAGTTCTACACTCAGTGGCTAGTCAGATCCTCAATGTCATTTTTGTCTCAGCTGGTGGCATTGCCCCTAGCAGCTCATCAGCTCATCATCAAACCATGGATGGTATCAGTCATGAGGCTGCCATTTTTAGTAATATTTAAAGGGATCTCCTTTCATCTATCACCTGAAAAACAGAAGTTTTGAAGCCGTGTTGCTTATACTCAAAACGTACTGCCATGCAGACAATTTCAAAAATGACTGTTCAATGTTTTTAACTCTTACATCTTATTTCCGGCAATCTACTTCTACCCTATTGAAGATCCTCACAGCAATTGACAAAAACACTGCACTGTAACTGACCCATCAATATCTTTATGGAGCATTCTTCATTCCCTTATTTAAACTACACAAGCTACTATATCCTGAGCAAAATGCTGTTCAATCTTTATCATTACTGCAATTGATTGCTAAGTGGTTTCCAATATCTTTCTTTATATTTTCATGCATAATCTGTCACTTCAAAATGATGCCTTATGGCTTGGCTAAATAACATATGATCTCAGTGATATGCTTGGTTTTCCCTTCATTCACAAAAGGTCTTTGTCACAATGAAGGAGTCCTCGCGATCCACTGTAAGCAGCAGATCTTGTTCATGCAGCAGTCCTGCAACTGAACCTAATGAAGAGTTAGATTCTCACCTCATGACCCAGACATAAGATGAGCACTGCAGTTAGTTTCCCACTAAAAAGCATTCCCGATTGATCATTTTCTTTGACAGTAATGGAAGAATCGCATGTTTGTTTTTTATAATGGACACCGTATCAAGGATGCAAGCTTTTTTTACCTGGCTCTTAAGTCTAAAATCAACACCCAGAGTCTCCTCCGAATCTGGAAGCACAAATTATGCAAAAATGCACACAGAAATACCCAATAATGCATACACCATTAGATGAATGCTGAATGTTTCCTCAACATTGTTTTATCAGTTGAGGCCTTGCTGTTGAGAAGGGATGTCCATCAGAAGCTAAAAGAGAAGAAACAATATCCAAATGCAGCAATCTATTTGCCTGTGAACGAATAGAAAATCCACCAATTGACACCTGGTTCATCCTGAAGCAGGTGCTTATTTCTATTTTAATTTGATCTATCAACGATGCAGTGAAAGATGATGTGTTTCATTGTGTTTTGATTTCATTTTAATATGTTTTATTTGGGTTTAGACCGCAAAGCAGCTTTTTAGCTCATTGGTCCTTGAATAAAACTTAGACTGATAAATGACAAACAACATTAATGCCACACAAGTTCCAGGCAATGATGACATCCAACCAAAGAGAATCCAGTCATCATGTTCTGACATTCATCACCATTACCATTACTTAATTCCGTTTAATCAACATGTTGGGATTCTGGATGTAAGTTTGCTCGCTGAGCTGGAAGGTTCATTTTCAGACATTTTGTCACCATGCTAGGTAACATCATCAGTGAGTCTCCAGTGAAGCACTGGTGGTATGGCCGGCTTTTTATTTATGTGTTTAGGTTTCCTTGAGTTAATGATATCATTTCCTGTGATGATGTCATTTCCTGTTCTTTTTCTCAGGGGGTGGTAAATCGGGTCCAAGTCAATGTGTTTGTTGATAGATTTCCAGTTCGAATGCCATGCTTCTAGGAATTCTCATGCATGTCTCTGTTTGGCTTGTTCTAGGATGGATGTGTCATTCCAGTCTGCATGTAAAGGTACTAGTGAGAGTTGGTCATGTCTTTTTGTGACTAGTTGATGTTCATGTATCCTGGTGGGTAGTTTTCTGCTTGTTGTCCAATGTAGTGTTTGTTACAGTTCTTGAAAGGTATTTTGTAAATGATGTTAGTTTTGCGTGTTGTCTGTATAGGGTCTTTCAAGTTCATAAGCTGCTGTTTTAATGTATTGGTGGTTTGTGGACTATCATAATGTTAAGAGGTCTGAGTAGTCTGGCAGTCATTTCTGAGATATCTGATGAAAGGGAGAGTGGCTAGGGTTTCTGGACATGTTTTGTCTGCTTGTTTGGATTTGTTGCTGAGAAACTGGCGGACTATGTTCATTACATGCTCATTCATTTTGAATACACGGCATCCTCTGCTCTTCATAGTTCCTCAGTGCTGCAGTGTGTGGTGGCTCATTAAGATAATGCAGCTCCGTTTTGTGGGTGTTGGGATGATTGCTTCTGTAAAATGTGTTTCTGGAAAAGCGCAGCAGGTCAGGCAGCATCCAAGGAGCAGGAGAATCGATGTTTCGGGCATAAGCCCTTCTTCAGGAATGAGGAGCGTGTGCCAAACAGGCTCAGATAAAAGGTAGGAAGGAGGGACTTGGGGGAGGGGCGTTGGGAATGCGATAGGTGGAAGGAGGTTAAGGTGAGGGTGATAGGCCGGAGAGGGGGTGGGGACAGAGAGGTCGGGAAGAAGATTGCAGGTCAAGAAGGCGGTGCTGACTCTGAGGATTGGGACTGAGATAAGGTAGGGGGAAGGGAAAGGATTGGGACTGAGATAAGGTAGGGGGAAGGGAAATGAGAAAGCTGGAGAAGTCTGCATTCATCCCTTGTGGTTGGAGGGTTCCTAGGTGGAAGATGAGGCGCTCTTCCTGCAGGCGTCGTGTTGCCATGGTCTGGCCATGGAGGAGGCCAAGGACCTGCATGTCCTTGGCGGAGTGGGAAGGGGAGTTAAAGTGTTCAGCCACGGGACGGTTGGGTTGGTGGGTACGGGTGTCCCAAAGGTGTTCTCTGAAACGTTCCGCAAGTAGGTGGCTTGTCGCCCCAATGTAGAGGAGGCCACATCGGGTGCAGCGGATGAGTAAATGATGTGTGTGGAGGTGCAGGTGAATTTATGACGGATGTGGAAGGATCCCTTGGGGCCTTGGAGGGAAGTGCGTGGGCGCAAGTTTTGCCTCCTTCTTCAAAGACCGCAATTTCCCCTCAGACATGGTTGACGATGCTCTCCACCGCATCTCCTCCACTTCCCTCTCCTCCGCCCTTGAATCCCGCCCCTCCAATTGCCACCAGGACAGAACCCCACTGGTCCTCACCTACCACCCCACCAACCTCCAGATACATCGTATCATCCTTCGTCATTTACGCTACCTCCAAACAAACTCCACCACCAAGGATATATTTCCCTCCCCTCTCCTATCAGCGTTCCGGAAAGACCACTCCCTCTGCGACTCCCTCGTCAGGTCCACACCCCCCACCAACCCAATCTCCACTCCCGGCACCTTCCCCTGCAACCGCAAGAAATGCAAAACTTACTCTATGTTCTAAGAGTGAATCAGACACTGGCAATTCTGCAGTGAATAATTCATCTTCTGACTTCTCAAAACCTGTCCACAAGGTACAAGTCAGGAGTATGCTGGAATACTCCTCACTTCTCTGGATGGGTGCAGCTCCAATAACATTCAAGAACCTCAACACTATTCAAGAAAAAGCAACCTACTTGATTGGCAACTCATCCAACACCTTCAACAGTCAGTCCCTCCACCACCGACACATATGGAAGCAGTATATACTTATCTACAAAATACACTGCAACAACTCATCAAAAGTTTCTGTGACAGTACCTTCCAAACCCATGATCTCTACCACTTAGAGGGACAGAGGCTGCAGATACATGGGACACCGCACCAGTAAATTCCCCTTCAAGCCATAGACCACAATGACTTGGAACTATATCACTGCTCCTTCAGTGTTGCTGGGTCAAAATCATGGAAATTCTTCTTAAACAGCATTGTGAATGTTTTTACATGGAATGCAGCAGTTCAAGTAGGCATCTCACCGTCACCTTCAGAAGGGTGATTATGGATGCGCATTAAATACTGATTCAGCCAGCAATGCTCACATCCCAAGAATGATCTTTTAAAATAAAGAAAACATGACTGGACCCCAAAAACTGACTCCAGGGTCCATCAGCCAAAAATTGGCTTTGCAGTATAAATGAAAATGCAACATGCTACAGTGTGGCTAAAGCACATTGAAATGCCAGCTTTCCTGGAACCAATAATCAATCATTTAAAATGGGGCTAAATTCCTGATTCAGGATGAACCAGGTATCAATTTGTTGGTTTTCAACTCATCCAGAGGCAAATAGAATGACAGTTGGAATCAAATGATTTAAAAGGAAGTAGTAAGAAATCCACAATGTAATAATGGTGAGGAATTATAATAATTATTTTGACCATATAAAATAAAAAGCTAATTCCATGACCATTAACTTTAAATTAGAATCTCCTTGACTACCAGCTTTTGGTTTTCAGACTCTTTGACTCAAACTAATTTTTCTTTGACATGGTTTGAAATATCACTTACACACAATGCATTTTTGAGTTAACATTAATTCCTAAATCGTAAGTTCTACAAATCTGTTACCACCAATATAAAACCAGCAAAGGTCATATCAAAGTGGTTGTTTGTGATTAACAAAATTGTTGTTGCTAATGCTTAGAAATTTAGTTGAAAACATTCCCCAAAAGGACCCAAACTTAAAACAATCCAATTTAATTTGACATCTTTGATTCACGTTTGAATTTGCCACTATAATTCGATGGATGTGATGAAATGTCTGTTTGATTGTAAATCCATACAGAGTATTATTATAAGTTCACTTTTTTTAAAAAAAGGTTCCTGTTCCCTGTTATACATTGCCTGCTTGGGATATAAGTTTTAATTTAGATTCAGGTCATAGACACAAACAAAACTAAAGGGATCCATTTAATTCAATACTGATATTTTTAATCAACTTGTTCAGTCACATTATAATATACCTCTGAAGCAGACAGCAATTGAACCCTGGCCACTCTACCACAGGACTCCATCAATTCAGTAAATGCAGGCTCTTTAACTGGAGAAATCTAAAATATTGTCTTAATCTCTCATCATATTCCTGTATATGCCTCTTCTTTTTCAAAGTCATTCCTGAAATCACTCCACAGAGACCAGAGTCACTCTTCATTTTTACACATTGAGAGTCCTTGACCCTGATCCAGCTCCTTCAGAGCCAGCTCTCAGAATGCACGGGATGTCTGACACTCCTGTTCTTATCAGTCAGCCAGGGCTCCCTGATTAGACCACATTATCATCCCCAATCTGGGAATTTGGCTGACCTCATTACTATCACTATAATTCCACATGCTCTTGTGTTGGTGTCTGTCTCAGCATTATATGTTCCAGCGAACCTCTGGGGTTTTCTCTAATCATCTCTCCTTACTCTCCTTTACTGTTACAAATTTTCATTCACTCATGTTTATGCTCAGTTCAATGGAAAATTTACAGTTAGTCCTTTAATGAAGGTTACAAACTTTTGAAAGTCACTTTCAAACATCAAAAATATACCAATTTACCAGACACTTTAAAGTAATTTACAACTTGTTTTTATTGGTAAAGAAAGATCAGGTCAAAGATTGTCACTATTGCAAGCGTTTTATGAGTTTTCATGTGCATTTCTACATCTTAATTTTGAGAACTGACTAACCCTCTTGTGAGAGGGGGTCAGTGATAAAGCTTTTGCAGAGGACATATGATTGAATTGGGTTATAATTACAAATTTTTCAACTTCTAAACATTTTTAATATAATGTTTCCTGTTAGCATATTACACATCTCAGTTATTGAGCTGAAACTCTTATTTTGACTCATAGAACTCTGTTACTCATAGGCAAAAAGAAAATCGTAGAATCCTTACAGTGTGGAAGCAGGCCATTCAACCCATCAAGTCCACACCAACTCTCCGAAGAGCATTCTAACCAGACTCTACCCCTTACTCTATAACCCTACATTTCCCATGGCTAATCCACCTAACCCGCACATCTCTGGACGCCATGGGCAATTTAGCATAGCCAGTTGACCTAACCTGCACATCTGAAAGCCATGCAGACATGGGGAGAATGTGCAAATTCCACACAAACAGCCACCCAAGGGTGGAATTGAGCCAGGTCCCTGGTGCTGTGAAGCAGCAATGCTAACCACTGAATCATCGTGCAACCCAAACATTGCAGCAATCTCACTGAAGAAAGGCCCATGGAGATAATCCTTGCTTCGCCCCTATGGCATTGGCCAAGAACAGAATCAAGTTGTTTGGTTTGAATTTAACTAGTAAACTATGACAGTTAGCAGTTATTGCATCTCCATTTCCAACCAAAGTCGAACCAAGCAACACCTTTTTCTCATGTGGCATAAATTGTTTTTCACCTTCTTGCATTTCAGCCTTGATATGTGAACGACTCAAAGCTTTTAAAGTCAAGTCCCTTTTTAGCAATGTTTAACGTCTTACTTTTTAGCAGCTAATAGGCAACACCATTAAGCTGTGAAGAAAGGACACTAGTCTTGAAATGTTAACTCTATTTTCTCTCCACAGATGCTGCCAGACCTGTTGAGTTTCAATAGCAATTTCTGTTTTTATTTCAGAGCTTCAATATCCACAGGTCATTGTTTTATTATACCACCATATTTTTTAAAATTAGATTAGATTAACTACAGTATGGAAACAGGCCCTTCGGCTCAACGAGTCCATACTGACCCTCCACAGAGTAACCCACCCAGTCCCATTCCCCACATATACCCCTGACTAATGCACCTAACAGTATGGGCAATTTAGCATGGCCAATTCACCTAACCTGTACATCTTTGGATTGGGAGGAAACCGGAGCGCCCAGAATGTGCAAACTCCACACAGACAGTCGTCCGAGGCTGGAATCGAACCCGGGTCCCTGGCACTGTGAGGCAGCAGTGCTAACCACTGGGCCACTGTGTCGCCCACGTTCTATCTGGCTATGACTTAATGTCTGCCCTACTCTAACCTATAGTCTTTGTTGGAATGATTTTTTTTCATGTTGGGTTCCCTGGGATATGCAGCTTTGTTTCTGACTGAACAATAGTCACTAGCATCCCCAATTAAGCCTTTTCCCCTTAACTAATATTTTACCCCTAGAAATAAGGCTCAACCACAACTGATTCCTGGTGTTCTCACAATGAATATTTTTGTCACAATGCAATAGAGCTGAAAGATAAGGAGCTTTGAGGACCGTCCCTCCCTGCAACTCAACACGACACCTAACCCCATCTCCAACTCCCCCCAAAATGTTGGTTTAGATCATATGAATAATAACTTTACTGGCTGAATTTTCTAACTTGACAACAGAACCCATTCCAGTTCTAAATTGTAATTTAAACCTACTTGGAAGTTAAGTTTAATGTCAAAAGTAACACATCCATAAAAACTGCTCTCAAATCCTTTCTATGGATTCTAAAACACAACATTGTATCGGTAATATCCCATCTTTGGCTTCATAAGTATGAGATATATTCCTTCCCTATTCGTTTTATCAATATCTGTTTTATACAACCTGCTTGTGAAGTGTAGAGCTAAGCAGCATGATGTAAAACAATAGGGCCAAAAACTTCCAGGACTGACTTGGAGTGCCCTACACAAATTTAAAATCAGGCATATTCTCAGTGAGTGTTGGAACAGGTGGCTGAAGGAGTTCAGTGAAGCAAACAGAAACTGCTGGAGAAACTCAGCAGGCCTGGCAGCATCCATGGAGAGAAGAACACAGACTTCCAGTATCCACAGTAATTTGCTTTTGTTCGAGGAGTTAAGTGGGCTACTCTTACTTCTCTGTCCCTAATTTTCTTTCTGTCTCTGCTGGGCCATTCTGAAACAATGGAAATTGTTTCAGTGTCTCAAGTAAGTCTGAGAGCTGCAGCTTGCTAGCTACCATTGATGGCACGGTGGCTCAGTGGCTAGCACTGCTGCTTTCACAGTACCAGGGACCTAGGTTTGCTTCCAGCCTTGGCTAACTGTCTGTGTGGAGTTTGCACATTCTCCTGTGTTTGCACATTCTCCTGGTTTCCTCTGAATGCTCCAGTGACCTCCCACAATCCAAAGATGGTCAGGTGGATTGACCATGTTAAATTGTCTAGGAATGTGCAGCTTAGGTGAATTAGCGATGGTAAACAGGGAGTTATGGAATAAGTTGGAGGGGTTGCTGGGTCTGGGTGGGATGTTCTTCAAAGGTTGGTCCAGACTTGATGGGCTAAATGGCCTTTTTCCGCACTGTAGCAACTTGATGATCCTGGTAAAACTGTAGACCATTTTCTGTATTTCAGGAGTCTACTTTCAATAAAAACAGACATAGAGGATCAAATTCGGCATGACATCCAATACTCCAGCTCAGCCGACAGAGGGAAAGGGAGTATTGGAGTATTTGTCGAGGCTCACTGGGCAGCGGTTATCCATGCAATCCTCTAAGGTTCAGAGACTAGGACAATCTACAACAATAGTCCCCATGCACCTGTACCCTCTCTAGCCTGAGGCAACCTAACTAAAACACTGGAGAAGCACCACCAGTGGTGTCTTGGCAAGATATTCCAAATCTAACAGCAAGAAAAGAGATCTAAAAGCAGTGATCTCTCACAAGCCAACAAACCCAGCATCAAAGTACTGTATCAGTTCTGCTGGGTGGGGAGTTTCATGTATATGTCCCATACCAAACTCCTGAAGCAACAGGACTTCACAAAACTTGCTTGTGGCAGGAGGCCAGTCTTGCCTCTAATTTTCTTTTCTCCTGCACAGAGTTCCAAGATCCATGCCGGACAGTAGCAGTCTGTGTTGGCAAGGTGATCGTGATGTGCAGAATATCAGAGCGACAGTTCACGTGCACAACTGCACCGCTTAGAGGGAATATAACAGGAAGCCCCAGGAGGAAGGTGGAAATATTATAGGACTAGCCTAACAGCACCCCAGGAGAGGTCCCTAAGTGGTGATTGATCAACGAGGAAAAAGGTTTATCAGAAAGGCACCAAAGATTTTGTTGGAAGCACATAGAGGCAAAGTTGGGATATCAGATACAGTACACAAAACTCCAAAGCACCCATCCACTCAACACTTCAAGTACCATATGCACTGCATCCGGCAGATCACAAATCCTGCAAATTTCAGACAACTGAGATTCCATTAAACCAGAGTGGAAGCAGATCATCTTCATTCCTGTGGGATTACCTAAGGACAAAACCTTTAACTACATAGTACAAGAAGGAAAATCAGTAGAAACAGTGAATGACACATACTGGTCATGTATGCATCAAAACTGAGCTCCAGTTCACCCAGTATGTTCACTTTCAAGTACAAGTTTTTTTAACTGTTTCCAATTGTTGAGAATGTCACTTAGCAACTGAATTGTGGCCTTGCCAAATTTGTGTATTGCTTCTTTAATCTTGTGCCTCTGTACTTTACATTCAAAATATTTCCATCCTTTTTATGACTTTTTGCTCTGGAGTCAAACTCCAGGGAATTTTGTATTTTCCTCCTTACATAAGAAAAATGAGGGATAGAAAATAAGCATACCTACTGACCCACCTGATCTGCAAATGGAGACTTTATATGGTTATCTATCATGGTACTGACACTTTACACAAAATAGGACCATGTAATCTTCTGGAAGACAACAAAGAGACATAGCAAAAAAACTCAAACTAATTAGGGTGGGGAAAGCCCTATAAGATTGCTCCCCACCCCCTTTAGACAATGCTTAGCATCTTTCCAATAAGTATGAAGAGCCTTGTTTCTTTAAGTAAGATGTATTACCTTGTGCATCATCACTATCTTGAATTTCCCACCATTTTCTAGTTCTGAAACCTCTCTTCTGTTTCTTGATAGTGCTCCCTTTCAGTTTTTCAGACATTTAGCTGGGCCCATTAAACCTAACACATTGAAAGAGTTCCAACTTTCAATTAGCAAATTCACCTCTTTGAGGTTTCCAGATGAGTAACCGAGTTATTTGATGCAACACTATTCAAATGAAGGTGCTTCGAGTCCAATTCTTAATCTATACTTATAGCTGAACTCAAACGTTGTTCCTGAGAGGCAACGTTTGTCAGTACATCAACATCACAGAACCATAACAGTGCTATTTTCCCTCTCCTCTCTCTGTTTTCCTCCTTCTTTTAATGTTGTGCAGAAATTTACAGAGCTATTGGCCAACATCTGGGCAAAAGCCTTCAATCCAACTTTAACCACTGTAGCCAACAAATTTTAGTCCAAGAACTTCAAATATTAGATTAGATTCCCTACAAGTCCCTTTGGCCCAACAAGTCCACACCAACCCTCTGAAGAGTAACCCTCCCAGTCCCATTTCCTTCTGACTAATGCACCTAACATTATGGACAATTTACCTTGGCCAAGTCACCTGACCTGCACATCTTTGGACTGTGGGAGAAAACCGGAGCACCGGGAAGAAACCCACAAGGACACGGGGAGAATGTGCAAACTCCACACAGACAGTCACCCCAGGCTGGAATCGAACCTGGGACCCCGGGCGAAATATGTTTGCATTGAAATATGCTCAACAATCTGTTATTGCTGATATTTAGAAACACAAGGGAGACATTTCACAATGATAAAAACGACAATTCGATATTTCATTTATCTCACTTAGAATTGGAACTTTCTAACTAATGAGAGCATCTACTTCAATGTTTGTGACCATTGGACCGTCTCCACTTAGTTTACATTGCAGCAGGAAAAGGAGAGTTAATTGGGGTAAAACATTATTATAGCACAAAATGAGCCACTTTTCCAGTTTTCTTTGAAATTGCCTGTTTGCTGTTGACAACAGGATTGGTTCTTCTAGTTTTCAAACATTTGTTTAATAATTCATCGCATCAGTCAAACAGCATTTAAGATTTTAATCAAGCTTTCACATGAATTTGAGAGAGAATGATGATTTCCCTTGCATTTGTTTGGTGAACATGAATAGTTTGATTTATATTATTTTTAACAGATCTGTTCCAGACAGTGCAGCCTGTGGAAGAGACAGATTCCATTCTCCCCAGAGAAATGCAATTGATGACATTACTCTGCAGGGTGCCTGAAATCCAGAACCTCCCCTCCCCTCCCAGCTGGAGAGAAGCCCATCAAGTCTGTTGTCTGTTTAGTTTTGTAACGTTTGCAGTATAGCATGAAACCAGTGCCCTTGTTGTTAGCTGCAGTTGGCATCTTTGGCATGTTCTAATTAATACGGGACATGTATTGGTTTTGTTTTGAAACAGGACTGTCCTATTTGCACAACAAGTCAATATTCTTAACATTGATTATATCACTAGAATTTGCTAGTTAGACCATAATATCGCTGCGATTGAGTGTAATGAATGATAATTAGAAAAATAGGGCAAGTCAAGAAGTAAAACTCAAATTCAGTGTTTCATCTTAACAAATCTAACTTGCTACTATAATTTTAACACAACAGAATGCCCATATTCTTTTAGTCAGTTACTGAAAAGTCATGGGATTTTGGGGCATAGAAGCTTGATCAAACTGATGTTATTTGAGGAGATTTTTACAGTAAGAGGGAGGCTGCAAGATACAACAGGTTCGGGAACGTATTCTACAATTCAAAGCCAATGCTACAAAATCTTCTGCCATCGAAAACAATGATCTGGATTTTCTGACCAGTAACAATCATAGTCAGACTGTCAAATTGCCATCGTGTTCCTGTTTTTTCATGTTAAAAAAGAGTTCCACAATTCAGGCAGGAGATCCACTCGATGGATCATGCAGAAACACCTCCAATCCAAATGCACCCCCACAGTTCAGGATAGGTTTGGATAGGGAAACTATGCCCCCTTTACCCCAGCTGTAGTTGTCAAATTCTGTGATTTAAATATCAAGTAGCAAAGAGAGCTATTTTGACAGTTCTGGGAAAGCAAATGTGTGTTCAAAAAGGTTAGGGTGCAGGTGAATAGATATCATACCAGTTGGTTAGGGAGCCATTTGGGTAAGGTGCCTGGTGGGTGGGTGCCAAGTATTTGATTGCATATATAGAGTAGGTCATTGTGGGGACGATGTTGTGTAGACTGGTGGAGGAAAGGTTTGTCATATCAGGCAAGTGGGGGGCGATGTTATTGAGTCCCTGCTTTGGGTGTCATGGGGGAGGTTTGTCCAGTCCACTGGGTAAAGCAGAGGTCTGGGTACTCCTCTATGTTGAACACCACTTGGAGAAGACACTGAGGGTAGCAATGGCACAGAATATACTCTAGGTGAGGGACATCACAGTCAATCATTATAGGTAGCTCAATTATGCTAGTATAGACTAAGCTGGTTGAGTCCTAATAGACGCAGCTAATAAACTGGGTCAGTGGCAAGTGGTGAACCAACAAGCAAGAAAAGTCTACATGTCCTCACCAATCTACCTGTCATATCTATGTCTGTGCATGACAGTATTGCCAGGAGCGATCACTGCACTGTTCTGATAGAGACAATGTCTCACTTTCACATTGAGGATACCCTCCATTGTATTGTGTGACTCTACCACTGTGATAAATGGGTCAAATTATAAACAGATTGAGCATCTCAGGAAAACCGGGAGTCTGCAATTATCCCCAACCTCATTGATGCCGGAGCCCAGTGCATCAGGACAAAAAAAAAGGCTGAAGCACTCATATTCATCTTCAACCTGAGGTGACAAGTGGATGATCAATCTTGACTTCCACTGAATGTTCCCAGCATCTCAGATGCCAGTCTTCAGCCAATTCAATTCACACCACAAGATATCAAGAAACAGCTGAGGACACTGGTTTCTGCAAAGACTGAGGACCCTGACAATATTCTGGCAATACCAAAAAAGACTGACAATGTGGACAATTGTCCAGGTACGTCCTGTACACAGAAAGCAGGACAATTCCAACCTGGATAATTACCATCTCATCAGTCTAGTCTCGAGCATCAATAAAGTGATGGAAGTTGTCATCAACAGTGCCAGCAAACAGCACCTACTCAGCAATAACCTGCTCAGTGACACCCAGTTTGGGTTCTGCCCGGGCCACTCAGCTCCTGACCTCATTACAGCCTTAGTTCAAACATGGATAAAAGAATTAAATTACGGAAGTGAGGAGAGAGCAACGTTGAGGCCACATTTGACCATGTGTGGCATCCAAAAAGCCTAGAAAAATTTGAATAATTGGGAATCAGGTAGAAACACTCTACTGTAGAAATCATACTTGGCACATAGGAGGATGGTCATGGTTGTTGAAGGTCAGTAATCTCAGCTCCAGGATATCTCTGGAGGAGTCCCTCTGGGTAGTGTCCTAGGCCCAACCATCTTCAGTTGCTTCATCAAAGACCTTCCCTCCATCATAAACTTCAGTAGTAGGGATGTTGTTGATGATTGCACCATGTTCAGAACCATTTGTAACTCCTCAGATACTGAAATAGTCCCTATTCAAATGCAACAAGATCTGAGCAAGATTTAGGCTTGAGCTGACAAGTGCCAAGTAATATCCACACAGTTGCGAGGCAATTATGATCCAAAAGAAGTCAGAATTTAATCAGCATACTTTGACATTGATTTACTATCACTGAATCCCCCACAATCAACGTTGTGGGGATTAACATTGACCAGAAACTGAACTAATCACTAATCATATCAATACTGTGGTTACAAGAGTACGTCAGGAGCTCAGAATCCTGATTGGAGACATCACCACGGGGATAAGCAAATATTCAGGAGCAGCTCAAAGATCTACCGCGCTGACCAGAAATGGAACATGGCAAATAAGCTGATTAAGCTGGTTCGCAAATGTTTGGTCATATTATTCTTCTTAAAAAGCATCAGACACATTAAATATTTCTCAAAGAAAATGTAGGTGCAATTTTAATATTCCAGGTAATACTGGGGGCAGCATATTCACTTAAAGCATCAAAATCTGGAATTATCCTCTCTTGCCTGAAGCTCTCAAGAAGCCCGTCATCATTCAGGACAAAGCAATCTGCTCGACTAGCACCACATCTAAAAACATCCAGTCCCTCCATCACTGGCACACAGTGGCAGCAGTGAGTACCATCCACAGGTTGCTGCAGTAACTCACTAACTCTCCTTCAATAGCACTTTCCAAACCTGCAACCTCCATCACCTCAAAGGACAAGGTAAGCAGAAATACAAGAACACCATCAACTGCAAGTTCCCCTCTCAGCCACACACCATCCTGGTTTGGAACTGTATTGCCGTTCCTTCACTATCACTGGGTCAAGGCCTTGGAACTTCATCCCTAAGAGCACTGTGGATGTCGGTACAACCAAAGAATCGCAGCACTTCAAGAGACCATCTCACCACAATCTTCTCCAGGAGAGTTAGAGATTAGCAGTAAATGCAGGCCCAGCGGCACCCACATTCTCTTGAACGATCATACAAAGAAAGAGCTAATTGGTATACAGGTTAGGTTTACTTAGTGGAGGATTGGCATGCTAGCCCACATCTAAGGAGCCTGCCCTACATTTTTAAATATTAAAGGAAAATCGTGGCCAAAGTATTTAAGGCAGAGGATTCATGCTGTGTAGATTTAGTAGACATGTAATTTATGTGGAATGAAATCTGGCTTCCAAGAACAGCAGTTGAGGCTGTGGGTGATCAAGAGGTTCAGCAGTTGGGATATAAATAACTGGTTTAATGAAGCAGGACTTTAGCTTCAAAGCTGGCTCAAAATCAAGCAGAACACTGGCGGTGCACACCATCAAATTCTATCAAAGCAAGCAGACATCAAGGAGCAAAGAGGGGGCCAAGGAAGGGAAATCTCAGCAACAGTCATTATTAACTATGTTATTGGACAAGGACAATAAAGAGCCAAACCTTCGAAACTTAAAGTAGCGCCGACAGAATGAGGCCACTTGGCCCGTCAAGTCTGAAAATCCTATTTCCTACAGAGTGGAAATAATGCCTCCACAGGTGAAATCAATGATCCATTTACAAACTCACAGGAACACAGATTCCATGCATTAGAAGATTTTGCTAGTTGCAATGAAAGTCTTCAGTCTTGTCATGAAGATGATTTTAACATTTAAGGTGTCTCCAAACAGGTTGGAGCTCATTCAGCCAGCTGTCAAATATGTCATTGCTGTTGATAAAGGCAGGATTTTCATGTTTTAAGTGATTATGCTGCCCCCACTATTACCTGGAATATTAAGGTTGCACCTACATCCTCTTTGAGAAATATCAAATGCATCCAACGCTTTTTAAGAAGAATAATATGACCATTAATTTGTAAACCAGCTTAATTGTTATTTTCCATTCTCTTTATGTTTCCCCCTTCCCCAGTGTATTTGCCATGTTCCATTTCTGGTCAGCGCGGTAGATCTATGAGTTGCTCCTGAATATTTGCTTATCCCAGTGGTGATGCCTCCAAATTTACTTGTTCATTAAGCTGACTAATGTCCGATCTGAAAGGAAACAAAGCTGTTATTTTCTGAGGTAGCAGTGCAGCTGTAGAATGCTGCTCAAAATCTTCATTAATGGTCTTAACAATGCCTTATGAATAATCAAATAATGTGCCTTTTAACCAACTTCTTACTAATGATCATAAATACCTTTTTGGGCATACTATAATTAGTTTGACAGAATTAAACATAGACAAATGTAGTCGAATGTTAAGGTTTTGTATTTCCATTCCACCATGACTTAAATTACTGATGACAGAAATGTTGCCTCTCGTCTCGATGCATGCCTTTCTGGTTTGTGTGTGTGTGTGTGTGTTATTTTAATGAATCTCCTTTGGCCTTAGTTTTAGTTTGAAGATTTCTTTTTAACTGTATTTGCTGTGTTTGTGTTGCAAATTGAGGAAATGGTCGCAGAGCTGCCCTGAGTGATGGGAAGACTCAGTAATAGATTTTGCAATTTTATCTATTAAATGCAAAAGAGTTAGACATAACCATTGCACTTCAGGTGCAACAAAATGTCAGAGGCATTACTAATGTCACAAAACTTTGCAATTGTCACACAAGCTTGAGTAAGGTATAGCAGTGAGAAATAGGCATGACAAGGAGGAAGTCTCAAGAATATATTCCCCAGGTCACCTGTGAAAATCAAAATTCCTTCCTGTCTAAAGTAACAAATGTCTGTCTCTGGAAAGCTGTTAAATTTACAGACAAGGGACTTTCAAAGCACAATTCATTTCTTTATTTATCCTTAAGTAGATACCAGCCATGTGCAAATCCTTAACTTTGAGCTTTCTAATTCTATCTGAAGTGATATCCTCAGTGATTTCAGTATCTACGATTGTCATGTAAATAGTACAACCCATTGGGCATTGTCTGCAGGAGTGAAGTAAATCATTTAGAATTTGCTCTGCGTCCTTCTTTGGCCCTCTGTAATGTCATTCTAAACTCCTGACATAGCTAAAAACAGATCTTACCACAGTAATTCACTATCTCTTTCCTTTGACTGCTTTAATACCAGATTTTTATTGTTGCAATTAGTTGTGTGGTATAGATGTGTCTGTTATCCTGAGAACACTTTCTCTTTAGTCTATACGCACACAAACCCACATACACACATACACATATACACACATACGTTTTTGGGGTGAATTTGTACTTGCAGAGTTACATTGTACTTTGCTCAAAAACTGCATGCATTCGTATAAGACTCTGTTAACTCACTTTTTAGATTAGAATCAGTCTAAACCTTATGGCACAGACAGATAACACAGGGGGCTAACACCTTCAACATATTGTCTGGCTAACACCAATTGTTACAGTTAACCTGAGAATGCAACTTTTAAAAAAACGTTTTGTCATTTACACATGAACAAAGTGAAACTACCATGGTATTCAAACAGATGAAAGACTCAACAAACAATCAAGATATTTTTCAATATACAATTTCAGTTACATCACACTGTAAACTTTTGCTACAAATTCTGTGTCTTACAATTGTGTCCTCCACAAGCACCTGATGAAGGAGCAGCGCTCTGAAAGCTGGTGCTTCCAATTAAACCTGTTGGACTATAACCTGGTGTTGTGTGATTTTTAACTTTGCACACACCAGTCCACCATTGGCATCTCCAAATGTTGACAAACTGAGAAGATTATAAAATCATGAAGGGCATGGATAGGGTGAATAGGTGGGGTAGCAGAATCCAAAACTAGAGGCATAGGTTTAAGGTGAGAGGGAAAGTTTTAAAATGGACCTAAGGGCCAACCTTTTCATGCAGAGGGTGGTGTGTGTATAGAATGAGTGGCTGGACCAAGTGGTGGAGGCTGGTACAATTACAATATTTAAGAGGCACATGGATGGGTATATGAATAGGAAGGGTTCAGAGGGATTTGGGCTAAATGCTGGCAAATGGCACTAGATTAATTTAGGATATCTAGTCGGCATGGATCAATTGGACTGAAGGGTCTGTTTCTGCACTGTATATCTCTATTACTCCATGACTCTATTTTCCATATTCCAGGTCGACATTGCACACAATATGTAGAAGTTATCCATAAGGCACAACAAACCAGAGAGCTCATGATGTACAAATCCCAATTGCAAAATTGATCATATTCTCCCTGTTCAAAAAGATGTTGTTTTTCAAATGTCAGCTTACATATCACTTATTGATCAATGACCAACCAATGCACATGGTATAATTTCTTTAATAATTTCAAATCTACAATCATAAAGGTCAAGGACTTACAATAAAATGATGAATAATGTTGGGGTACTTGAGCTGAGGAGATCTCTGGTGATAAAACTGCAACTGCAAGATTAAATCTTCTGCAACTATCAGAAATTAATTTATTAAAATTTAAAATTAAATCTACAAAAGTGGCATTGATGTGAATTCCAGAAAGTGAATTAGCTTCAGTGCCATAATTATTTTATTTGTAACTGTTGTCAAAACTCATAACCTGTCTTGGCTAAACTAAAGGTCAATGGCCAGTTAGAATTGCAGTTCATATTGAGGACTGAAACATCTTTCCTGATACATTCAAGTTTCCCAGAAATGCTCAGAGTTGCAGAAGCAAAGATCTTTTGGACATCAGGGACCACTGTGGAAAGAATTCTGTTGAATTTCTATTAAACTTCAGCAAAATCAGTGTAACTCGCCAACATGTTGACAAGGAGAAAGTGAGAACTGCAGATGCTAGAGGTCAGAGTCAAAGAGTGTGGTGCTGGAAAAGCACAGTCAGTCAGGCAGCATCCAAGGAGCAGGAGAACTGTCGTTTCGAGCATAAACTCTTCATCAGGAATCATGATGACCAGCTGTTGGTGCCACTGTTGTATATGGCATTCAAGTCTACTCATGATCAGGAATAATTCAAGGATTTCATTAGGAAATCATAGCAACAATTTTCTACAGTACAAATAAGCCTGAAGAGAAGTGACGAAATAAATATTCATGATGTTGGATGTCAATGTCAATTTTTGCCTTGGGATTTATTCACTAGTTAATATTCATTTATGATTCGGACTTAAATCAAATGAATTATAATAACTTTTCTATGGTTGTGTCCAAATCTCCTGTTTTCCTATTATTGACAATTGGAGTGAAATGCTTGGCCGATCACTTTGCAGTAGCCCAGGTATCACTCATGTAGGTCTTGGGGCACAGTGAGTAGTGTCTTTACTACTAAGCCAGAAATTCCAAGTTCAAATCCCACCTCAAGATAAGGGAGGTTTGTTCATAATGTGGCACGGTAGTTCAGTGCCAGGGATCCAGGTTCAATTCCAGCCTCAGGCAAATGTCTGTGTGGATTTGCACATTCTCCCCGTGTCTACATGGGTTTCCTCCGGGAGCTCTGGTTACTTCCCACAGTCCAAAGATGTGCAGGTTAGGTGGATTGGCCATGTTAAATTGCCCATCGTGTTAGGTGCACTAGTCAGGGGTAAATGTAGGGTAGGGGAATGGGTCTGAGTGGATTACTCTTCAGAGGGTTGGTGTGGACTTGTTGGGTCGAAAGGCCTGTTTCCATACTGTAGGGAACCTAATCTAATCAAAAATGTGTCCAGGTTGGTTGAGTTACAATCTGTAAATCTTTCCCTCACATGCCAACAGCAGTGAGGAAAAAAAGGAGAAATTCAGCAATGTGACGGGAAACATTTCAGAGCCTCTACCATCCTTAGCTCAAGACTCATGCTTGGAAGGCTTTGTGCAACATCTCAACATGAACATTTGTTAACCAGGTTGTCAAAGAGCAAAAAATGAAAGTTAAAAATCACACAACTCCAGGTTAGAGTCTAGCGGATTTATTTGGAAGCACTAGCTTTCGGAGCGCTGCTCCTTCATCACACAACCACCTGATGAAGGAGCAGTACTCTGAATGCCAGTGCTTCTGAGCAAACCTGTTGGACTATAACCTGGTGTTCCATGATTTTTAACTTTGTACACCCCAGTCCAACACCGGCTCCTCCATATCATCAGCACAAAATGAAAGAAATAAGCGTTTTGCCATTTTAACAATGAAGGTGGATCTCTGTCTTCAACTGCTCATTTCATCTGATAGATAATCATCCAGCAAACTCTGGGCATGGCACTGAGCTCAGGTATGCCCATGTCCTCAGATTGTGGAGTGGGTTTAGATGAATGTTAACCAATAGACTGTGTTTGGCTCTTAATCTGATAGTCTTGGATACTATCTGATTCTTATATATCTGGATTTAACACTAGATGACCATTGCCCCACAACCAATAGGTAAGCAACAAGGACAATTTTCACAAATATCTCTCTCGCTTCAATCAAGCCTCAAGTAAATAGCCAAAAGTTCAAGACAGAGAGATCAATGTGATTTAGATACAAAATTACCGTTCTTAACTTCTGGATAATATAATACCCACTTAATGTAGTTAACAGAACCAAACGCATATAAAAAGCTTATTGTTAATGATTATTGGAGGTAGGGCTGCTGCCTTGCTGTGATGAGTCACTGGGAATGTATCCACCAACTTTGGCTCACACTCAGTCAGATTTCCAACCTCAGCCCAGAACGAGGTCGGGGTGGTTTTGCATCTCCATACTGCTCTCAGAATGCACAAAAATTTGGATGGTTAACCCTTTCACCTCGTTACAATCAGATTGCATGATATGTCTGAGCTGCCAACACTGATCGTGATAGGAAGGCAGGCTGGAAGCATTGTGAATCATTACCCAATGTCCCTGCATTGGAATAAGTGGTGCCAACTTGGAAATGCCTGGTCTAAAAATCTAGTGAAAAGAAAAACGTGATTCAGTAAAATGGCTAAAGATGAGGAAGGAAACAAAGGTAAGTAATGGATTTTGAGAAAAGGTATGTCAGTCTTTATTAACAAATTTTTTTGATAGCGTTGAATTCCATTTCATTCCTTCACAAGATATAAAGGTTTGTGAAAAGTTTTTGTTCAAATGTTCAGATTAATGTCACGACACAAACTGAAATCCATGTTACAAGGATCAGATTTGCAAAATATAAATCAAGGCCAATTGTGGTTATGGAGTTAATCAGTTAGCAATTCTGTAAAAGTAACAGAAAGAGGGAAGTAAGTGTGGTCCTTTGGCAGAACCTGATAGGGATCTGACAATGTGGGTTGTGCTGAGAAATTGGCAGAATCACACAAGAAGTCCAACAAAGCCTATCTCAATGTAAGCAGCAAATTGCTGCATCTTTTAAATCATCAAGTTGATGATCAGACATCAAGTTGAGATTCTTGCTAGGGTGTAGCAATTCACTTATTAAGGGGGAATTATTGTTTGTCAACAACTTTATTAACTGCACAGTTCTCGTCCAATGTTCCCTCTTAGCTGCGTGCCTGTGGCTCTCCGATGTTCTGCCCATGGTGATTAGCCAATTACAGCACTGACTTCTAGTTCAGGAAGTCGCTACCACTTATGGACCAAGGGGACCCATGCAGCCAGAGGGAACGCTGTCTATCTCATGAATGAGCAGTTTTCTATCCTACCGGACTTTGTGACATGGAGGTCAGAGCGGGTACTTGGTGACTTCAGCTCCTCGCTGTCTGCAAAGGATTTCCGTGTTGCTCACCATGCACCAGCACCTCAGAGCTCAGTCCTTTGGAATCTGCTTCCCGTCCATAATCACTGGCATCCAATACTAACCTCATGGCACCTCTCTGATCCTCTCACAGGACACTTATCAAGCACAGGGCCTGCATTGCAGGGTGCACCAGAAAGGCTGTCTCAAGGACACCCCTGATTGGAACCAGGCTGTATACAAGAGCTCCTTGCTGTCCCTTACAGCTCATCACTTACCAACTACTGTATCTCCACATTCACAGCCTTGCCTTGCCATTCCTATTAGTGCAATCACACAACCAGGTAGTTTGTCTTTTTGGTCATCTATCTCCAGTAACTGGGCACACATCTTGTATTGCACCCCGTTCTATCAATCCCACACACTGCATGCACAGCAGGCAGACAGCCATGTCTCAAGGTTTTTGTGGAGTCCATGGAAGCACTCATCAGTCAGGAGATCCCAGCACAGTAAGTCAAGGGCAGCCTCCCAAACCAGGGGATTGGCCACAGTCTGGTGTGCTTTTGGGGTGTTCCGCAGTCAATGTATCTGTGCCTCTGCAGTCCAATGACTGCGATACAGTTAGTCCAGTGGCTCCATACAGCAGTCAGTCAAAGCAGTTAGCATATGCACAGCCATTAGTCAAGGGTCGTTGAACTTCTCATCCAGGGCTCTCTAGTTATTTTGCTTCAGCGTGTTGTCTACAGTCAGGTCCAGCCAGAGAAACCATTGAGGAGGGAAGGTGGAGCAGATGGCAAGTTTACAGGATGGCCTACTCTGAGGCGGAGACTCTGAGGCTGCTGGACCTGGCTCTATATGCCAGGTGCCAATCTTTCCATCTGAGGCAACTCAGTAATCACATGCTTGGGTCCTCAGAGACTAACTGTAGTGCTGCAGGCTCTGGGCAATGAAGGCCATTGTGCCCCATGTGACTATGTGCTGCTCCTGATCCTCCCTGTGCTTGTGCACAAAGTCCCTTGATTGAGAACATTCCAGTGTCCTCTCCTACCTGGAGCTGAGCTGGTTCCTGGTCTCTGTCGGTTCTCCAAGTGCCAGTGGCCTGCGGCAATTCTTCCTCAACCAGTTATGGGCACATGACAGTGAGGGGCTCCCCAGACTGTACTTCCAAACTTTCTGAAGCTGGCACTCTCACCAAGGAGTCAGTATCTGAGCTGATGGCAGGGGCTTTGATAGGTAACATTGCTGGTGCTCCCTCTGAACTCTCTTCCTCAGGAATAACACCTGGCCAATGTTCCCTCTACATTGTGCAGAAGGTATGGATCCCAGCTTTGACGTTCAGTTCCAGAAGTTGCCTACAGAGGTTGGTGCATGATATAGAAAAGAAATTCGAGGGAACATTGCTTCTGGCAGAGCAGACCATTGCCCCAGCAGAGGTGTGGACATCCTACAGGTACCTGTAAGACATGAGGGGAAGAAGGAGTTGCAGTCAATGGTTAGAAGCAGGATGCAATGAGTGACACCAATAGTGAGGTTAATCTGACAGCTGCAGGATAAAGAAAAATTGTAGAGGAACTCAGTTAGTTTAGACATGACTGTCTTGGCACCCCATAGGCATGGTCCCAGTCTTTTTCTGCGAGGGACAGGATTCCTTTCTCGCAGGGGGTGAGGAGCTTGATGTTGGGTACCCTTTCACCCTCTTCTGGCACTTTCCATCCTGGAATGGGCTGTTTTAACCTGAAAGGAGAGAGAGAGAGGGAGGCATCAAGTGGGGTGGAAGTGGGTGGCACAACTGTTAATGGGAGAAAGTGTGGTGGGCCTGTTAAAAGTAGGCAGTGCACAGGCCATGCAGTGTTAATGTGAGAGGTTGGGATGGCCGAGAGGGAGAGAGGGAAGATGTTGCAGGCAATGTTGAAAGTGTCAGTGGATGAGCCTTGGTGGGAGGAGGGGCAATAATAGAGATTGAGTGAGTGTGAGGTAGCAGAGAGAAAGGCATGTCATTTACCCTGGCGAAGGGCCGAAGGTGCAGCAATGCTGGCTGTTCCTCCTCCATACAGTAGAGGCAGCACTGACTGACTCAGGCGGTGACATCAAACCAAGCAGTTAGAAGCTGGTGTTTGAGTGGGTAGAAATGGGGCTGACACTGGGTGAGACAGGTGCCTTAGGAATATGGTAGGTAGCTATTGTGGTGAGAAATCTCATGAGATCTTGCATTGAAAACAATCTGTGAAACTCAACAAAGCCGCCGCTTAGCTAAAATAAAAACACATGGTTTAGGCCATGGATTCCAAAATCCACCAGTGATAATATTGTGCATAGGTTTATAACAATAGGTTTATAATAATTAGATGTTTACATAGTGTCAGAAACCCTGGTTCGATTCCAATCTCAGGTGGCTGTCCGTGTGGACTTTGTACATTCTCCCTGTGTCTGCACGGGCTTCCTCCTGGCATTGCCATTTGCTCCCACTGCCAAAAGATGTGCAGGTTAGGTGGATTAGCTATACTAAATTGTCCATGGTATCTGGGGGGTGGATTAGCCATGGTAATGTGTAGGGTAATGGAGATAGAATGGAGAGTTTGGACTGGGTGGGATTCTCTTCAGAGGGGAGGTGTGGACTCGATGGGTCAAATGCCCTCTTTCCACACTGTCGGGATTCTATTCTATGAATCTTCCTACTGGAGATTTATTTAGGCAAAATGTAAAAAATCTTATATTAAAGTAGAACAAATACAAATATAAAAGAATAGATATTATCCATCACTGTTTGTCATAAATAAAATAAATCTTCAGTGGCTGTTAAATATTTTATTAATCTGTCCATTCTACAGTGAACTGTAGTTGTAGTGTGCTATATATAGAGTGTACATTGGATGCTGCGGTTTTCATTAAGGAATTTACCTTGCTCACAAATGGGAGAGATTAACTGTTTGAGTTATCTATTCACATCGTAAGTAGGATACATAATAAGAGTTTAGAGTGTTTCTAATTCATGTTATTTCAATTCTGTCTCTTCTAAATATAGAAGGCTCTTCAACATCTTATCTGTATTTATATTCCACATGCATTGTCTCTTTCTTTGTCAATCTTAAAAGTTTCCCAACCAGGTACAAATTTGAAATGGTGCAGGTATGATTACAATGTCTATGCATTTAAATAATTTGAGGCACATTGAACTTCTATTTTTACTCAGTTTTTGGAGCATTTGACAAATATTAAGAGTGAGATAGTAACATTCGCACTGTCAATCTTGCTTAGTGCATGGTTCCTGGTTATGTTGGAGTTCTGTGAAACATAGATAGGGACCATTGGCACAAACTTTCCTCATTCCTGAAGAAGGGCTTATGCCCGAAACGTCGATTCTCCTGTTCCCTGGATGCTGCCTGACCTGCTGCGCTTTTCCAGCAACACATTTTCAGCGCCAATTGTTTTTACCATGAGGAGTCACCATTGTTCATGGGTCTACCATCAAGTATTGTCAGAAACTGTGTTCCATATTTATTTGCTTTGTTTTCTTCTGATAAAGGAGTATACATTCTCTTTATTTTAACTGACATAAAACAAACTGGAAAACTGAGGGGAGGGAGTTAAGACTTCACTTGTACGGAACCCTAACCAGGGCCAGTTAAGAGCATTGCATTCTGTCTTCAATACTGAACCTCGGGAGAGATATTTTGGTCTTGCAAGAGAAACAAAGCAAATTAATAAAAGCAAAATGCTGTGAATCTGAAGCAAACACACAGAATACTCAAGAAACTCAGCAGATCTAACAGCAAGTGTGGAGAGAAAAACAGCAAATATTTTGAGTACAATGTTTACTTTTCTCCATATTGGATTTGAAACATTAATCCTGTTTCCCTCCCCACAAATGCTGCCAGACCTGCTGAATTTCTCCAACATTTTCTGGGTTTGTTACACAGCAACTTAACTTCTGAGGACAGGTTACAAATCTGACGTGTATTGTCTTGAAGTAGAAAGGTTGGAGATCTAACTGCAATCCTTAAAGCTATAAGGGAATTCAATAAGTTAGTTCTTCATACTTGATTCCTCCTTGGGATGTAGCTTTCATTGGCAAGAGTAGCATTTGATTCCTATCACTAATTGCTTTTCAATATAATGGTTTCAAGGAGTGGTGAAGAGTCAACCATACTGCTATGAGTCTGGGTAATCTAGCAGGCTTCTTTCATTAAAGTGAACACACTGAGGTTTTCACAACAATCAGTGGTAGGTTGATGATCCCCATTACTAAGGCTGGCTTTCACTTCCACAGACTATTGCCTTGGTGCGATATGTACATGTACCTCCAGAGGATTAGTGTGGGTTACTAATCCAGTAACATCACTGTTGTACCAATGGCTCTTCCTTATACAAACCTGGTAAATGAATTAACAATTAAAAATTATAGTTAGGCCATTCTGGAGTAGTTTTCATTTGAAATCTGGTTAAAAAACTGAAGTTCTGTCTTTCAAGAACAGTTAATGTTGATTCCACTAACATTTTCAAGACTAAACTCAGTAGATATAAATTGGCAGCTCATTCCATACACGTATTACCCTCTGTGTGAAAAAGATGCCCCTCAGGTCCCTTTTATACCTTTCCCCTCTCACCCTATACCATACCGTCTAGTTCTGGACTCCCCCACCCCAGGGAAAAGACCTTATCTATTTACCCTCACCATGCCCCTCATGATTTTACAAACCTCTATAAGGTCACCCCTCTGCCTCCAACGCTCCAGGGAAAATAGCCACAACCCATTCAACCTCTCCCTATGGCTCAAATCCTCCAACTCTTGTAAATCTTTTCTGAACACTTTCAATTTTACAATATCCTTCCTATAGGAGGGAGATCAGATTTGCGCACAATATTCCAAAAGTGGCCTAATCAATGTCCTGTGCAGCTGCAATGTGACCTCCCAAGTCCTATACTCAATGCACTAATCAATAAAGGCAAGCACACCATATGCCTTCTTCATATACTGTGAACATGAGAAACTGAATTTCATAAACAGGCACATGCATCTGGCTTTAGCTACTAGAAGAACGATATTGAAATTTGCTAATAATGCCACACTGAAGGGTATGCCAAACTGTTGCAGTTATATAAGCTGAGGGGTGATATAGTCAGGTTAACAGATTAGGAGAGATCACAAATGCAATTCAATATATGAAAAAAGAGGAATTTCAGTATGCAGGTACAATGGATATTAAAGGTGTGCTAGAATACAAGAGATGGAACCAGGTTTGTTGAGCCTGCATCACCATTCAATATAATTTTGACTGATCTTCTATCTATTTTCCTGCCACTCCTGCATCCTTTAATTCCCTGAGAGATCAACCATCCATCCATCCTGGCCTTAATTAGAATAGAATAGTCATTTATTGTCACTTGTATATTTAAACCAAATTCAGTGAAAAGTTTTAAAATCAGCATACTCCTGCACCTGTATTAATAACAGAAATCATGTATACAAAACAAAAATTAAGACAAATCCGCCTTTGGCTCATAAGTTCCCAAGGTCGAGGAAAAGACAGTAACCACATTCTCCACCATTGCAGAAAGCCGACGTCAAAGCCACCGTTGGAATCGCAGAGTAGACTATCATGCAGCCAAAGCCACCACTGAAGTAGACCATCACGCCAGGCCTTTGGAATCCCAGGCCAGAAGCCATCACAAAAGCTGCCTCAAGGAATCCCAGGCCATTGGGTAGTATGGCATTCAGTTTGTGCTTAAATCGATTGCCATCTGAAAAGGTGGCAGTCTGGAAATCAACTAATAATCTCTTAGAGAAGGGAAAGACAGGCCTTAGCCACCTGACTAAAACCCTGAGTCAGTCAACAATGCAAAATTTCCAACATTCAGTGGTAGAGAATGCCAAAGATTCGCATCCCTTTAAAGCAGTCAGGCTGCAAGATCGACAGGAACCTCTACCTGAAAGTATATGCACAATGATGTAACATTGAACTTACACCTGTGAATGGATGGACCACACAGCTAAACTTTTGTGGACAATTTTGAGAAGCCGTTTAGAGGAAGCACAGATAAAGTTGTACTCCAATCCAAGATTCATTGCAGCTTATCAGTTGGAGGCCTACTCAAATTCAGGCAGTTTAGATTTAAACAGGCCTGCAAAGTTACCCTTGGGGCTGGAGGTGAAAGGATGGAGGCCAAAGGTCAGCCACTAGCATTATTGAGGAAAGTAGAAAATTACACTTGCCAGGCCATCTGCCACCCTTTAATCAGTGATGTTTGGACAATGTTATACCCAAAAAAACTGAGAGCCTCCATGTCATGGCAGACGTCCCTGATTAACAAGGTCCTGAGAGATAAGAGATTTAACGCTACTTCAAGGCAAGGCACTGAAGGAAATAATAGAGAACCAGATACCAAGCTGACAGCCACATACTGGTAGGGGAAATCAGGTGTGGGAGATAGCAGCCAGGAATATTTTAGCCTCCTCAGAGATCAATGTTAGATTCCTGGATTATTGGGTAATAAGATAGCCACATTGTGACTGGTCTGGTTTGATGTAGTCTGGCACTGGGAAATTACCAAACAGTACAATCAGATGCAGACAATTGGCCAGCCAATTTTATCATTAAAAGCTATTTTGTAGATCGTCTATGTTATCCTGATGGCAGAGTGACCCCCAGTTATTAGTTTCAATGAGGTGGCCTCCTTGAATCTGTCTTTGAAGCTACCAGAACCCAAGCCACAGACCTCACAGAGGGAAGACTGTCCCTACAGCACCAACGTCACGCAGAGAGAGATCACCTCCAACAACCAGCCCTTGAAATCTTTGTTATTTTGAATGTATTTGCCTGGAGGTGGTCCAAAGCCACCAGACTGCCTCAGTGTAGACCACCTCTCTCATCCTCTGATCTCCTCCATTGGGCATCCAACTAAATGACTGTCTAAGGTCAAAGTGCAGAATTAGATCTACCGCTGGCTAAAAATAATTTAAGCCTCATTAAGCTGTCAAAGAATATTTGCAGAATTTGCTGAGGTAAGGAAAGCACTAATTTCATTTAAGAAACTTCTGACAGTGAGTTCATCTTGCCACCAGACTGGAGGAAAGAGCTAGGTGATGAGATATTGCACTTCCCATGGTAATGTGTACTGTGTCTCAATAACATATCACAGTCACACTTAAACACCTTATATTACATCAGCAAGTGCAGGCTCTTAACCAACCAACCAGCTTCTTGACAGACACTCAGTTCCAAAGTTTCCTCTAACACTCGCCCTATTATTGCTCAATTCCAAATTCCGAATGATGGTTTACATCCTTACATAGAGGTGTTACTTTTGAAATCTAATTTAGAATTGCACAGTACCCCTCGCAATAAATTTGGGCCACCTAATTTCATTTGCAATTAGTGTAAACTTATTCATGATAAATTTGCAGTAATGGTTCATCGTCATTAATCACTGAACTGCCTTGCGCATCAAGGTGGACTACAGGCAGAGTCAACCTCAAAGGAATGAAAACACTTCAAAAATTAGGCATAGGTTTCTCATTTGTTCCTATCTTGTTATTTAAGTTTCCTCTTCTTTATGTTCACTGTATTTTTATTTTATTTTCCTTCCATGGTTTCATATTTTTCTTTTGTTAATTTGTCCTTCCAACTTAACTCTTTTCCTCAAAGCTGTGAAACTGTATTTCCCTCTGACGGTCATCTGTCTCCTTGCATTGTACTAGACATCAGTTGACTTTGGTAACTCCCTGACTGAAATTACAGAACTTGCTCCTCAATGAATTTTAATGGCCCTAATTGTCTACCAAGCTCCATTTTTCTTCAGGCAGTCATGGCTCAGTTGGTAGAACTCTTGCCTTGAGGTCAGGAGACCGTTGGTTTGAAAGCACTCTCCAAACTGTGAGCCCAATAATCTAGGCTGGTAATATTGAGGGAGTGCTGCCCTGTTGGAGGTGCTGTCTTCCAAATGAAGACATCTCTACTTTCCAGTAGATGAAAAGAGATCCAAACACTATTTCAAAAAAGAGTGAACAATTCACTCAACACCTCAAGTAAAAGATTGATTTGCGCTAATACTTCTCTCACCATGGATTATGTTAATTCCAGAGACTCAAGCATGCATTGTTCTACCCACGATGGTGCCTGGGTGTTAGGTATCCAACTGTACTCTTAAGGCTGCTTCACTTAGTGACACTATCCCCGCTCTGAGTCTGCTGCATCTTTGTCTTATCTAACAGTACCTAACATCTCATTCTCACTAGATCCTGTAAACTCTTTATTTACATTCTACTATATGGAATACTGGTCATAGCTCTCTACTACTGATCTTCCATTTCTCTCATTTAGAGCCTCGATAACATGTTACTATTGATGTCACAATGTTACATAATCCTGTACATCACCATTATTTAACATATTAAATCCCATTATACAACCTAGTATACCTGATCATACTCAGATTGATGTATGCGGGATCCTGTTGTGTGCAAATTGGCTGCCACATTACATCAGTGATTACACATTGAAAAATGTACTGAAAGCTATTGTTCATTCACTTACAGGGCATTAACTGTCTAGGCCAGCATTTATTGCACATTCCAGGGTGGCCGTAAGAGAGTGGTGGTCAGCTGACTTCTTGAACCCTTTTGAAATTTGGTGTAGCTAGACCCCCAATGCCTTTAGGGAAGAAATTCCAGGACTTTAACCTGATGACAGTGAAGGATCGGGATATTTTTCCAAGTTAGGATCATGAGTGTCTCAGAGGGAACCTGCAGTTGGTGATATTCCCATGTATTTGTTGCCCTTGCCATTTTAAATGGTAGTGGCCATGGGTTTGGAAGGTGCTGTCCGGAAGGTGAACTTCTGCAGTGCCCAATTGCTCACTATCCATGTCCCAACCATTCCATCTAACGCACTGTGCCCATTCCCATGCTCCCAACATCTCCATGTCAACCATTGCCCCTGGAGCCATTTTCCATTGCTCCTCACAATTCCTGCGCCTTTTGGCTGATTATGGCCCTTAGGTTAATTCTACGTTAAATCATAGGTGAATTATGGCCCTTCTGTCTCCATGCCAACCCATCTAGTGTCAACCACAGACATAGTTGAAGAGATGTGCTGACGGAAAGTATTCCATCCGTTGATGATGCCACTACTGAAAAAACACTCTTAGTGATGAAAAAACATGTTCAACACATTGAAATTCATTGATCATTAAATGATTTTTCATGAAAGCAAACATACTATTGAAAGAGCTTATTCCCTAAAGCAAGCAAAATTTCTATGCAATAAACAGTTGGAGCTGTTCATCAGATTCTCAACTGGTAGACTGGACATTATAAAAACAATAGTTTAGGAATTCAGTTACCTCATACAAATCCTATAATGGCTCATGGCAACAAAAATGCTGAAGTACCAAGCACTTTATTTTTGTTAATTCCACACGTTAGAAATTTCCTTAGCAGCTTTGACAGTTGGGGATTGTATTACAGACCTCTCAATAGTCAGCGGGAAATTGAGAAACAAATTTGTAAGGAGATCTCAATTATCTGCAAGAATAATAGAGTGGTTATGGGAGGGGATTTTAATTTTCCAAACATAGACTGGGACTGCCACAGTGTTAAGGGTTTAGATGGAGAGGAATTTGTTCAGTGTGGACAAGAAAACTTTCTGATTCAGTATGTGTATGTACCTACTAGAGAAAGTGCAAAACTTGACCTACTCTGGGGAAATAAGGCAGAGAGGTGACTGAGGTGTCAGTGGGGGAGCACTTTGGGGCCAGCGACCATAATTCTATTAGTTTTAAAATAGTGATGGAGAAGGATAGACAGGATCTAAATATTAAGTTCTAAATTGGTGGAAGGACAATTTTGATGGTATTAGGCAAGAATTTTCCAAGGTTAATGGAGGGAAGATGTTCGCGGGTAAAGGGACGGCTGGAAAATGGGAAGCCTTCAAAAATGATTTAGTGAGAGTCCAGAGAAAGTATATTCCTGTTAGCGTGAAAGGCCAAGGCTGGTAGGTATGGGGAATTCTGGATGACTAGACAAGTTTGAGGCTTTGGTCAAGAAAAAGAAGGAAGCATTTATCAGGTATAGACAGCAGAGATCGAGTCAATCCTTGGAAGAGTATAAAGGCAGTAGCGGTATACTTAAGGGGGAAATCAGGAGGGCAAAAAGGGAAAATGAGATTGCTTTGGCAAATAGGGGTAAGGAGAATCCAAAAGGATTTTATACATATATTTAGGACAAAAGCGTAACGAGGGAGAGAATAGCCCCCCTCAAAGATCAGCAAAGCAGCCTTTGTGTGGAACCGCAGGAGATGGGGGAGAAGTGGATAAATCCCCAGGATGTGATCAGGTGTACACACCTAGAACTCTGTGGGAAGCTAGCAAAGTGGTTGCTGGGCCCTTTGCTGAGGTATTTATATCATCAACAGTCACAGGTGAGATGCCAGAAGACTGGAGGTAGGCTAACCTGGTACCACTACTTTAAAAAGGTGGTAAGGAAAAGCCAGGGAACACGAGGCTGGTGAGCCTGACATCGGTGGTGGGCAAGTTGTTGGAGGAAATCCTGAGGGACAGGATTTACATGTATTTTAACAGGCAAGGACTAATTAGGAATAGTCAGCATGGTTTTGTATGTGGGAAATCAACAGAGTTTTTTGAAGAGGTAATGAAGAGGATTGATGAGGGCAGACCGGTGGACGTGATCTACAGGACTTCAGTAAGGCGCTTGACAAGGTTCCTCTTGGGAGACTAGTTGGCAAGGTTAGATCTCATGGAATACAGGGAGAACTAGCCATTTGGATATAGAACTGGCTCAAAGGGAAGTGGTGAAGGGTTGCATTTCAGACTGGAGGCTTGTGACCAGTGACGTGCCACAAGGATCAGTGCTGGGTCCACTGCTTTTCATCATTTATATAAACATTTGGATGTGAACATAGAAGGTATAGTTAGTAAGTTTGCAGATGACATCAAAATTGGAGGTGTAGTAAACAGTGAAGAAGGTTATCTCAGAGTGCATTGAGATCTTGATCAGATGGGCCAATGGACAGAGGTGTAGCAGATGGACTTTAATTTAGATAATTGTAAAGTGCTGCATTTTGGAAAGACAAATCAGGACAGGATTTATATACCTAATGGTAAGGTCCTGGGGGAATGTTGCTGAACAAAGAGACATTGAAGTGCAGTTTCATAGTTCTTTGAAAATGGAGTATCAGGTAAATAAGATAGTGAAGAAGGTGTTTGATAAGCTCTTCTTTATTGGATAATGCATTAAATATAGGAGTTGGTCCGAGCAATATACTTAAACATAAGGTCCTGGGGAGTGTTGCTGAACAAAGAGACCTCGGAGAGCAGATTCATAGTTCTTTGAAAGTGGAGTCTTTGGTAAATAAGCTATAGGAAGGAGATTGTGACATTTGAAAGCATTCAGAAAAGATTTACAAGTATGTTGCAGGGTTGGAGAATTTGAGCTACAAGGAGAGGCTGAATAGGCTGGGGCTGTTTTCCCTGGAGCATTGGAGGTTGAGGGGTGACCTTATAGAAGTGATATTATAAAATCATGAGGTGCATGGATTGGGAAAATGAACACGGTCTTTTCCCTGGAGTGGAAGAGTCCAGAACTAGAGGGCATATGTTTTGAAGGAAAGGGGAAAACTGTAAAAGGGACCTAAGGGGCAACATTTTAATTCAGAGGGTGGTGCATGTATTGAATGAGCTGCCAGAGGAAGTGGCGAAGGCTGGTACAATTACAGCATTTAAAAGGCATCTGGATGGATATGTGAATAGGAAAGGTTTAGACGGATATGGGCCAAGTGCTGGCAAATGGGACTAGATTAGGATAGGATATCCCGTCGGCATGAACGAGTTGGACCAAAGGGTATGTTTCCGTACCTTACATCTCTATAACGCAACGACTCTATTGTGACAGTTCATTGACAAACCCTTCACGGATTTGGCATTCCCATCCCTCAGTGAATTGATGAAAGTCGGGGGGGGGGGGTGTCTTTCATGTTACTAAGTGGAACTTGCAGCAATAACCTGCCCACTGATGTTCAATTTTGTGTTCCGCCAGGGCCACTTAGCTGTTGACTTCATGACAGCCTTGGACAAAAGAGCTGACCTTGAGAATGAAAGTGAGAGCGACTGTCCTTGAATGAGTACGGCATGAAGGGGCCATTGCAAATCTGGAATCAATGGGAATCACAGAAAAAAAGTCTTTAAGCATTGGAGCCATGCCTCGGTTGTGGTTGCTGGAGGTCAGTCATCTCAGCTGCAAGACATCTCTGCACAAGTTCTTCATGGTGGATGTTTCCTAATCAAACTGATCAGAAACACTATTACTCATGGCTGAAACAGGTGGGACTTGAACCAGGGCCTCCTAACTTAGAGATAAAGATACTGCCACTGCAACACAAGACCTCTCTAGTTCTTCAAGTTCTAGGCCCAATGATCTTCAGATGCTTCACCAATGATCTTCCCTCCATCATAATGTCAGACGTGGAAATGTTGGCTAATGATTGCACAATGTTCAGCACCATTCATGACTCCTCCGACACTGAAGCAGACCTGCCCACATTTCAAACTGGACATCTTCCAAACTTGGACTGATAAGTTACAAGTAATATTTGTGCCACACAAATGCCAGGTAATGACCACCTCCAACAAGAGAGAATTTAACCATCACCTCTTGGAGTTGAGTGGTTTTATCATTACTTAATCCCCTACTGTAAACATGCTGGGGTTACCATTTAGCAGAAGCTAAACTGGACTTTGGCTACAGGAGCAAGTCAATGGCTAGGAGTTTTGCAATGAGTAACTGCAAAATCTATCCACCACCAACCCTTCAAAGTCTCTGCACTACCTCGACACACCCTCCAAACACTTTACCATCTTTCAACCACGTGCACCAGTGCTCAGCTTTCACCTTTTTCAATTCCTCCCATCTACTCTGTGCTGAAGAAGACAGACCATAACAGAGTAAAGTGAGTCCAAATATGAGGACTGAATCCTGTCCCTGTCAGAGAAAGACCAGGACTGCTCCTGCAGGGATATCGAGACAATCATGGCCTGTCAACCGAGACAGTCCCACTCTTGATTCACTGAACCTCTCACATTTACCCTCCTATTAATCTCATTCACTGTATCCCACTTCTCATCATTGGCTGTGACATCTCCTCTCTCTCTCTCTCTCTCTCTCTCTCATCACACAGGTATAGCTAGCTCCTCCAAGACCTCCACAATGAAACACCTGGCTCCTCAACAAGTCAAAGAATCAGAGAACCCCTTCAGTGTGGATAGAGGCCATTCAGCCCATTGAGTCTACACCAATCCTCGGAAGGGGCTCCCACCCAAACCCAGCCCCCTGCCTATCCCTGTAACCCCACATTTTATCATTGCTAACCCATACAGCCTGGACCGTCCAATTAACTAACCCACAAAATCTGCACATCTTTGGACTGAGGGAGGAAACTGGAGCATCTGGAGGAAACCCACGCAGACACGGGGAGAGCGTGTAAACTCCACACAGACGGTCACCTGAGGTTGGAATTGAACCTGAGTCCCTGTGAGATCTGGTCACGCAGCAGTGCTAACCACAGGAAATTCTTCTGGAGCATCAGCAAGGCTGCCTGAGGCACAGCCAGCAGCTCATACAGACACTGTGATAGAAAGTTATAGTTTAGCAAGTTTGGGAGCATACTCTGGTGAACACCTCATTGTGTCAGCTCTGTGTTGGCTGAGGAACAAACACCCCAGGCTGCTGGGGACTGACAGAAACCAGACCCAGGCTCAGCTCCAGGCAGCAGAGGAGCCTGTGGATGTCACCAATCGAGACCTTTGTACAGATGAACAGAGAGGAACAAGTACTGCAGACAAGAATGTAGTACACAATGGCCTCATTGGCCAGGAGGGTCACAACAAGTCCACATTATTGTCTGGCTGGAGCAGTTGACAGATGCCATGGAGAGCCAAGTCCAGCAGCCTTAGGGTGTACTGGAGAGACACACATACCTGCACTCCAGCACCTAGCCACTGGTCCCCAGAATCAAAACCATTGTGACCAGTGAAACAGACACTGGCACATAGTCCAGGAACTCCTACCTCATAAGGAAACTGTGCAGTGCCAGTGGGGCACCCAGTCAAAGTCGGAGCCACACACAACCCCCTCAGAAGTCTCTATTCAGGATACCAACAGCCCTCCCTCTCCAATCTGCTTGCTCCTCTCCGACAATTGGAAACTCAAGATGAGCAGAAGATCCAGACAAAAATGCCCCAGGATTGCCCAACCAAACCTCCAGGGCCAATGAACACTGCCCCCTTCAATTGATGACTTTCTGCTGCCTTATAAGAATCTCATCACAACACTTGAGAAAACATAAAAGGTGGCTCTTGACATGGAGATGGGCCTCATTCAATTCTGCCACACACCTCGCCAGAGCTCAACTCCCTTTGACCCTGAACTATTCTGCCATTAGTCTGGACAAGTGGAACAGAAGACTTCACGAGATTGCTAAGCCTTGCAAAAGCAACGCAGCACCCTTATTGGGGCTATCCTTTCTCCCCTGTTTTTCAAACCTCCCTCCATCACTAGATAAATGTTACAAGTGACAAGCAGATCAGATAATTTACCTAAGATAAAGGTCACTTCAGATATAGTCGCAATGCAAGTTGCAGTAAGTTCCTTCCTTTTAACTAAAGCTACAATGAAAGCAAGCAAAGTCAGAAGAGTACCTCCTGTATAAAAATACTGGCTTCAACAGTTTGGCGAATTTCTGTTTTACATAATTTCACAGCGTGACAAGCATGAATCTCTGGATGAAGGAAATGAAATCATTTGCACATCATAGTTATATTTAATATTAATATGATAGATGAAAGGGAATGATCCACTTAAAAGTGCCCTGCTATCAAATGATGGCTATACCCATTTTCAATTTTGTAAGCTTGTATTAAACTTTTCCAACTGAATAGGCATCAGCAGATAGGCTGGAATATAACACAGGACAATGATTAATGAAGTGATGAAGATCAACTTCTTGTAGATAAATATTTTATTAAATATTGATCTATGTTTTAATTTACACATCACTTGTTTCAAGGATTTTTGATGCAACTGGATGCAAGTTGAAGATGGCTATCTTTGAAATGGTACCATTGATTTCATGAAAAATGTTTCTCCATAATTGTCCTTCGGTACTTGTGATGAATCATGATAATGTAACTTTGCAGGATTCCATGTATAATAGAGAAGCTAAACAAATGATGAGCAAATCAACAAACACACAATTTATATTTATAATGTAATGAAGCATCCTAAGGTATTTCACAACACCCCATGATGGAGTCTGTGGCTGTAAGAGCTGCTCCTTTTTTGAGGTATTTTAGATGTTGGAGGTGATATCCTCAAATTCCAGGAGCAGTAATGACTGTTTTATAAGCTGTTGCATTGTTTTGGAACTTTGGGAAACAAAGATCAAAACAACAGCACTTTAAAAAGGAGTAAGAGAACAAAGGTAATGACCACATGATAAGTGAGAGAGAGACAGAGAGAGAGAGAGAGAGAGAGAGACAGAGAAAGAAAGAAACCTACATTGCTCTCTGACACAGCAGTGTATCTGCACTTCCTTTGCTATTTGAGTTCAAGTATTTCTGGACATCAGAGTGTGTCTAAGAAAAATTAACAAACAGCAAAATTCACAGTTGACCTTGAAGGAACCTGTGTGGGAGAGTTCACAGCACAGGAGCAGATAAGTGTATAGTTTTTTAAATGTAACCTTGCTGTCTTTTTTTTTAATAGTGAGTAGGGTGGGTTCTTTTTTGGTAATATGTTTTATTGAGATCTGTCTCTTGATTAACATTTAAAACTATAGAACTATCCAACTAAGTTAGCTTTGGAGCAGTGTTTTTTTAGAGCAGTAAGACTGTGCTATTTTCTGCAGATTGTTAGGGTGCAAAGATGGACTTTAGTAGAGTGATGTGTTCTTCATGTAGGATGTGAGAGTTTAGGAAGAGTTTCCATGTTACTGACGATTATGTCTGTAGGAAATGTCTTTGGTTGTGAATCCTATCATATCGCATGGATCAGCTGGAGCGGCAGTTAGAGGCAATGAGGGACTAACAAGAGCTAGGGGGTGTGATGGAGGCAGTTATGGGAAGGGAGAAAACTGCAGATACAGTTGGGTAGATGGGTTAACTCGAAGAAAGGTAGGAGAGGGAGACAGGTGGTGCAGGAGTCTCCTGAGGCTGTTCCCATCTCAAACAAGTATGCTGTTTTGGAAAGTGTAGGGGGTGATGGACTCTCAGGCGTAGGGAGTAAGCTTCTGGTACCGAGAATGGCTCTAATGTAACGAGTGGTACATCAGGCTCCAAGAAATCAATTGTGGTAGAGAACTCTCTAGTCATAGGCACAGACGGACATTTCTGCGGCCAACAGCAAGAAATTGGAATGGTGGATTACCTCCATGGTGCCAGGATCAAGGATATCTCAGAGACAGTACAGAATATTTTCAAAGGGGAGTGGGACCATCAGGAGGTCCTTGTACACATTGGACCAAATGACATAGGAAGGAAAAAGGATGAGATAAAAAGGAGGGCCTCGAGGGTAATAATATCTGGATTACTCCTGGTGCTATGCACTAGTGCAGGAAGGGTGGCAAGGTGGCTCAGTGGTTAGCACTGCTACCTCACACTGCCAGGGACCTTGGTTCGATTCCAGCCTCAGAGCAACTGTCTGTGTGGAGTTTACACATTTTCCCTGTGTCTGAGTGGGTTTCCTCTGGGTGCTCCGGTTTCCTCCCACAAGCCAAAGATGTGCAGGTTAAATGAATTGGCCATGCTAAGTTGCCCATAGTCTTCAGGGATGTGTAAGATAGGTGCCTTAATCTGGGGCAAATATAGGGTGGGGGAATGGGTCTGGCTGGGTTACTCTTCGGAGGGTCAGTGTGGATTTGTTGGGCCGAAGGGCCTGTTTCCACACTGTTGGGCTTCTATGATTCTAGTGAGGGTAGGAATAGGAGGACAGAACTGGTACAGGGGACAAGGGTTCATATTTTTGGATCATTGGAATATCTTCTGGGGTAGAAGTGACTTGTAAAAGAAGGATGAATTGCACCTGAATTGGAAGGGGACTAATATACTGGCAGGGAGATTTGCTAGAGCTGGTTTGGAGGATTTGAACTAATAAGGTGGAACCAGTGAGATAGTGAGAAAATACATCAGTCTGCGACGGGTGCTTTTGATAAAAGGAGCACGTCAAACAGTCAGGGAAGGCAAGAACAAAGCAGAGAACAAAGTAGGACTGATAAATTAAACTTCATTTATTTCAATTAAAGAGGCCAAACAGAGAGGGGAGATGAACTCAGAGCATGGTTAGAAACATGAGACTGGGATATCATAGCAATTACAGAGGCGTGGCTCAGGGATGGACAGGACTGGCAGCTTAATGTTCCACGATACAAATGCTACAGGAAGAATAGAAATGGGGGGCAAGAGAGGAAGGGGAATGACATTTTTTGATAAGGGATAATATGATGGCTAAACTTAGGGAGGATATTACTGGGAAGCCATTTAAGGAAGTTATTTGGGTGGAACTGAGAAATAAGAAAGGGATAATTACCTTATTGGAATGGTACGGTAGAACCCCCACCCATCCCCACTCCATCCCCATCCCAATAAATCAGCAGGAGATTGAGAAAGAAATTTATAAGAAGATTGCAATTATCTGTAAGAATAATAGGGTGGTAATGGTAGGGGGATTTTAACTTTTCAAACGTAGACTAGGACTGCCACAGTGTTAAGAGTTTAGTTGGAGAGGAATTTGTTAAGTGTGGATAAGAAAGTTTTCTAACTCAGTATGTGGATGTACCGACTAGAGAAAGTGCAAAACTTGACCCACTCCTGGGAAATAAGGCAGGGCAGGTGACTGACATGTCAGTGGGGGAGCAAGTTGGGGCCAGCAAACAATAATAGTTTTAAAATAGTGAAGGAGAAGGATAGACAGGATCTAAAAGTTGAAATTCTAAATTGGAGGAAGGTCAATTTTGATGATATTAGGCAAGAACTTTCTAAAGTTAGTGGGGGGGGCAGGTGTTCACAGGTAAAGGGACTGCTGGAAAATGGAAAGCTTTGAAAAATGAGATAACGAAAGTCCAGAGACAGTATATTTCTGTTCGGATGAACGGAAAGGCTGGAGGTATAGAGAATGCTGGATGACTAGAGAAATTAAGGTTTGGTCAAGCATATGTCAGGTATAGACAGCAGAGATTGAGTCAATCCTTAGAAGATTATAAAGACAGTAGGATTATACTTAAGAGGGAAAGTCAGGAGGGAAATGGATGTGACCTATAAGGACTTCAGTAAAGCATTCGACAAGGTTTCTCATGGGAGCCTGGTTAGCAAGGTTAGATCACATGGAATACAGAGAGAACTAGCCATTTGGATGTCGAACTGGCTCAAAGGTAGAAGACAGAGGATGGTGGTGGAGGGTTGTTTTTCAGACTGGAGGCCTGTGACCAGTGGAGTGCCACAAGGATCGGTGCTGGGTCCCCTGCTATTTGCCATGTATATAAATGATTTGGATGTGAACATAGGAGGTATAGTTAGTAAGTTTACAAATGACACCAAAATTGAAGGTGTAGTGAACAACAAAGAAGCTTACCTCAGATTACATCTTGATCAAATGGGCCAATGGGCAGAGAAGTGGCAGATGGTGTTTAATTTAGATAAATGTGGAGTGCTGCATTTTGGAAAGAAAAATCAGGACAGGACTTTTACATTTAACCATAAGGTCCTGGGGAGTGTTGCTGAACAAAGAGACCTCGGAGTGCAAGTTCATAGTTCCTTGAAAGTGGAGTCTCAGGTAGGTAGTCTAGTGAAGAAGGCTTTTAGTATGCTTTCCATTATTGGTCAGAGCAATACACTTAACCATTAGGTCCTGAAGAGTGTTGCTGAACAAAGAGACCTCGGAGTGCAGATTCATAGTTCTTCGAACGTGGAGTGTTTGGTAAATACAATAATGAAGAAGGCATTTGATAAGCTCTCCTTTATTGGTTAGTGCATTGAATAAAGGAGTTGGGAGGTATTGTTGCAGCTGTACAGGACATTGGTTAGGCCATTTTTGGAGTATTGAGTGCAATTCTGGTCTCCTTCCTATCGGAAGGATATTGTGACACTTGAAAGGTTCAGAAAATTTTTACAAGAATGATGCCAGGGTTGGAGGATTTGAGCTATAAGAAGAGGCTGAATAGGCTGGGGCTGTTTTCCCTGGAGCATCGGAGGCTGAGGGGTGACCTTATAGAAGTGTATAAAAGCATGAGGTGCATGGATAGGATAAATAAACAAGGTCTTTTCTTTGGGGTGGGAGAGTCCATAACTGGAGGGAATAGGTTTAGAATGAGAGGGGAAAGACATAAAAGGGACCTAAGGGGCAATTTTTTCATGCCGAGGGGGTGCGTGTATGCAATGAGCTGCCAGAGGAAGTGTTGGAATCCAATACAATTTAAAAGGCATCTGGATGGGTATGTGAATAGGAAGGGTTTAGAGGTATATGAGCCAAATGTTGGCAAATGGGAGTAGGATATCTGGTTGGCATGTAGATGTTGGAGTGAAGGGTTTGTTTCCATGCTGTACATCTCTATGACTCTATGACTCTAAGTACCCGGCCACATAAGGAGATGTTAAGTCAGATAGAGTCGTATAGCATGGAAACAGACCCTTCGGTCCAACTAGTCCACACCAACCATTTACCAAATTAAACTAATCCTATTTACCTGCGCTTGATCTGTATCCCTCCAAACCTTTCTTATTCATGAACTTATCCAGATGTCTTTTAAACATTGTAACTGTACCTGAAGCCACCTCTTTCTCTGGTAGTTCATTCCATACATGAAACAATCTGTATACAATTTGCCTCTTGTGTCCTTTTTAAATCTCTCTCCTCTCACCTTAAAAATATGCCCCTAGTTTTGAACTCCCATCATGATTTTATCAACCTCAATAAGGCTACCCCTCATCCTCCTATGCTCCAGTATTTCCAGGCTATTTTTATATCTCAAACCCTCCATTCCCCTCAACATTCTAGAAAATCTTTTCTGAACGCTCCTCAGTTAAATAATATCCTTTCTATAACAGGATGACCAGAACTGCTCACGATACTCCAGAAAAGACCTCACCAACTTTCTGTACAATCTCAACATGATGTCCCAACTCCTATACTCAAAGGTCTGAGCAGAAATGACCAAAAGTGTGGTCAATAAAGTAAGTTTTAAGGAATCTCTTTAAAATAGGAATGTGAGGTAGAGAGGTGGAAAGTTATAGAGAGAGAATTTAAAACGTGGGACCCACACAACGAAAGGCACAGCCTCCAAAGATGTCGCAAGTAAAGTCAGCAATACACAAGATGCCAGACTTGGATGAGTGCAGGAGTTGTGGAACTAAAAGTGAATACAGACTTCAAGAGAGATGAGGCCATGGATGGATTTGCAAACAAAGATAAATAAGACTCATCCAAGTCTTTCCATTGGATCTCCAAAATTTTGTATTCAATAAATAGAATGCAAAGAAGTTTGAACTCTTATGGTTAATATCATGGATATGCTTAAAGAAAATCATGTCAGATTAAGTTACTGGAGCTTTTCGAAGAAGTGACAAAGAGGGCGGAGGAGGATTAGGCCATTGACGTCATGTCCGTGGACTTCCAAAAGGTGTTCAAAACATTACCACCAAACAGCCTTGTGAGAAAAGTTATAGCTCTTAAATAAAATGGGTAGTAGCATCATGAATACAAAATTGGTGAATGATAGGAACTAGAGGGGAATGGTTAATGGATATTTTTCAGGTTGGAAGAAGGTTTATTGGGATCCTTCCTTTCCTGATACACGTTAATGGTCTTGGAGTGCAGGGGACAATTTTACTGTTTGCAGACAACACAAAACTTGTCAGCATTGTAAACTATAAGGAGAACAGTGTAGAACTATGAAAGAACATAGACAAGTTGATGAAGTGGACGGATAGGTGATAAACAAATCTAAATACAGAGAAGTGTGAGATGATATATTTTAATACAAAGAGCAAGGAGAGACTGTATAAAACAAAGGGGACTCTTCCAAAGAGTTGATGGGAGCAAAGATCTCTGAGTGTATGTGTGCATCAGTCATTAAATGTTGAGAAAGATGGACAGCAGCCAATAAGGCATATAGTATTCTATTCTTCATTGATGGGGCATAGAGTACAAGAGCATGGAGGTTATGCTGAATTTGTAAAAGACACTTGATAGATCTCAGCTGAAGAATTGTGTACTGCTCATGGTGTCACATTTTAGAATGGATGTGAATGCATTGGAGAGAAAAGAGACTATCAAGAGTTGTTCCAGAGATGAGAAACATCAGTTAAGACTCTAGATTTGAGAGGTTGGGACTGTTTTGCTTAGTGAGGAGAAGGCTCAGAGGAGATTTGATTGAAGTTTTCAAAATCGTGAAAGGCTGGACAGAGTAGACAGGGAAAAACCATTCCTGCTTGTAAAAGTATCAATAACCAAGCAACACAAGAAGCAAATGTGTTTTGCACAAGAAGCAGATGTGAGGTAAAATAATATTTCACACTGCAAGTAGTTAGGGGATGGAATGCACTGCCTGGAAGTGTGGTGGAGGCAGGTTCAATGAGACATTCAAGAGGGTGAAAGATGATTATTTAAATAAAAACAATGTGCAGGGTTACAGAGAAAAGGCTCAAAAGACTCAGGGAGCCGGTACAGACACAATGGGCCAAATGGTCGCTTCTGATAATTCTGTATTTCTAAAGTAACCCCTATGAAAAAACAGGCACATATTGATGCTCATGAGATCAAAAATAACCTCCTCACAATGATGTTGGTGTATTTCTCTCAGGATAGAAATTTCAAAGGAAAGCAGTTAACCAAAAAGACACTGATAACCTGGAAGTTGCAATTGTAAACAGTGCCATTAAATTTTAAACGTTTATTCACTTTAATCTTATCTTTTGCCTCAACTTTATTATTGAACCATATCATTCTACTATCAAGGTAAAAGTATAGTATTAAAAGGTGGCTTGTTTTACTTTCAAATTGATGCTTCTTATGCTCAATGAGGCCAGAAATGTCTGCATTTTGGAATGAAACACCTATCTCTATACTACCAAAATGACATCTTCTTAAGCCCAATACAATAAAAGCACTAGGCGTGAGCAACTATCAAACAATGGGTTTGCAAATGGAATTCCCCTTTGCTAAAATTACATCAAAATTACAGTCGAGATATGGGGGTCTTGTGGCACAGTGGTGGTGTCCCTTCCTCTGAGCCAAACGATCCTGGTTCAAGTCCCACCTTCACTCTGAAGAGGTGTCATAACGGATTGATTAAAATAACTCCAGTGTAGAAACAGGCTATTCAGCCCAACTATCCCTGTAATTGTGTAATCTACAAATAACCAATGGTCTTACTCCTAAATCTGTAACCTTTTCCCATAAACTGTCCCTTTCACCGGATATCTATCTAATTCTTAATTGTTAAGATGGTCTCTGTTTCAATCATTAAATCCAATTTTGTATTGCACAGCCTCATAACTGTATGTATCTATAAATTCCTGCTTTCTCCTAAATATCTTACACTTTTGTATGAATGCTTTATAATTTGACCTGAGTGGTGATGCCATTATTTTCTCAATAAAGTATGTTAACTTAACCATCAGAATACTGGTTCCAATTACTTTAGTGTAACATTTCCATTTCCATTGAACAGAACTGAATTCTCTTCAGAACTGAATTCCATTTAGACCTGGTCAGTGTCAATGTTGGGAATACAAAACTGTCATGTGCTAGAAATCAAGCTCCATTATTCCCAAAGTTGTCAAAAGAGTTAAAGATTATAAAGTAAGTACACAATTCCACAATTCACTTCATTTTCAAACCAGATTGATAGAAAACATGGACCAGATTTCTATACTTAACTAGAAATACTATTTCTTACAAGTAATTCTACCCTAGCTACAGATAGACAGTTTTAAACTGTCAGCATATAACATGAAAAATTAAATCTCTTTTCTCTACATAAACTTCCTCTTACACTCAAACATACCACACACAACCAAACACACACTGACTTTGACAAACAAACATAGTACAAAATAGATTATGAGCAGAAGGAAACTGGGAAAGCAGTTCAGTGGTTTTTATTCACAGGCTGCTGAAATGATTCTTACAATTCTTATGCTGGTCAAAATGTTGCTTTTCAATCATCATTCTCTACACAAGAGGGCTTGTTCACTTAGAAAAGATCACTGATTCATCAGTTAAAAGTCACATCTTACAACAACTGCTGAAGGAAAAATGACCGGGTTTTCTTCCAGTTTACAGTGGGTTTTGACTACAGAGAACAGAGAGACAGCTTCTATGCCGGTAGAGATCAAAACACTTTGCCCAGTCTTGTTCCTAGCCCTAAGATGTTCAGTTACTTAAGAATCGATCATACAGTTGGTGGCAAGCAAAAGGCTTTTGTCATCGATAAGTACTCACTAGTCCATAGACCAAAGAATTTCTTGTTGCCACCCAGCAGCAGCCTCTCGGCTCCAATCCAACTGCATTCCATTTCACTTACTGCTTGTTCAAATAGCTGTTTGCACAATGCTTGTGGTAAGTGGAAGGTTATTTGTTTTTTTTAAAACATACAGCTATCCTTTAAAATGCTGGTTTTAAAACAGCTCTTACCCAGTTAAGTCTACAATTCTAAAAAGCACAAAAATAAAGAAAGTTATGGTCTTTAAGACCCTGCATACCTCTCTAGACCACAGAAACAGGCCATTCAATCCATGACAATCTCCTTTAACCTTCCCATGCCCATTCAATTTCTCATAGCTTATGATTCTCTTTTAAATCTATTCTCAAATACTGACCCTTGCCTTTGTTTCAACCAATAACTCTGGATGCTCTGGTTTCCTTCCACAGTCCAAAGATATGCAGGTTAGGTGGATTGGCCATGGAGATTGCAGGGTTACAGAGGTAGGGTAGGGGGTGTGGTACTCTTTAGAGGATCGATGTGGACTTGATGGGCCAAATGGCCTGCTTCCACACTGTAGGGGTTCTATGATTCATGCTGACAGTGTGCTCCACAGCATCACAAACCTTCAGTGGAAACAATCTTTTCCTGCAGATATATTTCATCATATATCTCTGTTCTCTCATTCCATACCGATCAATATCTGGAAACAATCTGACTCTACTGACTTGGTCTCCTCCATTCATTATTTTAAACTCTTTGATCAAATCATTTATCCAATTAGGGAGTGCAATGGCATCGTGATAGCATTATTGGAATGGGAATCCACCAAGACGCCCAGATAATGACTGGAGAGACTCATTGCCCAGACTTCATTTGCAGGCATTTATCTCCAGAAGTAACTATTGGGTTTTTGGAGGGAAAGTAATCTATTTCACTAACACCCTGTAGGACAGTAAAATTGCCATCCATACCTGGTGTGGCATGTATATGCCTCCAGATTCACAATAGCACTAATGTCTCTTTATTATCACAGCAATTAGTAGCTAATCAACCACTCACTATGAAAGCAACTCATTATACCCATTCCAATTTACATTAACCTGCATTAGCAGTGATGCATATATTCTGCAAAAGAATAATAAAGAAGTTGAGGTGTTGTTTTTAATATCTTGGGCACCCTGATTTACCAAACCACCCTGCCCTTCCACATCAGCCAGCTTTCCCCTTTTCAAGGTAGAACTGGTAGCTTTTGTTAGCCATAATCCACCATCCCACATTTAGAGTCAAAGAGTCATAAAGATGTACAGCATGGAATCAGACCCTTTAGTCTAACTTGTCCATGCTGACCAGATATGCTAACCTAATCTGGTCCCATTTGCCAGCACGTGGCCCATATCCCTCTAAACCCTTCCTATTCATGTACCCAGCCAGATGCCTTTTAAATGTTGTAATTGTACCAGTCTCCACCACTGCCTCTGGCAGTTCATTCCATATGCACAACACACTCGGTGAAAAAGTTGACTCTTAGGTCCCTTTTATAACTTTCCCTTCTCACCCTAAACTATACCCTCTGGTTCTGGGCTCCCCCACCTCAGGGAAAAGACTTTATCTGTTTATCCTATCCATGCCCTCCATGATTTTATAAACCTCAATAAGGTCACCCTGCAGCCTCCAACACGCCAGGGAAAGCAGCCCCAACCAATTCAACCTCTCTTTATAACTCAAATCCTTCAACCCAGGCAATATTTTTGTAAATTTTTTCTGAACTCTTTCAAGTTTCACAACATCCTTCCGATAGGAAGGAGACCAGAATTTCCTGTACAGCCGCAACATAACCTCCCAACTCCTATACTCAATGCTCTGACCACTAAAGAAAGTATACCAAATGCCTTCTTCACTATCTTATCTACCTTATTGGCATTGGTTTCCATCTGCTACTTTTTTGTTCCTTCCAACATCTTATCAACAGTTGTCGGGCCTCAGCATTATCTGTTGACACACATATTGTGGTATCACCTGCACATTTGCCACAACACTCTCTCATCCTGTATCCATGTTGTTGATCAACTTAGTACAAAAGGCACCAGTTGGAATCATTCTCATTGTGGTCTCTGATCCTGCAGCTGTGCAGAGTAGATAGGGGAATATAGGAAGCAGCACCACAATGCCATAGTATCGTGAGTAAATGTAATGCACAACTTGTACCTTTAAAAGGTTGATACAGAAATCATTATATGACCTATTCTATTGCAATGGGTCACAGCAATTGCAAATAGTGCTTCCCAATTTGTGTCCTGGGTGTCCTTTCCCGTGAAGGACAGGCCAGAGCACAAACCTCATCCCCAAGCTGTGATAGTCTATAAACACCTGCTTTGATTGCTAAACACTGCAGAAAATAGTCATTCTTTTCTTTTTTCCTGTGCAATTTTCACTTCCAAGCTTAAAGAAACGTGCAGTATTGCATCCAGGTGAAGAAATATAACTTCCAGTCTAGAACTGTCCATTATCTGGTGTGTATACTTTTCCAAATATTTGATTTGCTGCTGGCTCTGATAAATATTTTAATTTGGTTTAATGCAGTAGAATCACAATTGGACACCGTAATCCCATTGTTCGTGTATTACTTTACCATATCTCACACACCAAAGCTCACAAGTTTGCAATTGTCAGGTCATTGTGCTAAAATGACAGTCACTCTGACATTGCTGCCCTACTTATGCCTCAACTAGATTAATTAATTCAAACTGTGGCATTGAAATCTGACAAACATTAAGAGCCAAAAATTGCTGATTTACTCAACCTGACTGCTTGTTATGTGCAGTGCAATCCATCATGGTGGCATGTCACAAGTTTTCTGTGGTCTTGTCCAGAATTCTGTCTTCGAGAAAAGTTTAATCAATGCAGTGTATGGAAGTTGGTGTCATTTCTAAAATGTGTCTTGGCAAAGCTTGCACCAACTGCACAATCCATATGGTTTTCTCTTGCCAAGTGTTACCTCAGCATTCTATAATTGCAATGTCCATTCATATTCCATTTCCTACTGTCTCAAAGTAATTTGTGTAACATATTTATGGTTATAATAATTGTAACAAAATTAACAGATCAATAAAAGAAACTCAACAATTGCAAGTGTCAATAATGATTCATTCCAAAAGTTCTAATCATTCAACGGGTTCAGAAAAGATTTACAAAGATGTTGCAAGGGTTGGAGGGTTTAGATGTAGGGAGAGGCTGAATAGGCTGGGACTGTTTTCTCTGGAGTATCAGAGGCTACAGGGTAACCTTACAGAGGTTTACAAAATCATGATGGGCATGGATAGGGTAAATAGACAAGGTCTTTTTCCTGGGGTGGGGGAGTCCAGAATTAGAGGGCATAGGTTTAGGATGAGAGGGGAAAAATTTACAAGGGACCCAAGGGTTAACTTTTTCACACAAAGGATGGCACATGTATGGAGTGAGCTGCCAAAGGAAGTGGTGGAGGCTGGTACAATTACAGCATTTAAAAGGCATCTGGATGCGTATATGAATAGGAAAGGTTTAGATGGATATGGGCCAAGTGCTGGCAAATAGGACTAGTTTAGTTTAGGATATCTGGTCTGCATGGACGGGTTGGAGCAAAAGGTCTGTTTCCGTATTGTACATCTCTATGACTCTATGACTTAATTAGGCCAGTTCCAAAATCAATAGATTATATGGAACAGGTTTGTAACACAACATTTATCAAGGAAAGATGTTAAACCTTATGCCTTATTCACCACATGTCTGCAAAATGTCTGATTGGCAACCACCTGATGAAGGAGCAGCGCTCCTCAAGCTAGTGCTTCTAAATAAACCTGTTGGACTATAACCTGTTGCTGCGTGAATTTTAACCTATTTCAATGAGGACTGTTCACCAACACTTTGGGGAGGAACAGCATTCGAGGAGCAGGAGAATCGATGTTTCAGGCAAAAGCCCTTCATCAAGAATGAGGCTGGAAGCCTCGGGGTTGGAGAGATAAATGGGAGGGGGATGGGGCTGGGAGGAAGGTAGGTGGGAGCGATAGGTGGATGGAGGTGGAGGTAATGTTAATAGGTCAGAGGGGAGGATGGAGCAGATAGGTAGGAAGGAAGATGGACAGGTAGGACAGGCCATGAGGGTGGTGCCGAGTTGGAAGATTGGAACCGGGATAAGGTGGGAAGAGGGGAAATGAGGAAACTGGTGAAATCCACATTGATGCCATGAGGTTGGAGGATCCCAAGGCAGAAGATGAGGCGTTCTTCCTCCAGGCATTGGGTGGTTAGGGAGTGACGTTGGAGGAGGCCCAGGACCTGCATGTCCTTGGTGGAGTAGGAGGGGGAGTTGAAGTGTTCGGCCACAGGGTGGTGGAGTTGGTTGGTGCAGTTGTCTCGGAGATGTCTCCATAGAGGAGTCTCCTTCTCAACCACTGCTGCCTACCTGGAGGCGTGGTGACCCTCAGGTTTAAACCAGCAGCAACTGTCTCTCTCTAATAAGAGAGCAGTCCTTTGATCTGGAAAGACTATGGCAACTTTACCCTGTCCTGTATGGGTGAGGTGGATCAACCGATCAAAAACATAGGCAGCTCGCCAATGAGGAGGCGGAATTTTAAATGGTCTGCAGGAGCTTAAAAAGCAGGTTTAGCTTTCGGGGCTAAAATTGGAAGCCAAGTGTCACAAAGTGCTTCGCAAACCTCAACCTCAACCATTCAATTTCTGCTCATTGCCTACCGTGCATAAAATAAAGCTAAGAAAATATAGCTGATGAAAGATTGTTATGTACCGCAGCATCAGTTTGCTTGCTTAGAAATAAACTCAAGTAGTATTAATGTTTCTTTGTCCACATTTAATCTTAGTTATCAAGTCATGTTCAGAATGAATATTAAGCACAGCAGTATAAACAATTGGATTTCCAAACAGAGAACTTGATCTCTGGGTAAGAAAATAAATAAGGAGAGGATTGCAGATGATTCATCTATGTTCATATAATCCTGGAACGAACCCGCATAACAGGAGACTATTCAGCCTGTCAGCCCATGCTGTGACAGGGTAGTGGTGCTTATTGTCCCACACCTCTGATTTTTTTGGTCCATAACACTTGTTGTTTTATTTTCCTCAAGTATCTACTCAACTCCTTCTGGCATAGAATTAACTTTCACTGCTCTTTCTGTATCGCATTCCTGATTTATCTCTGAGTGAAAAATATTTCCTACACCTTCCCTCTGCATTGTTTGCCACTGATTTCAAAGTTTTGGTTATGGACAAGCACATCAGAGAGGATAGTTATTCTCTATCTTTCTTGATATCATAAATCTTTAGATTAGATTAGAATCCCTATAGTATGGAGCAGGCCCTTCGGCCCAACAAGTCCACACCGACCCTCCGAAGTTTCTCACTTTTTAGTCCTCTCTGGTCCTACAGGAACAGTCCTAACCTTTCCCTCTGTGATAATACTGTGCCTTAAAGAGATGTGTAATGTCCTGTTTCTCTTGCAGAGGGGTATTGTCACAGTTGTGCCAACATGTCTCCTTTAGACAGGCAGTTGTTAAACAGCTTTGAATTGTGTTCTTTCTTAAAGTACAACAAGAGAATCATAAGTGGGCAGGGTCAGGCTCACACGGACCCAAAGGGATGTTGGTTTCGCCTTTAGTTACTTGGTGGTTTTTATTGGCTGCTGGAGCAGAGAGTTTAAGTCCTCTGCTGCTAAAGTAAAGTGATAGCACATAGGAATAAGTACTGTGGTGTTGAATTGTCTTTGCCAAGGGTGTGTTTATGGGATGCTGCCTATATTGGTACAGATAATGATTAACGGTTAAATAATACATTAGCTTGTTAAGTATTTCAATAAAGTTATGTCAATTCTTTTTGTTGTAAGAATAAAGTGTGCTTTGATTAAAGCTTATTGGTGGACCAATCGAATCATATCTGGAATATAGTACACTACTCTTGATTTTAAAATAAATATACAAATTTGGGTCTAGGCCCTCTCCATAATATACTTTGGAGGGTTTGGTCTGGTCCATAACAGCTCATAATTAGAGTCTTTCAATCCTGGTAACACCCTCATAAACATCCCATTTGAATTTATTATGTCTCCACATATAAATGGATGTTACTAATTCAATTATTTTTAATTTGCACCATCTTATGAACATTGTTAAAGGAAAATTCACTTAATATTTCTTTTATATTATGCTTTCTCTGTCACTGTGACCTCATTCTAAGTGGTAGTCAAATGATACTTTGCATTATGAGTGAGATCATCTGGACACAGCTTCATAAAAATAGTTGGTAGAAGTAATAATGTTTTTAAACAGCCTAGGGAAAATCCAGAGTTTTATTTCTTTGCCTTTTAGGAAGTACTTAATTATCTGCTTAACATCTATTCCTAACAGCTTTAACAAGAAAAAGAATGTGCAAGATAGGAACCCTAAGCATATACCTGTGTGAAGATTGACTGTCAGTTCATCACTCCCAAGAGTGGTGCATGCATTGTAGAATGCTGCTCGATCTCAGCTCCAACTCGGGACAGTTCTCAACATCAGTTAGATGGATTTGAGTGACAATCATCTTAAAGGAACATTAGAAAATTTCACTGTTGAAGCTGTGAGTTGACAAAGCTATAAATGTTAGAGGTATGCACATTTTATAGGATGCAAAAAAGCAAATGGAAAAATGGGTTCAACAGTGGCAATCTACACGTGGCAGTATTGGCAAATGACCAAGTTGAGTTTGTGGGCGATTATGCTTTGATTCCTAGACAACCAAAATTATTTTTTTTCTTGCAGGCATTACATCTCGCACCCACTGTAACTATCTCGAGGTTTAAGCATCACAATTTTTTTCACATTGTTATTTTCATCTATTTCTGCAGATTGCAACTGCCTTCATAGTCCAAGATGTTGAATATTAAAAGTAACAGCCACACTAACAAAAGCTGGCATTGTTAAATAAGGTCGGATGCTTTTAAAGTGCACACAAAAAGCTAATATCTATTGTGCAAAGCACTTAGCAATGAAAAATAGAAGTTTCTTTTCAGTAATTGCCAGTGAGACCCATCAACAATTTTTCTACAGTGACAAGAGGCAATAAAAGAATGAATCATGTCCACTTAAAAGAGAAAGTTCAAAAATTTGACAAGCAATTTTTAGTTTTTTTATTATGACTTTTATCTAGTAATGCATAAAACCAAGTAATTAAATCTTTCAGATTCAAAAAGCAGTTTTGAAATATTGTGCTGATGGTCAAATTGCAACCTGCCTTTCATTTTTGTGCTGTTTTCCAAATTATTGTTCTACAAGGCACCATACTTGGCAACAGTCATCTGCAAGTGCCTTTGTTCCCAATTACCATGTAAGAATACAAGTGTCGCCGAGGGATTGGGCAAATGAAAAGGTTGCATTTCCAGTTGTTCTGAAAGTGCTTGCTTTGTCATCAGTATAGGAAGAGGGCATTCAGCCCTTCTAGCCTGTTCAGTCACACAGTTAGATCACACGGTGGCTCAGTGGTTAGCACTGCTGCCTCACAGCACCAGGGACCCAGGTTTGATTCCAGCCTTGTCTGACTGTCTGTGTGGAGTTTGCACATTCTCCCCATGTCTGTGTGGGTTTCCTCCCACAGTCCAAAGTTGTGCAGGTCAGGTACATTAGTCAGAGGGAAATGGACCTGGGGTGGATTACTCTTCAGTGGGTCAGTGTGGACTTGTTGGGCTAAAGGGCCTGTTTCCATACTGTAGGGAATCTATTCTAATGTTACCTGACCACTATAGTTCCATAATTCTTAATATTCTTGCCTAATATGAATAAAATATAGAAAGCTTGTATTTGTGTTGTACTTTTCATCACCTCAAAGCATTTGTTAGCCAATGAAATATTTTTTGAAGTGTAGTAATGTCAGAAGTACAGCAGCTAATTGGCAGTCAGTGAAGTCACACAAACAACAGCATGAAAATGATCCAATAATCTGAGTCTTTTTTATTTGTTGATATTCACTGTGGGAGAACTATTAGCCAGAACAATGGGGATAACTCTCCTGCTCGCTCCCAGTCTCCAAGTATTGGTTCATAAGATGTTGCAAACAGAATCCAACTGAACATGATGTTGTGTTATACAGTGATAGGAAGATCCAGGGCTCAGTAGCTGTTCTGTCTTGAATTAGTTGATAACAAATGAGCCAAAATTGGACTGTGCCTCAGCAAGGATTGGTGGACAGAAGTGGGTAGTGCTGATGCTGTAAATTAGAGTCAAGATTAGAGTGGTGCTGGAAAAGCACAACAGGTCAGGCAGCATCAGAGGAGCAGGAAAATCAATGTTTTGGGCAAAAGCCCTTCATCAGGAATGAGTCAGTCAGACTTCCACTCTTCATTATCAAGATATTCTCTGCCAGATCTGTAAACATGCAGATATTGACTGCAGAGCTAATCACTGTTGTGATCCTCACTTACAGTAAGACAAAATTCACTAAATACCATTTCCAATAAAAGAAGGAAAACTATTCAGAGAAGGCACTGAAATATCATTGGTAAATGTGAACAATTATTCAGCTGACTGTGTCATGGAAATATGTAAAGCAAGAAAACCTAAGCAGCGCTTGTAATGGGATGGATAAAATCATCAAAATTGAACATTGACCATAAACAAATTGTGCATATAACTGACTTGGTGGAACCCTTGTTAAATTCTTGCAATTAAAGAGAAAACCACACCAGAGTGGCAACCTAGATCGTGTGTACAAGTACTCGCTTTCATTTCTGTCAGGTTTAAGTTCATCTGAGGGATAAATATTACTACCCTATCTGGTAACTGTTTGCAAGTACTTCTCTCATACACCCAGATAGGTTGCAAGGAAGTGTTTATATGATAACTGATCCAACTCCAAAGAGTTTGACCTGCTTTGCTTCAGCTTATCAGTCTGCCTTTAGTCAATACTACTCAGAACTTTTTTTCTGAGCTCCGAATATATCTTCCTATATCATCCTCTTTCCTAATAATTTATACATTAAAAATAAGACTTAATGCTAAGATTGATCTTCAAGGCTGTGAAACACTTTATCTCCCAAAGCTTTCTTTCTTCCTTGACATTTTTCAGATATTTTTAACCTAAGTCACCAGCTTGTCTTCTCTTTCCAAGCCTTTTTGTTCTACATTTTGCCCTTCGCCCATCACCTTTGTATGTTAATAGCACTTTTTAAGAGAAAGCATTTAACAAGGTTCCTCAAGGTAAGCTGGTCCAGACGATTAGATCACATGGGATCCACAGTGAATTGCTAAGTTGGATATAAAATTGGCTTGGCCATAGAAAGTGGAGGGGTGATTTTCTGACTGGAGGTCTTTGACAAGGGTGTTCCACATGGATCAGTGCTGGGACGTCTGTTGTTTGTCATTCATATAAATGATTTGGATGGAAATATAGGTTGTCTGCTTAGTAAGTTTACAGACAACATGGAAGTTGTCCAGTTGTGAATAGTGAGGAAGGTTATCAAAACATACAACATGATATAGATTAGTTGGAATGTTGGGCAAAGAAATATCAGATGGAGGTTAATCCAGTCAAGTGTGAGGTGATGCATTTTGGAAGGTTGAATGCAAAGGGAAATATACAGAAAATAGCAAAACCCTACGGAGCATTGAAATACAGAAGGACCTTGGGGTGCGAGTCCAAAGCTCCCTAAAAGTGACAACATAAGTAGATAAGGTGGTAAAGAAACGATACAGCAAGCTTGCCTTCATCGGTTGACACAATGAGTGTAAAAGTTGGCAAGTCATGTTGCAGCTGTATAAACCTTTAGATAGATCACATTTGGAGTATTCTGTGTCATTCTGGTTAACACACTATGAAAAGGATGTGGTCACTTTGCAACAAGTACAAAAGAGGTTTACCTGAATGTTGCCTGGGTTAGAGTGCATTAGCTACAAGGAGGTTTTGGACAAATTTGGATTGTTTCCACGAGAGCATCAGAGGCTGAGGGGCAATCCATTAGAAGTTTATAAAATTATGAGAGGCATGGATAGGGTAGACATTCAGAGTCCATTTTCCCACAGTGGAAATGTCAAATACTAGGGGGCATAGGTTTAAACTGAGGGGGGGGATGTTTAAAGGAGAATTGTGAGGCAGGATTTTTATCCAGAGGGTGGTAGAGGCCTGGAACTCCATAAGACCATAAGAAATAAGAGTGAAAGTAAGGCCATTCGGCCATCGAGTCTAGTCCACCATTCAATCATGCCTGATGGGCATTTCAACGCCACTTACCCACTCTTTCCCCGTATCTCTTAACTCGCTGCCAGTGGAGGTGGTAGAAGCCGGTATGATAGCAATGTTTAAGAGGCATTTAGACAGATACATGTTCTAAATATGTATTGCCAGAACTATAGAACTGGAGAATACATTGAATCCATCTGAGCTACAGAAAAATGCCAACATACAATTGCAATGAAAATATCATAAAGTATCCAGGTCAATGGTGATCACAGGTTAATTCAGTTGTGTGCCTACTAATATCTTTTAAAAGCCAAATCAACTTATCACATTGCTTGTGCTTTACTGCACAAGCAATAATAGTTAATTTCATAGCACAGCATAAGTTCATTTGGAGCAGGGAGTAACGTATCCACATACGATCCTTTCTTGAATTAACCTAGTTACAGGTAACTGGAGGAGTAAATTTTGGTCAGATGGTCCCAGGGACATTTGTGTCTCGAATGCCTTGACAATGATGAGAGCATCCTTAACAGAAGAAACTGGGTGATCCACAGCGTGAATATCCAAGGGTCAGGGGAGGGCAGTCAAGGTGAAGGTTGTGAGCCCAGCCACCTCTGGACTGTCCTGTGAGTCAAATGCTCATGTGCCTGTGTGTCATTTCTCCAGTTGCTGGGTCTCTCCTGGTACTGCCCTATGTCCATGCAGGAATCATAGAATCCCTACAGTGTGGAAACAAGCCCTTCAGCCCAACAAGTTCGATTCCAGCTTCGGGCAACTGGCTGCTTGGAGTTTACACATTCTCCCTGTGTCTGCATGGGTTTCGTCCAGGTGCTCCGGTTTCCTCCCACAGTCCAAAGATGTAGGTCAGGTGAATTGGCTATGCTAAATTACCCATAGTGTTCAGGGATGTGTAGGTTAGGTGTATTAGTCAGGGGTAAATATAAGTAATGGGTCGGGGTGGGTTTCCTGTTTGGAATGTCAGTGTGGACTTGTTGGGCTGAAGGACCTGTTTCCACACTGTAGGGATTCTAACTCGACCCTACGAAGAGTAACCAACCCAGCCCATTCCCCTATCCTATTACATATGCTCCATGCATCCCTGACTAATGCATCTAACCTACGCATCCCTGAACAAGATGGGCAACTTAGCATGGCCAATTCACCTAACCTACACATATTTGGACTGTGGAAGGAAACCGGAGCACCCAAAGAGACCCACGCAGACACGGGGAGAATGTGCAAACTCCACACAGACAGTCGCCTGAAATTAGAATCAAACCAGGGTCCCTGGTGCTGTGAGGAAGCAGTGCTAACCACTAAGCCACTGTGCCACCAGGTTCTCTGAGCCCTGTTGCCATGTTTCCAGTCCTGAGGACCAATGGCAGGGGCAATGGAATGCATTGTGCATTGTGCACTCAATGTGCATCTCTCCTATAGATCCTGAGGCTCCTAGACATGGCTCTCCATGGCAGCCGCCAATCTGTCCATGGAGACAGACAAATAGTTGCATGGCTCACTACACAGGCTGGAGCCGCTGGGCTAGAGTGTCCCACATACTTGTGTGTCACTCCTATTCCTCCCTGTGGACACAGACAAACTCCTTGTTTGGTGACACAGCAGAGCCCTCTCCTGCCTGGGGGCTGGACAGGTGCCTGGTCTCTGACAGTCCTCCGAGTGCCAGCGGTGCAGAGTTTCACTTCCCCAGCCAGCTGTCAAGCTGTTGCAGTGGAGTCCTCACCAGCTTGTGCTCCTGAATGTTCTGAATGTAATCATTCCCATCAAGGTGTTAGTATCTGAGCTGGCTCAGGGTGCAGGAGGCAATCTTGCCCATGCAACCTCAGAGGCTTTGGAACGCCTTTCCTCAGAGCTCAAGGTGCTGGCTTCTGACTGAGCTGGCCATTTCCCACCAGTATACAAGGAGAGGGAAGGTTTCACAGCCAGTAGTTAGGAGTGGTGTGCAATGAATGATAATAACAGCAGGGTTATTGTGAGGTTTACAGTCCAAGCGGTGCCTACTCACTTGATGGGACATGGATGTCTTGGTATCCATGCAGGAACAAGGATTTTCTTCTCATAGGAGTTAAGGCAAATATTGCTCACTAAAATAAGCAGTGGAAGCTTTGGAGCAACCGTTCCTGGAAAATTACACACATAGATTACTTTTAATCGCTGATATTATGAATCAGTGCAAACAAAAGCTAATTAGGTCTTACTGTTCTAGCCTGAGCGTGACATACACTAATATTGTTGGAGCAACTGGGAAGTGTAAGATTGCAAGGTATGGAGAAAATGAGCTGAGGACCACTCCTCTACAAAGTAAAGAGAACAGTATGCAGTCTCTATCTTGTCGGAATTATTGATTTTGAAGACTTTTAAACATAGATATGAACAGAAAGGTTCACGAGAGCATATTGGCAGCCAGTAACACATTTCTAATCAAACAAAAATTACCAAAGAAATGTCTCTTTTGTCTGTGTGATTTCTCAGTCACTGTTTGATGTGTCAATCCTTGTCGATCCTTGTTAATCCTGACCACCAGGTTCCTGCAGCATCTATTTCACTAATCTTCTTGTTTGAGAAATTGGACGCAGAATACCCCAACCCTTTTAAAATGTAAGAATGAAATCTCGTTAGATGAGAACTTTGGATATCCATAATTAAAATTATCTGGAAAATAAAAGAAAGGCTTGCATTTATATAGTGCCTTTCACGGTCACCGACCATCTAAAAGCACTTTACAGCCAATAATTACTTTTGTCACAAATAATCTATATTTTTCTGCTGTGTTGATTGAAGGTCAAATATTGCCCCCATAAGGAATAAGCCTTCAGATCACCTTTAAAAGTGTCCTCTGGAATCTTTTATACCCATCAAAGCAGGCAGATAAGGTTTCAGTTTAATGTAACCCAAAAGACAGTATTGTATCTACCTCAGCAATACACTCAAGTGGCAGTGTCTATTTTCCACTTGATCCCCTACTGAAGGATCAGAACTCAGAATCTTATAATTCAAAGGCAAAAGCCCTATGAACTGAGCCATGGTTGGCACTGAGAATATAATGAGACTTATAATCATTAAAAAGTCAAGTAGAACCAATTTTCAACAGATTTATTGCTCCATCTTAACCCACTTAAATGGCATAATAGAGTTTAAAATAAACTTGGGATATTGTGATTATTGGTTTTGATCTGTGAATTATTCTACTGCTATAATTCTTTTCCCACTCTCACAATACAGATTCCATTATAGTGAGGTTGGTATTTCACCCAATCACATCACAGGTGAATTCAAAAGTTTAGAACATTCCCAAAATAACTGATGTTTGTGGTAGCTTGACATACTCTATCACAAACAGCATCTCAAAATCATGTTTTCAGCCTCAGTCCTCACAAGCAAAAATCAATGGTAATCTAACTGCTAACCATGCTTAATTCTCTCAATAGCAACTGGTTTCAGTTTGGAGTTACAGAATTATTCAGTCTTGGTTCCTATTCTACCCCCACTCCTCCAAAACTATACAAAGAGCCCAAATGATTTACAATCGTCCTGTCTCACAAAATAAAATGCCCGGTTTCCTCCCAAAGGCCAAAGTTGTACAGGTTAGGTGGTTTGTCCATGCTAAAGTGCGGCACAGTAGCTCAGTGGTTAACTCTGCTGTGTCACGGTGCCAGGGACCTAGCTTCAACTCCAACCTCAGGCGACTGTCTGTGTGGAGTTTGCACATTCTCCTCATGTTTGCGTGGGTTTCCTCTGAGTGCTCCAGTTTCCTCCCACTGTCCAAAGACATCCAGGTTAGGTGGATTGGCCATGCTGAATTGCCCATAGCGCTCAGGACGTGCAGGTTGGATGGGTTAGCCATGGGAAATGCAGGGATAGAAGAGGGGCAGGGTTTGGGTGGGATGCTCTTCAGAGGATTGGTATGGACTCAATGGGCTGAATGGCCTGCTTCCACACTGTAGGGATTCTATACATTATTAGGGAACATAGTATGTTTTATCAAAGTTCTTAAACAGGATTTTGTTGTGAAAACATATCCACATTGCATCATCTTGACACTTGGAGGGAACACATTGTTGGACCCATTACAAGACCCATTCCAGGGACTGGCAACCAAATGTCCCTGGATTAACACTCAAATAGTGAAGATAAGATTTACTGTGCAGGATTAAACAATCTTTATTGGAATAATTCCTTAATTTGAGTTGAATTCAAGCTAGAAATGTTATCATTGTAAGTTTTTGTTTAATCTGACTATGACCCTTCCACAAAAACTCGTGTCTCCCAATCAAAAGCTGCCTTCTGCATGACCTAATTTAACCTTTAAAAATATAACTTAAAAAATTTGGCTCCTCTACAAATAAAAATTACTGTTCGTCACCTCTCCAGTGGGCGGCACGGTGGCACAGTGGTTAGCACTGCTGCCTCACAGCGCAGAGACCTGGGTTCAATTCCCGCCTCAGGCGACTGACTGTGTGGAGTTTGCACATTCTCCCCGTGTCTGCGTGGGTTTCCTCCGGGTGATCCGGGTGATCCGGTTTCCTCCCACAGTCCAAAGATGTGCAGGTCAGGTAAATTGGCCACGCTAAATTGCCCGTAGTGTTAGGTAAGGGGTATTGGTGGGTTGCGCTTCGGCGGGGCGGTGTGGACTTGTTGGGCCGAAGGGCCTGTTTCCACACTGTAAGTAATCTAATCTCATGCACTGTTAGAAAAAGTATGTTGCTTTGAGGTCTTATTGATTCGACTGATTGCCAATGGGGCCAGCTAGAATGTATTGTGCACAGCTTTAGTAGGTGTGTGTTCCAGGGAATCTGTACGAGGTGCAATATTTTATGCGTGCACTCAGCAAAAGAATATAAAGTGTTTTATTGTTCATACAGTGATAAAACAAAACTGAATTGAGTTCTATTTATTCTTCCTTCTGCTTTAATTAAAATTACTGTAAGAAAGGGAGGGGTAGGCAGTTGACTAGAAAGCAGTCGTGGTTAGAGATAGCCAATGTTTACCTATCTAATCTCAAATTCAGAGCAGATGTCCTTTCTGTGAGCTTTACTGATTCTGCTGATTAGATACTTTTAACCAAGTTGTTCAGATGTGTTATGACATACCTCTGGAACTGGTGGGACTTGAACTTAAGCCTTCTGCTGACATTCAAAGAAGACAGTGAGCAAGGAGAACTGTTCGAACACGTATTAAAAGCAATATACTGCAGATGCTGGAAATCAGAGATAAACACAACTGAACGCTGAAGAAACCCAGCAGGTCTGGCAGCATCTGCGGAGAGAGAAACAGTTATTATTTGCAGTACTGTCCAAACTCGAAACCTTAACCCTGTATCTCTCTTCACAGATTTTGTTGAGTTTCTCCAACATACTCTGTTCTTGTTAAAAGTGGAAATTTTGCAAGCTGTAAGTATCTTGCATACCCTGGCATTGGAAAGATATTTTCAACCTGAAGCCTCCCTGACATCAATCATTGCTCAGTAAGAGGTCGAAGGTTGGTTCTGCTATAATGCATGTTTCTTCAACGCCAATTGGTTTTAACACAATTGAAGAATTTAGACCGTTACTTGTAGAATGTGAACTTTCCTTGTCTGTGTTGGCTTTAACGCAATTCCAGTCCCATTGGTTTAAATGGCGCAGCTATTGTACGAGATCACGCGAGAACTGATCTATTGCGTTATATCAAAACCGACTGTACCTGAAGGTTGCATTTCTGTCCAATAAGACTGGGAATACAGCTTTGTAAAACTATCAAAGAATAGGTTCAGTGGTGCCTCACTGAGCATAGAAAAGAATTGTTTGACTGTATAAAATCCAGTCAAAACTCTTGGAAAGTAATGTCCATTACTGGCTAAGCCAGCAAATTTATTACCCATCTGTAAGTGCCTTGGAGAATTTCAGTCTCAAATCTTCACACATGATATCCAAAAGCCAAAAGGTATATTAAGATGACATACAAGCTGTAATTTCAGGTGCCAATTGAGTTGCTCTTTCTAACCTGGTGAGCAGTTGAGTTGATACAATTGGCTTCTGATCCGCTGGGCTAGGTTGAGCATGATTTGTCACTATTCCTTCTCCTGCCCAGTTGGAATGTTGGCATGTTGTAGGTACAGCAAAGACAGGAGCTCATTTGGCGTTGATACTGCATGCAATTTCACACCCTGCCAACACAGCCCAGAAAATCCCCTTCCTGCACCTCTCAATCTCCACATTGCTTTTTTCCTTTAATGTGGAGGTGCCGGTGTTGGACTGGGGTGGACAAAGTTAAAAATCACACAGCACCAGGTTATAGTCCAACAGATTTATTTGGAAGCACTAGCTTTCAGAGCACTGCTCCTACATCAATTATCAAGCAGCAGCACTCCGAAAGCTAGCGCTTCCAAATAAATCTGTTGGACTATAACCTGGTGCTGTGTGATTTTTAACTTCTTCCTTTAAGACATTTGTTAAAATCAATCTCTTGGACTAAGTTCTTGTTCATCTGACCTAATACCTCCTTATGTGGTTCAGTGTCATGTTTTGTTTTTATGACCAGCCCATTAAGGCCTTGATGCTACATGAACATGAGTTGTTGTTGGTGTTGACACTCGAGGCTAGTATTTCCAAAGAGGTTAGGAGAAAGTGAGGATTGCAGATGCTGGAGATCAGAGTCGAGAGTGTGGTGCTGGAAAAGCACAGCAGCTCAGGCAGCATCTGAGGAGCAGGAGAATCGACGTTTCAGGCAAAAGCCCTGATGAAGGGTTTTTGCCCAAAATGTTGATTCTCCTGCTCCTCAGATGCTGTCTTTCCCATAGAGATTCTCAGCTCTCACTGCAAACAGCGGTTTTACATTGCTGTCTGACATTTTCACTGGGTCTTATGCCAAAATTATGCTGGAAATCTGGATTAGCCTGATGGATAATCTACCTCTAACCTAAGTAGATTCAAACAGCAACAACATATATTTGCATTGAAACTTTGTCGTAATGAAACGTCGCCTTCACAGAAGAGCTACAACACAGAACAGAGTACAGCACGGAACTATGTAAGGAGATATCAGTCCCAAAGATCAAAGTTTGGAAAAGAGGTAGGTTTTAAGAATAATTTTTTAGAAGAGGAAAGTAGAGAGACAAAGAGATATGGAGAGGATACTACAGCCATTGGGGCCTAGGGAGTTGAGGACATGAACACCGATTTCGGAGAAATTAAAATCACTTGAGCACAAATGGTCAGAATTCGAGGACTGCAGATATCTGCTCTTTTTTTTATTTGTTCATTGGACGTGGGTGCTGCTGCTAGGCTAGCAATTATTGTCCATCCCTCTAAGAGTCGCCACATTCTGAGGCATAGTTTTTACAGATCACTGAAAAGGAGCATATATAGGCTATAAGACATTTGGAATTGGCCAGTAACAGAATGTAAAAGAGAGAGAAGCAGAGTGAGGGAGAAGTGGACTCCATGACAGGCAGTGCTGCTGTTTAACAGATCTGCTGAGCAGGTAATTGTGCAACACTGACTCTTTGAGTTACGGCTTAGGAAGAAGGCCCAAAAATAAATGGATTGCCTGTGCCATTAGGACTCAGGAAAGAATACTAAGAGCTGTTTGATGCAATGAAACATGGTGAGAGCACAGAGAAAAACACAGAGTAAGTACCAGCTTGGTGAAAAGCTGAAGTTTGCCTCTGAGTAATTACTGGAATATTGGGAGCATAGTCTTGGGAAAGATGGGGTGAGGTGGGCTGGAGTGGGCTGGGGGACAAAGTACAAAATATGAGCAAATATTGAGGCCGCCCCTGCTGTTGAGAGTATTCCAAAGCTCGGTCTTTGAAAGAGAATGAATTGGAATCTTTTGTAAAATTTAATAAGATTTCATGGCAGATAGTGTCACTTAAATCTGGAGGATTGCTAAGGCATTCATGAGATCTATTTTGACTGCATTTGCTATTTAATATACTTTCTGTGAGTGTTTGACCACAGTATGTATGATAAACACGACTACCTCATATTAATTATAATTGGATATTAGAATATAGGTTGGTTGTATATTGTAGGTTGTGTTACTGTTCCAACTTTGCCTAATAAAGTTTATTCCTGTTTGCCCAAAACCTTTCAGTCTTGCAGACGTATTCGCTTCGTAAGTACCGAGGATCTCACACTTTGTGTACCTTGAAAGACAAAGTTACTGGTCCCTAGCCAGATTGTAGAATAAATTCGGCAGTCTCATTTGGGATCATAGCACCACTGAACTGCTAAAGATTGGCACCTCAGAAAAGGATCAATAATTACAAACAAAAACCTGAGCAGCTGCTCTGTTCTTTTATACCCACTGCAGGCATTGTGCCATCTTGTTGACAGAAGGGACTTTCCAGTGGTTAGCTACGTCTGGAAAAATCGGACTAGCACATCACCCTATTAAAGGTTCCATTAATTTGACAAGCACATTGTCCAGGTATTGCCACTTGGAATAAAAACTAGTGGAGGCAGTAAATATGATGATATCTGGGTCATCACTTGCTGTACCAAATCACTTGCCCTAGCCATTCAACTATTTAAGTTTTCATCGTGACTGTTCTGATCTGTTGCATCACACCGTTGGTGACTACATTGATAGTCCTGTAGGCACCACCTTATAGAATTTCACCCTAAATCATTTTTCACTTCCCTTGCCTCCTTTCAGACCTTCCTTCAAAACCTCTTATTTGGCTGAAACTTTGATCATCCTGAATAATTTTCCCCTCAATGGCTTGTTATTCATTTCATTCCATTTATTCAAAGTGTTGCATTAAATGTGCTGTGTAAGTGCAAGATTTTGTGGCTCCTGTTGTCAGTGAGCAAGACTGAAGGAGTTGAGAGGTCCCAGGAGATAATGAGGTCGAGAGGGTTGGCCATGAATCTGCCTGAGGGGAGAGCTTGAAAGAGTCCAGGAGAGGAACTAATCAGTCATGTGTTCATATGTGGGTCACTCAAAAAGCAATGGTCTCTAGAATTCCAAACTTAATCTGCCATTTGTAATGATGTATAGGAGCTCTTAAATATTTTATTGAAATATTAGAAGTAAGAGCTATTATTTTTCCCCATGCCAATCAATGAAAGGAGCAGCTGGACCAACTCCTGTCCTGAATTCTTGTTCCAAAAATCAATATAAAACCCAGTCCCCAGACAAAGCATATCACTTATTGAACAGATAAGAACACAGAAGTTTGATTTTAGCAAAAAGGAAACTGAACATTCATTGCAACAATTGTCTGGAGCAGTCAAAAAGGTAAGAAATAATTAACCAAACACTGTAAGAACAGAAATAATAATAAACAATTTTCTTTCCCAAGCAACTGGAAGTGATATTTTCTAATCCAGATTGTTACTGATCTAAACTTTGCTCCACAACCCTTAGCACAAAGACGTGATGTAATAATCATACGGCAGTTTCAAAGTTAGAGTTTTCATTCAACAAATACAAAGTTATCTGGTGGTACAGAACTTGAGTATTGAACTGAATTGAATTGAGTTGAATTTATTGTCCCGTGTCCCAAGGCACAGTGAAAAGCTTTGTCTTGCGAGCAGTACAGGCAGATCGCAGAGTTAAGTAGCATAGATAAGTAAGTAATAGGTAAACAGCGGCAAAAACAAAAACACAGGTGCAGGCGAATGTTGAGAGTTTGTGAGTCCATTCAGTATTCTAACCTCAGTAGGTAGAAACTGTTTTGAAACCGGCAGGTGCATGTATTCAGGCTTCTGTACCTTCTCCCCGATGGTAGAGGTTGTAGAAAAACATTGCCAGGGTAGGATGGATCTTTGAGAATGCTGGCGGCCTTTCCTTGACAGTGGGCCTGGTAGATGGATTCTATAGATGAGAGGTTGGCCTTTGTGATTGTCTGGGCCGAGTTCACCACTCTCTGTAACCATCTTGAACAGTTGCCAAACCAGGTAGTGATACAACCAGACAGAATGCTCTCAATGGTGCACCAATAAAAGTTGGCAAGGGTATTCGCCGGCAGGCCAAATTTCCTCAGCTGTCTGAGGAAGAAGAAAATGCGTCCACATGAAGAGTCCAAGAAAGCTTGTTGTGGATGACTACTCCCAGGAGCTTGACACCCTCCATTCGTTCCACCTCTGTGCTGTTAATGTGTGGGGGGGTGGGGGCATGAGTAACATCCCGCCAAAAGGAGTATGATGAGCTAAGAGTGAGGTGCTGGAAAAGCACAGCCAGTCGGGCAGAATCCGAGGAGCAGGAGAGTCAACATTTCAGGCAAAGCCTTCATCATTCCTGATGAAGGGCTTTTGCCCGAAACGTCGATTTTCCTGCTCCTCGGATGCTGCCTGACCGGCTGTGCTTTTCCAGCACCACACTCTTAGCTCTAATCTCCAGCATCTGCAGTACTCACGTTTGCCAGTGAGTATGATGAACAAACCCTTGCCAAATGTTTACAGCCTCTCACTTGGGAGAAGTGGTGTTCCTAATTAGAAGGCATGCAGTGCCTCATGAAGAGAACTGGCATCAGGAAGTGGAGAGAGGGGCACTCAGAACCACCACACTGCATTTGCTACTGAAACCTCTCCATTCCTCTTTCCAGCACACCCAGCAACCTCCAGTTCTGACCATACCACAGTCCTGGCCCTCTGGTGGGTGTCATTCCAGCAGCAGGTGGCACTGCTCAGTGAAAGAGCTCAGTGTTTCTGATTGTTCTGTAATTGGCAGTGGCTTACCCGAACTCTTGTACCTATGGAAGGCCCAACAACTGCCAATTGACTGATTGGCTCATATCTTTGAAATAACTCCACAAAGGAGAAAGTGAGGACTGCAGATGCTGGAGATCAGAGCTGAAAATGTGTTGCTGGAAAAGTGCAGCAGGTCAGGCAGCATCCAAGGAGTAGGAGAATCGACGTTTCGGGCATGAGCCCTTCTTCAGAAATTCCTGAAGAAGGGCTCATGCCCGAAATGTCGATTCTCCTGCTCCTTGGATGCTGCCTGACCTGCTGCACTTTTCCAGCAACACATTTTCAGCAATAACTCCACAAAGGCTGGTATCCCATCACCAAGTCATCCTTTATTTACACGTGCATAGCACAAGACACTGACCTAGCTAGCTCAGAGCCTGTTCTGAGAGTGACAGAACCTCTGATACTTTTGTTTATATCTGTGGGCGGCACGGTGGCACAGTGGTTAGCACTGCTGCCTCACAGTGCCAGAGACCCGGGTTCGATTCCCGCCTCAGGCGACTGACTGTGTGGAGTTTGCACATTCTCCCCGTGTCTGCGCGGGTTTCCTCCGGGTGCTCCGGTTTCCTCCCACAGTCCAAAGATGTGCAGGTCAGGTGAATTGGCCATGCTAAATTGCCCGTAGTGTTAGGTAAGGGGTAAATGTAGGGTATGGATGGGTTGCGCTTCGGCGGGTCGGTGTGGACTTGTTGGGCCGTAGGGCCTGTTTCCACACTGTAATGTAATCTAAATCTAATCTAATCTGTCAGCCAGGTCTGTGGTTGGACCAGGCTAACAGCTCCAATCAGGGAACTCATTTTGTATGAAGTCCATCTGGATGACCTCATTCCAATTTTTACAATCTCAGCCAATCGTCACAATATGGGTGTTCTTCTGACTTGCTAGCTAATGGGTAAGACCCTAGTCACCTCCAGAAAAGCTATTTCAAGTCTGTGACGTCCATCAGAACGACATTCTTGCAATTATTCATCTGTCAGCATTCTCAGAAACGTGGTACAAGCGAATGCCTTAACGTGTCTCCCATGTAACAAACAACTTCCATTTCTATTCAAATGTCCCCTATGGTGCTTCACATGGGCAAAATCAGACAGAAATTGGCATGAAGCCAAAAACAAGGATGGAAGACCAAATATTTGTTCAAAGGGGTAGATTTTGAGTATCATCTTAAAGAGTTGGAGAGACACAAAGGGTTCAGGCGGGAATTCCAAAACCCAAGGCCTAGTTTGGTTATAACTGTGGAAGAAAGTTGGTTTTGTGTAAGAGGCCAGAGTTAACCAAATAGAATTACAAAAGAATAGATAAAGTATGGCTGTCTTGACCAAGATTTGGAGGCACTGGTGTTGGGCTAGGGTGTACAAAGTTAAAAATCACACACACAACCTAGTATTGTGTGATTTTTGTCTTGATGACAGAACAGATAATGTTTGGCTATCTTGATCACAGCTCGTCAATTTTCATGAATTTTCTCCTCTCCTACCAGCACCTCTTAAACACAATCTTAATCTGTGTAATTACTTTAAAAAAGATCAGAGATAAAAATTAATTATTTGGTTAAAAATCCATATTATAAAGGCTATGGATTTGCAATTTTAAAATTAATTATTGTCACAATTTAGATTCCATTTAAATATCCTCATAAATTCAATCCCTGAACACCAATAAACCTTCTAGACTAACATTTAACAAACTTAGAATTTAACTTATGCAGTCACCACATATCAGTAACCCAGACGATATGTTTTGTGCTCCAAGGCATAATAGTCCTATTGTTATTAGGCAGCGTATCCTTTTGATTCATGAGCAGCACCAAAGAAAAATTATACTCTTTGTGATTTCAACATCCATTTTCACCTGGTTTTCTATGCAATGGATCTCTCACTTTATCATTATGATTACAGGATGAGAAAAGCCTGAGGTACCTGTGGAGGGAAATGCAAAAGCGGGATTACTTTCAGTATAAATACATATGTGGAGGTTCACATTGTGAAACGCGTCATTCTGAGTCTTTTCTCTCAGCAGTGATCTGTTCAGCTGATGTCAGCGATGGGACTGTCAGCTGTCTGCTCCACAGGAAGCCCCACAGTTCAGCATCTTTCATCTTCCTGAAATAATGGTCAGGAGGTTTCTGGGCTGGGGAAAACAACAAAATCTGTTTGCAATGGGCACTGCTGCTCCTACTCAGCTGTCACTGAACTTTCCAGCAAGCTGCGTAGGATTTTAAGGGTTAGAGAGGAGAATAATAATTCATAGATCACAGAAGAGAGGGTTTGGGGTAGGGAAGGAAGGCTGCTTTCATACCGCTAGTTATTCACACATTTTCTTTCTGTAAATGATTGAAACAAATGATCTGGTGATCTGATGGCGCTGAAAACCTCAGCCAGATGGTCTGATTGGGAGCTGCTGCTGAAATCCAAACACACCCGCTGTCACTAATCAAGGTTTTGACAGTTCTGTGCCAGGTTGCTAAATGATGAGACACTTTATGGTAGCAGCACTCTGTGATTAGAAAGAGTGAGAAAAACTCGTATCATTAGTCTCAGTATGTGGACATCATAAATCAGCATTACTAATGGCTGTTGTGAAGACAGCAGGATAACACCTCTTCCCAGGCCTACCTGAGGGAGGAGTCATAGGAAACACCTGTAGCGATCTTAAGAAAGCAAGAGATTTCAGTTCTTGAAAAAGAAATCACCTTGTCGAGGACATCCCTCCCAGTCTGCAGACAAATTCCCTTCTGTTGATCCATTCCAGTCTTCAAATGTCAGAATAAGTCTTTTATTCATTCTGAGGACATAAGCAGCACCTGCAAGTATTATCCAATTGTTAGTCGCTCTATGTGGTCCAGTCTTCTTCTTAAACACAGCTGCATTTGCTATTTAAGAGAGCAGGTCAGTGACTTCCATTGGAACTGTGCATTATACAAAAGCCAAATAATATGAAGATGGCAAGATGTAAAGATAAAGGACATTAGTAAAATCATTTGCATTTTTACAATGGTGCAAAAGCTTTACTGATATACAGAACTGCGGAGAAAAGTTTTCACACAGAGGGTGGAAACCACTGCCAGTGGAGGTTGTGAAAACAGGCACATCCGCAAAGTTGAAGGCATTTCTTGATAGACACATGAACAGGAGTCAAACAGAGGGATAGAAACCGCGTATGGGTAATAAGCAGCTGGTCTAAATAGGTACTAGGAATTGGAGGAGGTTTAGTGGGCCAAAGGGCCTGTTCCTGTGATGTATTGTATAGTATTGTATTGCATTATTGTATGAAACATCATGCATTCCAGACAAAAGACACACTAAGGTTAATCCCTCTATCTAGATTTTGGTACATTGTCCAGTAGATTTCAACATTTAAGATCCACATCCATATTTTCTAAATGCAATGAGGATTTCTGTCTCGATCAGACATTTTTGTACATCGAGTCCCAGACCTTAAGCACCCAGTGGGCAAAGGTATTTCCCTCAAATTCCCTCAAATCTATCAATTACTTTGGATTGATCACACCTTGTTAGTGATCTCTCTCTAATAGAGGTAAGCCACTCCTTTCAGCTCTACGCATGTCTCTCATTATTTTATATACTCACTTAAATCTCTCTTCAACCTCTGCTGTTCCAAACAGAGAACTAGCATAAAAGCAGGGCAGATACTTAAAGATCTGAAATAAAAACAAAAAATGCTGGAGAAATTCAACTGGCCTGGCAGCATCTGTGGAGAGAGTAACCGAGTGGAACCAAAGAAGAGTCAGGGGACTCAAATCATTAATTCTGTTTATCTCTCCACAGATGCTTCCTGTTTTTATTTCGACATTCCTGGTAATAGCCTTATCAATCCCTTCTTCTGTAACCTCTCCAGGATGATCAGACCCTTCCTACAATGTGGTGAGCAGGAATGTGATGAGCAATTCAGCTGCAGTTTAATTAGTATTTTATACAGTTCGAACTTTCGTTTTAAAAGTAGAAATTGCTGGAAAAGCTCAGCAGGTCTGGCGGCAGTTGTGGAGAGGAATCAGAGTTAACGTTTCGGGTTCAATGACCCTTCCTCAAATTTAGCTTCCTGCCCTTGTATTTTACACCTCAGCAATAATAAGAAATGGAATCTTTTATGCCTTCTTAGCTACCTTATCTACGTGTCATAGAAACATAGAAAATCGGAGCAGGAATAGACCATTCAGCCCTTCATCCTGCCCCACCATTCAACATGATCATGGCTGATCCTCCAACTCAATCCCTTGCTCCCACTTTCTCCTCATACCCCTTTGATCCATTTAAGCCTAAGGACGATATCTAACCTTGCTTGAAATTTTTGATATTTTGGTCTCAGGTATCTCTGGCAAGAGGATTCCACAGGCACTCTCATGGTAAAGGAATTTCTCCTCATCTCAGTTTTAAACGGCCCACCCCATTTCCTTAGATTGTGACTCCTGGTTCTGGAATCCCTGGTTATCAGTAACATCTTTCCTGTGTTTACCCTGTCCGGTCCTGTTAGAATTTTATAGAATCCCTACAGTGTGGAAACAAGCTATTTTGGCCCAAGTCCACACCGACCCTCTGAAGAGTAACCCACCCAGACCTATTCCCCTATTCTACATTTATTCCTGACTTAACCCACACAAGCCTGAATACTATGGCCAAGTTACCTGACCTGCACATCTTTGGATGGGGAGAGGAAACCGGAGCACCCGAAGGAAACCCACACAGACACAGGAGAACGTGCAAACTCCACACAGACAGTCATCAGAGGCGGGAATCGAACCCGAGTCCCTGGAGTTATGAGGCACTATCAACCAGAGTCAAATTCCGTAATGACTGCAAACTTTCCAATCATGCCTCTTACAATTAAGTATAAAGCATGTGAAAATACTGCAAAAAGCAAGGGTGCTGGTACTAAACTCTGCAGAAACTTATGACCCATCACAAACAAGAACAGAAATTGCTGGAAAATCTCAGCAGATCTGGCAGCATCTGTGAAGCAAAATCAGAGTTAATGTTTTGGGTCCAGTGATCTTTCTTCAGATCTTTGATTTCTCTCCACAGATGCTGCCAGACCTGCTGAGCTTTTCCAGCATTTTCTGCTTTTATTTCTGATTTCCAGCATCCACAATTCTTGTGGTTTTTATTTTGCCATTGATCATATCTCTTTATTCCCAGATCTGTTCTACTGATTTTTTTAAAACGTCTCCAATGATGCCTTTAACTTTACAACGTATAGGATTAATAATCAGGCTTCTCAATTTATTTACAAAAAAAAACAACACACAGATATACTTCTGCACATTGCTGTTATAGTAGCAATAAAATACCTGCTCCTGATGGGTATCCAAAAGCCATTATCACAAGTAAATGCTGTCAAAATCTATCAAAGACAGGATTAAACTCAGATCTGACACCCTTTCAGATTGGCTCTTATTAGCCTGACTGGGGTATGCTAGAAATCAAGACCCACTGCTCCTGAAATGATCTCAAAGAAATAAAGTTTTTAATAAGTGTGCGAAATTTCCCAATTGACCTGATTTTCAGATCTATGTTGAAAGAGAGCACTGACCAGCTTTCTGCACTGAATGAGAATGGTTTTATAATCTTACTACTTAAAACTCTGACCCCCTTATAAATTCCCCATACATGCACATAGAGAAATATTATGGGTGTTTTGGGTGGAGAGAAAGACTGGGAAGACAGCTCAATGGTTCCTATTCACAGGGTTTACTGAGGTGGTCCTCTTGGCTTGTCCTTACTGCTCCTTGATGCTCATTTTCCATATACTTCCATGTCTGCTGAACAAGCAGCTGTGTAAGCAGAACTTACAATGAGTGTTGGGTTATTTGCTTTTAAAAATTGCAGCAATTCAACAAGAATTCTTGACATTTAAAACAATACTTCTCTCATTTCAGTCCAAAATGAAAAATACAGAAAAATTAAAATTCATGATCTTTACACTCACGTATTGACCAATTGGCTACCAAAATCAGAGAGTGGTTACAGCACAGAAAAAAAAGCCATTCAGCCCATTATGCCAATGCCACTTCTCTACAATAGCATCTCAGTTAGTTTCAGTCTCTTGCCCTTTCCCCTGAGCACTGCCAACTGTTTCTCTTCATAGGCCAGAGGCTGAGCAGTTTCAGCTTATCTCTGGCAGGGCATGGAGAAAATTTGTGCAATGCAGATTGGGGAGAGAGACTATAAACTTACATCCTTGGAGGAAATTAGAAGCTTACATTTACCATTGAGCATGTTTGTTTCTGATGCAAGTCAATGCCTATGGGTTCCATGTGTACGTGTGCAACAGCACACTGTGTCTAGACTTCAATATAAAAATATTCAAATACTGTGCTCTTTTGTAATAAAGAGAAAGGAACTTTAAAGTAAATATGCTGAGAGGCAGGAGAAACAGCTGACCAAGAGGAATATTACAAAGAACAGATTTAAAAGTACACTCAAAAGAATTGAATATATTCCACAATAAGATGCAATTAAAATGCTTGTTGTTTCTTATGTTGAACCTTTCTTTTTAGATTGTTAAAGCCTATGTTAATTTCAACATGACTTCCTCATGAACATGCTCTACTGAGCACGTTTGCTGATCTCTCTTCAACAAATCTGAACTTGTCTGATAGACACCAACCCACCTTTTCACACATCGACTGATAACTGATCCTGCCACAGTTGTTACGAGCTCTGTGTAGCATCAATGTGTTACGTTAATGTAAGAATTGTCCTGACCACATGGACAGTTGTTGAACCCTGTCTCATTCAGTCTGCAAGCTCTTTGTGTTGTGACTTCACGCTTCATCTTTATGATGTGCCTACATTCATTGAATTCAATTGCTTTTCTATAGTTCTATTTCTACACTTCATTTGCTTTTTTAAATTAGTCTGTCTAAGTGATACTCTCCACCCATTTAGAACATTTGCAGAGGTCCTGATGGAAGTGGCTACAGCTTTTTTTAATTCATTCACAGGATGTGGTCATCACTGACTGGGCCAGCATTTATTGCCCATCCCCAGTTGCCATTGAGAAGATGGAGATGAGGTGCTTTCTTGAATGACTACAGACCACTTTGTGCAGGTACACCCATTAAGCCATTAGGAAAAGAGTTCCAGGATTTTGACCCAATGATACTGAAGGAAAGGTGAAATATTTCCAAACTGGGATAGTTAGTAGCTTGGAGGGTAACTTGCAGATGTTCCCATGTATCTGCTGACCTTGCCTTTCTGGGTGGCAATGGTCATGGATTTGGAAGATCAACTTTAAGGAGCGTTGGTGAATTTCTGCAGTGGATCTACTACGGAACTGCTACTCTGCTACTGAGCTTCAGCAGTGAAGGGAGTGGATGCATATGGATGTGGTGTCAGTCAAGCACAATATTTGTCCTGGATGGTATTGAGCGTCTTGAATGTTTTTGGAACTGCACTCATCCAGGCAAGTGGGGAATATTCAATCATACTCCTGACTTGTGCCTTGTCAAGGCTTGACAAGCTTTGGGGATTCAGGAGGTGTTTTACTTCTTATAAGATTCCTATCCTCTGTCCTGAATTCATAGCCGCAGAATGTATATGACTGAATCAATTCAGATTCCGGCTCAACAGCAGCCCCAGGATATTAATCATGGGGAATTCAGTGATGGTGATGCTATTTCATGGAAGGAGCAATGATTAGATAGTCTGTGGTTAGAGATAGGCATTGCCTGGTATCCCTGTGGTACAAATGTTACTTGCCACTTACTAGTCCAAACCCTGTCCAGGTCTTGCTGCATATAGGCATATATCTCTTCACTTTTTTGAGTGGTCGTGAATGGTGCGGAACATTGTGCAGTCACCATTAACTTACCCCATTTCTAACGTTATGGTGGAGGGAAGATCATAACCTGTCCTCAAGAGACGCCTCGAGGGATGAAGGACAAATTTGAGGGGAATTTGACCCAGGCACCTTGTAACATCCGGTTGCAGAATACTATTTGTAGAATTTTGGTGACTTAATATTTACCATCCCATTTCCAAATGCACAAGGAAATGCATGCAATTAACCAACATTAAAACCTATGAGCAGGGAAGAAAATAACTACAGTGAACAGTAATCAATCTAATGGTTATGTAAACAGTTAGTTACCTTCAGTCTATCGTGGAGCAGAAATGCCTCACAATGTACTTCATGTACAAGAAATTACTTTGAAGTACCATGACCATTTTTGTGGGCACACATGGCATTCAAATTTGCAGACTGCAAGACCTCACAATTAATATCAGTGAACTTACTTTGACATTGGCAATTTAGAAACACAGAATGTTTGTCATTCTTATTCAGTTCATGGAATATCAACATTGCTAGCTAAGCCAGAAATTATTACACTTCCCTAATTGCCCTTGGTGGTGGTGAGCTGCCTTATTGAATGTGTGCCATCTGTTCAACCCACTGGCTCTCTGCAATGTGGCTACTCCCAATCTTCTGCCCTTTCCCATAATCATGCATTTTTACTTCAGGTGCTAATCCAACTCTCTTTCAAAAATTATGACTGAATCTTCCTCTGTTGCCATTTCAGGCAGTGAATTGCAGAATATTTTTCATGTCACTTTGTTTCTTTTATTAGTTACCTCTCGGATTTTCTGCCAAAGGGACCACTTTCTTTCCATCTATTCTGTCTAGATCCATCAAGATTTTGAAAAATAAAAGAAAAACTAAGTATTGCAGGTGCTGGAGATCTGAAGTAAGAACAGAAAATGCTGGAGAAACCCAGCAGATCTTACAGAATCTGAGAGAGAAACAAAGTTCATGTTTTGAGTCCAATGATACTTCTTTGCCACCAAAGAGTAGACCACAAAGCTATACGCTCTAACAACATCCCAAAGATAGTTCCAAAGAATTGTGTCCCAGCATTAGCCACAATCTTAGCCAAGTATTCCAGTACAACTATGGTACAGACTTCAAATTAACAATGAGGAAAATTACCATGGTGTATTCTGTCTGCAGGAAGGAGAACAAATCCAATCTAGTCAATTTCAATTCTATCTGTCTCTTCTCTATATCTGCAAAGTGTTGAAGGTATCTTTGACAGTGGCAACAAGTCAAGCTTAGATGACAATAAACTGCTCAGTCTGGGTTCCATTTAGGCCACTTGGTTACTGAATTCATTGCAATATTGGTCCAAATATGGACAAAAGAGCTGAATTCCAAAGGGGAGGTGAGAATGACTATTCTTGACAATAAGCCAATATTTCACGAGGAGTGGTATCAAGATGCATTGGTAAAATTGAAGGTAATGGGAATCACCAGTTGGAGTCATAGAAAGCACAGAGGAAGATGTTGGAGATCAATCATCTCAGTCCTGGGATAGTATTTCAGGAGTCCCTCTTGCTTGAGTCCTGGGGCCCGATCATCTTCAGCTGCTTCATCAATGACCTTCCCTTGATCAAAAGATCTGAAATTGAGATGTTCACTGATGTTTGCATCATGTTCAATACCTTTCACAACTGCTGAGCTACTGAAGCAATTTGTGTACATATACAGCAGGATCTAGAAAAAATTCAAGCTTAGGCAGATAAATAGCAAGTAACATTCATGTCTTGCCAACGCCTGGCAATGACTATCTCTAACAGGAGAAAATCTAAATATCTTCCCATGATATACAACAGTAATTACTATCACTGGTTTACCTGTTATTAACATCATGGGAGTTACCATTGACCAATGATGTAAATCTGTGGCTCCCAAAGCAGGTCAGAGGTTGGAAACTCTATGGCAAATAACTCACCTCCAAACTTGACAAAACACATCCACCATGTGAAATGCACAAGTCAGAAGTACAATGGAATACTTTCCACTTACCTGGATGAGTGTGGTTTAAACAACACTCAAGAAGCTCACACCTTCCAGGACAATGCAGCTTGCTTGATTGGCTCCCAATCTAACACTGTCAATGTTCACAAATCCTGCCCAATAAAACACAGTAGCCACAGTTTGTACCAGCATCAGGACATACTGCAGCATCTCAGCAACACTCTTTTGACAGCACCTTTCAAATCTGTGGCATCCAGCAACTAGAAGGACAAGGGTAGCAGATGTAAGGGAACACCATCTCCTGCAAGGTACCCGTCAAACCATGCAGCATCCTGACTTGAACTATATAACCATTCATTCATCATCAAGGGATTAAAATCCTGGCAGTGCCTTCCCAGATGCACAATGGGTGCACCTGCACCACATAGACTGCAGTGGTTCAAGTAGGTAGCTCACTTCCACCTTGGAGCACTATCTGAATAAATCACAATGCTAGCTTATCAGAAAAATACACATCCTTTGACAAACACAAAAATTAATATATTTATTAATATAACCATAAGTTTCTGATAATGTTGCATATTTTCTGAGACTTAATATCAGCAACACAATGGGTGTCTTTTGGTATTAATATAAACCTATTTTCTATGTTTCTATGTAACAAAGAATCATTCCTTCTTTAACTTCACTCTAATGTTTTTACTACTCTGCATAAGTCCTCTCTTCAAGTGAGAAGACAATAGCTAATGTTAAATATTTGCAAAATTGTCACAGGTTTACTTACATATACCAAGGAATCTATTAAAAGACATACAACAATAGAATTAATTGTTAATGTTATTTAGTATCCTTCTATAGATACTATTGATGCTCAGCAAACTCAATTTCTGCAATACATTTGGGTCATGCACTGGTATTCATGAATCATTACAATGCCATTAAATCTTGACTAAATGCCAAAAATGTGCCTGAAAGAACAGTACAACTTTAATTTCTATAGGAGCTCATTACGTCACTCTCAGAAACATGCAGTAAGTTCTATTATGTTATCTATGCAATTGGCCTGCAACAGTAAAGAAGGCAGTTCACCGTTACTTTTTTCAAAGGCAACTAGAGGTGGGCAATAGATGCTAGCCCAGCCTGTGATGTCTGTGTCTTTTGAAGAAATAAAAAATGTAGAGAAAACTAAAAAGACTAGTATTCAAATGGAAAATCTATATTGTATTTATTGGCCTTATTTGTTTTTATCATCGGATTTGTCACCGTCATTCAAGCAGAATGAGGGTTCTAAATGATGAACAAGTTATTTATGTAATTTGCTATTTGTGGGACCTGGCTATGCACACATTCACTGATGTGTTTGTTTATGACAACTAACTATATTTCAATAATAATTAATTGGTGGTGAAATCTTTTAGGATGTGTGCTAAACATGAAAGTTGCTATATGAATCCTAATTCTTTCCTTCATTTGTAAACACTGTTCTATTATCAGCTGTTACATTTCCAGTGCAGTAAAATGGACAATGTTCAGCTTTTAATCACCTGAAATTCTATTGACTTGTGATCTTTCAAAGACAGCACTACAGCTGTTGCCTGATGTTTCCTCATTAGCTTTTACATACGAACATACAGATTAGGAGCAGAATGAATGGGTGGTTCAGTGGTTAGCACTGTTGCCGCACAGCACCAGGGATCATTGTACAATTCCAGCCTTGGGTGACTGTCAGTGTGGATTTTTCACATTCTCCCTGTGTCTGCATGGGTTTGCTCCAGTTTCCTCCCACAATCCAAAGATGTGCAGGTCAGGTGGCTTGGCCATACTAAACTGCCTGTAGTGTTAGGTGCATTAGTGAGAGGGAAATGCTTCTTCGGAGGGTCAGTGTGCACTTGTTGGGCCAAATGGCCTGTTTCCACACTTTAGGGAATCTAATCTAAACCATTTAGACTCTTAAGCCTAGTCTGCCATTCAATAAGATAATGGCTAATCTTTTAATATTCCAAATTGTGCATTCCCATCTAACCCAATAAGGTTTGGTTTCCCCTCCTAACAGGAATCCATCTAGCTCCACCTTAAAAATATTCAATGACCCTGCTATAGGAAAGATGCTGTGAAACTTGGAAGGGTACAGTAAAGATTTAAAAGGATGATGCCAGGGTTGAAGAGTTTGAGCTAAAGGGAGCTATTTTCCCCACAGTGATGGCTGAGGGGTGACCTTATAGAGTTTTATAAAATGTTGAGGGGCATAGATTGGTTGAATAGCCAAGGTCTTTTCCCCAGGGTAGGGAGTCCAGAACTAATGGCATAGGTTTAAGGTGAGAAGGAAAAGATTTAAAAAGGACCTAAGGGGCAACCTTTTCATGCAGAGGGTGGAGTGTCTATGGAATGAACTGCCAGAGGATGGCAGATGGAGACTGGTATGATTACAACATTTAAAAGGCATCTGGATGGGTATTTGAATAGAAAGAGTTTAGAGAGATATGGGCCAAATTCTGGGAAATGGGACTAGATTAATTTAGAATATCTGGTCGGTATGGACAAAGTTAAACCAAAAGGGCCTGTTTCCGTGCTGTACATCTCTATGATATTATGACTGCATGACTCCACCTTAGAACATAGAACATAGAACATAGAAGAATACAGCGCAGTACAGTGACTCTATATGTGGAAAAAGGTTCTCATGGTCAACCCCTAATCATCTTGTACACCTCTATCAAGTCACCCCTAAACCTTCTTTTCTCCAATGAAAACAGCCCCAAGTGCCTCAGCCTTTCCTCATACGATCTTCCTACCATACCAGGCAACATCCTGGTAAACCTCCTCTGCACCCGTTCCAGTGCCTCCACATCCTTCCTATAGTTTGGCGACCACAACTGCACACAATACTCCAGATGCGGCCGCACCAGTCTTATACAACTGCAACATGATGTCAGGACTCCGGAACTCAATTCCTCTTCCAATAAAAGCTAGTACGCCATATGCCTTCTTCACCGCACTATTTACCTGGGTGGCAACTTTCAAAGATCTGTGTACATGGACACCAAGATCCCTCTGCTCATCCACACTACCAAGTATCCGACCATTAGCCCAGTACCCCATCTTTTCTTTCTTTTTATTACTCTTACACCTTCACGACCTTTGATGCAGAGTTTCAAAGTCGCTCAACCATATGAAAGAAATTATTTCCCTTCATCTCTGTCATCAAAGTGCAAGCCCTTTTAAACCGTACCCCTCGTTCTGCAGTCATCCACAACAGTCAACAACTTTCCCATGTCCACCTTGTCAACACTGTTCAGGATTTTATAAACATCAATCAAATCAGCCCTTGCTTTTCTGGATGCTGTTGGAAACAAGGCCAGCCTATCCAAGCTTCCTCACAAGATAACCCACTCATTCCAGGTATCAATCTAGTAAACTTTCTCTAAACTGCCAACAATGCATATAAATCCTTCCTTAAATAAGGAGAGCAAAACTGAACATGATTTTTGAGACGTGGTCTTGACGTGCCTTGTCTATCTGACACACGTATTTATTTTCATAAAGTCTTTAGATTTTTAATTCAATTCCCACTTATTATAGTGTCCAGGATCATTCCCGAGGCTTCCAAACACTGCTGTCTTGGGCACTAATGAGGGCCAAAAGTCCACACCGTAGCAAACAGTCAGCTGATTGTGACAGGACAATGAATGCCCAGAGGACAGGCTCCTCATCCCATTAAAGAAAGCAGACAGATTTGTTTTGCTTTTAATTCATTCTCAGGATGGGGCCTTAATTGGGTAGACCGGCATTCATTGTCCATAATTAAGAGTGAACTACATTGCTGCAGGACTAGAGTCACCTCAGGCCATACCAGGTAAGGATGACAATTTCCTACCCTAAAGGACAATAGTGAACTAAATGGGTTGTCCTGACAATTGACAGCAGTTTCACGGCCATCATTAGACTCTTAATTCCAGATTTGTATTGAATTCAAATTCCACCATGGTGGGATTTGAACCTGGACCCCCAGAACATTACCTGGATTAATAGATTCGCTATAATTCCATCATCTCCCCATAAAGCTCACAAAGCTGTGGAATCAAAAGGAGTTAATCCAGCGCTGAAGAAAGAGTGACTTGCTGGATAGGTCTGAGGGAGAGAGAGTGTATCCATTATGGCCTCTCTTAAGTTGCAAGTTTAAAAATATCCTGAGCAATTGGGACACCAAGGTGGAAAGGGAACTTTTCCACAGGGCAGCCATTTCTGCTGCTGGTAACCCACTACCAAACAGCTGCACTCTCCTTGACACCTTAAACAACATAGAGGCCAATTGGAAAATTAGCCTCCACAATCCTTTAACACATTCACTTGGCTAGCTGCCATTTGTGGGTGGGCAGGCTTGCCAAATCTCTTACCCTACCACAGGAGTGGTAAAGAAGGGCTACACCCAAAACGCCGACTTCTCCACCTCCTGGTGCTGCCTGGTTTGCTATGCTCTTCCAGCCTCCTGCTTGTCCACCTTGGATTCCAGTATCTGCAGTTTTGTTTTGTCTCCCACACGGTGGAATGGCACCACAGAATCAGCATGCCACCCAATGCAGTACAGTTTCATGTTTGCTGACCTCTGTATCTGCTCCCATGGAGGGCTAGAGCTTCAACTCAGGAATGAACCAGAAGTAGGATTCTGGGTAATCCGAAATGGAGGATAGGAAAAAATTGTGACTGCAAGAGCTGCTCCTTTTTTGAGGAATTTTAGGTGTCGGAGGTGATTTATTCGAATTCCAGAAGCAGCAGTTGCTGGTTTATATGTTGTTACATTGTTTTGGAAATTTGTGGAAAAAATTATCAAGAACGCCACTTTTAAAAGGAGGAAGACAGACAAAGGCTATGACTACATGGTCAGAAAGAAAACCTACGCTGCTGTCTGACAAAGCAGTGAATCTGCACAGTTATTGCCTTTGCTGTTTGAGTTCATGTGTCTCTGGACATTGGAGTACACCTAGGAAAAATTAACAAAAGGCGAAATTCATAGCTGACCTTGGAGGAAACTGTGTGGGAAAGCTCACAGCACACAGATAAGTACATAGCTTTTACATGTAACCTTGATATAAATCTACAATACTGAGTAGAATGGGTTCTTTCTTAATTTTATATTTAATTGAGATCTCTCTCTTCATTAAATTTTAGAAATATAAGTACTAAGTTAGCCTGGAGCAGTGTTTTTTTAAGAGCAATAAGACTGTACATTGTGAAGGAGCAAAGATGACCTTTAGTAGAGTGATGTGCTCTTGTGGGAGTTTAGGGAGAGTTTCCATGTTACTGATGATAATGTCTGCAGGAAATGTTTTTGGTTGCAAATCCTATCAGATTGCATAGATTGGTTGGAGCGGCAATTAGAGGCAATGAGGAATTTACAGGAACTAGGGGGTGTGATAGATGGCAGTTATAGGAAGGGAGAAAAGCCGTACATACAGTCAGGTAGATGGGTTAACTCCAGGAAAGGTAGGAGAGGTAGGCAGATAGTGCAGGGGTCTCCTGTGGCTATCTTCATCTCAAACACTCTTAGATTAGATCTTAGATTATCTAAGTATTCTGTTCTGGAAAATCTAAGGAGTGATGAACTCCTAGGGGAGTGTAGCATGAACAGCCAAGTTTCTGGTACTAAGAATGACTCAAATGTAATTAGGGGTATATCGGGTTCCATGCAATCAATTGTGATAGGGGATCTCTAGTCAGAGGCACAGACAGACACTTCTGTGGCCAGCAGCAAAAATCAGAATGATGTGTTGCCTCCCTGGTGCCTGTCTATAGCTCCCTGACATTTCCTTACCACCTTTCCGAAATAGTGGCACCAAGTTAGCCAACCTCCAGTCTTCCGGCACCTCACCTGTGACTATCAATGATACAAATATCTCAGCAAGGGGCCCAGTAACTTTCCACAGAGTTCTAGGATTCACCTGATCAGGTCATGAGGATTTATCCACTTTTATGTGTTTCAAGACATCCAGCATCTCCTCCTCTGTATTTTGGACATTTTACAAGATGTCACCATCTATTTCCCCACATTCTATTTCTTCCATGTCCTTTTCCACAGTAATTACTGATGCAAAATACTCATTTAGTATTTCCTCTATCTCCTATGTTTCCATACGTAGGTTGCCTTGTTGATCTTTGACAGGCCTATTTTCTAGGAGAAAGTGAGGACTGCAGATGCTGGAAATCAGATCGGGATGAACTCAGATTTCTCCAGTTGGGATGAACTCAGATTTCTCCAGTTTCCTTATTTCCCCTCCCCCCACCTTGTCTCAGTCCCAACCCTCGAACTCAGCACCACCTTCCTAACCAGCAATATTCTTCCTGACCTCTCCGACCCCACCCCCACTCCGGCCTATCACCCTCACCTTTACCTTCTTCCACGTATCGCATTTCCAATGCCCCTCCCCCAAGTCCCTCCTCCCTACCTTTTATCTTAGCCTGCTTGGCACACCTTCCTCATTCCTGAAGAAGGGCTCATGCCCGAAACGTCGATTCTCCTGCTCCTTGGATGCTGCCTGACCTGCTGCGCTTTCCCAGCAACACATTTTCAGGCACTATTTTCTCCCTAGTTACCCTTTAGTCCTTAATTTATTATACATTCCCTTTGGATTCTCCTTAACCCTATTTGCCAAAGCTATCTCGTGTCCCCTTTTTGCTCTCCTGATTTCCCCCTTAAGTATACTCCTACTGCCTTTATATTCTTCTAAGGATTCACTCAAGCTCTCCTGTCAATACTTGACATATGCTTCCTTCTTTTTCATAACCACAACCTCAATTTCTCTAGTCAAACAGCATTCCCTACACCTACCAGCCTTTCCTTTTACCCTAACAGGGCATAAATAGGGAAGGACATGGAAGACATAGAATGTGGGGAAATAGATCTTGAAAAATTTCCATTTTATAGAGGAGGAGGTGCTGGGTGCCTTAAAATACATAAAAGTGGATAAATCCCCAGGACTTGATCAGGTGTACCATAGAACTCTGTGGGAAGCTAGGGATTGCTGGGCCTTTTGCTGAAATATTTATATCATCGATAGTCACAGGTGAAGTGCTGGAAGACTGGAGGTTGGCTAATGTGGTGCCACTATTTCAGAAAGGTGGTAAGGAAAAGCAAGGGAACGCTAGTTGATGAGCCTGACATCAGTGGTAGACAAGTTGTTGGAGTGAATCCTGAGGGATAGAATTTACATATATTTGGAAAGGCAAGGACTGATTAGGGACAGTCAACATCGCGTTGTGTTTGGAAAATCATGTCTCACAAACTTGATTGAGTTTTTTGAAAAAGTGACAAAGAGGATTGATGAGAGCAGAGCAATGGACGTGATCTATATGGACTTCAGTAAGACAATCAACAAGGTTCCTCATGGCAGACTAGTTAGCAGGGAGAACTAGCCATTTGGATACAGAACTGGCTCAAAGGTAGAAGACAGAGGGTGGTTGGGGGAGGGTTGCTTTCAGACTGGAAGCCTGTGACCCATGGTGTGCCACAAGGATCGATGCTGGGTCCACTGCTTTTCATTTTTTATGTTAATCATTTGGATGTGAACATAGGAGGTGTAGTTAGTAAGTTTGCAGATGGCACCACAATTGGAGGTGTAGTGGACAGCGAAGAAGGTTACTTTAGATTACAACAGGATCTTGATCAGATGGGTCAATGAGCCGAGAAGTAGCAGCTACAGTTTAATTTAGACAAATGTAAGGTGCTGCATTTTGGGAAAGCAAGTCTTAGCAGGACTTATACACTTAATGAGAAGGTCCTGGGAAGTGTTGCTGAACAAAGAGACCTTGAAGTGCAGGTTCACAGTTCCTTGAAGGTAGAGTCACAGGTAAATAGGATAGTGAAAAATGCCTATTTGTATGCTTGTCTTTATTGGTCAGTGCATTGAGTATAGGGGTTGGAAGGTCATGTTGTGACTCTTCAGGACATTGGTTAGGCCACTTTTGGGATATTGTGTGCAATTCAGGTCTCCCTCCTATTGGAAGGATGTCGTGAAATTTGAAAGGATTTAGAAAAGATTTACAAGGATGTTGGAGGATTTGAGCTATAGAAAGAGATTGAATAGGCTGAGGCTGTTTTCCCTGGAGCATCAGAGGCTGAGGGGTGACCTTATAGAGGTTTATAAAATCATGAGGGGCATGGATAGCATAGATAGACAAGGATTTTTCCATGGGTTGGGGGAGTCCACAACTAAAGGGTATAGGTTTAAAGTGAGAGGGGAAATATTTAAAAGGGACCTAAGGGGTAACTTTTTCACACAAAGGGTGATGTGTGTATGGAATGAGCTGCCAGATGAAGTGGTAGAGACCGGTACTATTACAACATTTAAAAAGTATCTGGATGGGTACAAGAATAGGAAGGGTTTAGAGCGAAATGGGCAAAGTGCAAGCAAATGGTTAGGATATCTGGTCAGCATGGATGAATTGGATTGAAAGGTCTGTTTCTGTGCTGTACATCTCTATGACTCGAAGGTGGGGCTTTTCAGAAACTGACCTGATTAAGGGTTTATGCCCAAAATATCAACTCTCCTGCTCCTCGGATGCTGCCTGAACTGCTGTGCTTTTCCAGTGTCACATTTTTCAACACTGTTTTGTGACATTGAGTGATACTCTGTCCCCTCCAGCAAAATCAGACATTGGCCACAAACAGAACCAGTGAACCATGAGTTGAAGAACTGTCCCAGAACAACTAGTTTTTGATTCAGTAGCTTGGTCGTCATCAGGGATTATAGCAACAGCTAAGATTAAACCTCTGATATTCTGACACTATTGCTATGTACTCCAACAGGCAGTACAGCAAACAAATGAGATATCTTGGGAGTATGGTCAATGATATTTTTAAATCAATTGCTTGTGAGCACCCAAGAGTGGCATGTGTTGTGTCAGTGAGTAATTTCATCTCCCTCTTCGCTAGCAAATACATTGTCAGCACTTAGCTCTCTGTTCTGATAGCACAGCAAGATTGGGAATTCAGCACATAGGGAATCAGAGCCATGAATGATCTATTCTTTAAAGTTATTCATTTATATTTTACAGTTAGTAATTCATTGACTAACTGCCATGCTTTCCAATCAGAGTAGCACACAACGAACCAAGTGAGTGACTTGGAGTCAATAAAAATTGGCCAGAAAACAGATCATTTGGCAGCAACCTTGTAACTATAATTGTATTTCCCCATCATCTGTGTTATAGTTGCTGAAGAAGATCAAGACAAGTAAATGCACAAACAATGCAAAATTCCTGATCAATTTGTATTCATGAATATTACAATATCTAGGATTTTTTTTCTTTTTAGTTAAAAAAATTACAAAATATCATTGGTGTTAAATATGGCTAAGTTGATAATGGTCTCCTCTTACTCAGAAGGTTATAGGTTCAAGTCCCAACCAACTTGTCCTCTTAAGAGGATGTAAAAGATCCAAGGATGCTATTTAATAGAAGAGTATAGAGGTTACTCTAGTCACTTGGACAATAGTTATCAGCATCCCCAAAAAAATGGATTATTCACTTGGTATTTTGTCACTGGTTATGGGAATTTATTGTGTATAAATTGGTGTCTGAGGTCTTAAAATTAGAAAACCCAGGTAAGGTTTTGATAAGTATCCTTTTATCTCTGGTTGTCACTTACTATCTGTTTCAGCTATCTCAATGCATATCAACAGTAATGTTTTCAGCATCCATTTTGTAAATCCCTGTGCTTGGCAGCTTACAAGTCAGGTTGTTTCTGCAGCTATTTTAAATCATAATGTCCAGCTCATTTAAAGGTGTTTATTTTCAATTGGAAGTCCATGGTATTAAATCTGTCCATGAAATTAAAAGCTAATAGTCAATATATTATGACTTCATCAAAACTCTTTTCAAAAACAGTGCTAAAGACTCCTCCTCATCTGTTTTAATGACATGCTAGTAGAATTAAAAATGGAAGTTTGCAACTCCTTCATTAATATAAATCGTCACCACTCTGTGTCAAAATAGTCTGTACACTGAACATGTGTACAGTAACAACAAACGTTTATCTCACTGCATTCAGATAAATGAAAACATGTCTGATTTGAAAATTTTGCCAAGACAAACGAAAACACTTCAGATCCAACCACTGGTATCAATGGCTATACCTTACAATGAACAGGGTGTGAGTGCATTACATTGCTACAAACAGACATCCAGGAAAATTACAGACATCACATATATTTGCTTTCGAAGTTTCTCTGAAGAGCATAACTATTCTGAATACTGTGTCCAATTTTGGGCCCCACACCTCAGGAAGGACATACTGGCACTGGACCATGTCCAGCAGAATTCACACGGATGATCCCTGCAATGGTAGGCCTAACATATGATGATTGGCTGACGATCCTGGGATTGTATTCATTAGAGTTTAGAAGGTTGAGGGAGATCTAATAGAACTTACAAGATAATGCATGGCTTAGAAAGGGTGGACACTGAGAAGTTGTTTCCATTAGGTGGGGAGACTAGGACCCGTGGGCACAGCCTTAGAATTAGAGGGGGTTAGAACGGAAATTAGGAGACATTTCTTCAGCCCAAGAGTGGTGGGCCTGTGAAATTCATTGCCACGGAGTGTACTTGAGGCCAGGACATTAAATGCCTTCAAGGCAGTGATTGATAAATTCTTGATCTCGCAAGGAATTATGGACTATGGGGAGAGGGCGGGTAAGTGGAGTTGAAATGCCCATCAGCCATGATTGAATGGCGGAGTGGACTCGATGGGCCAAATGGCCTTACTTCCACTCCTATGTCTTATGGTCTTGTTCTAATTTTATCCAATATTTTGGTGCAGAAAGTATTAATCGTTTCAAAGTATGACTCTTTCCGAGCATGTTGTAACACTAGCAGGTTGTAGCTGACACAGATTCCTCACAAGGAATCTGATGTGCAGATAAAACTGATAAAACATAAGCAATTCACTTGGCTTTTCCAACTTTGTGTGACTCGGTATATAATGTTATGTTCCCTACATATGGCAGCTGTCTCTTTTTGCTGCCAAATTTAATCTGAATACTGTTATTTTCTTAGCAGAAGGAGGTGGCATTAAACAAGCACTATCAGCTGATTTAAAATCAAATTTCACCAATGCTGGAAATCGTAAAACAAATGCACACAATGCTGGAAATATTTTGATTGTTCTGATGGAAGTTCATTAATCTGAATCTTTAACGACTTCTACCTTCACAGATGCTTTAATAATTGCAGAATTTTTCCAGCATTCTTTTGTTTTTAAACCACCATCTAACTTCTATAAAATGTTGTCCTTGCTGCCTCTGGACTTGGTTACTCTACCGCAATCACAATCGGTTTTCCATAACTTAATCACCATAAAATTGACCTTATCCAAAACTCTGCAGCTCATGTCTTCACTCATCTTACTCCCCCAACATCCAAATGTGCACTAACTCCCAATTAAGCAACTTGTTGATTTTGAAACTTTCACCTTTGTTTCCAAATCCTCCCATGGCCTTGCCCTGTCTCATCTCCTCCAGTCCCACAACAACCCAGGAAAGCCACAAACCTCTCATTTTGACCCCTTGAGTATCCCAGTTTTAGTGAATATGACATTGGCAGCTGCCTCCTCACACCTCTCTGCTACTTGGCCTGGACCACTCGAGTTTGATAGGGGGCTGTTTCTCCTTTGACCAGAGGGAGAGAGAATTCAATGATTTAGCAGACATCTCTGGCAACGAAAGAGAGGTGGTTAGAATCATAGAATTTTATGGTACAGAAGGATTCTAGTCAGTCCACTGTGTCGTACTGGCTCCTAAACGAGCTACCCAGCTAGTCCCATTCTCTCGCCCTATCTCCATAGTCCTCTAAATTTGTCATTTTCAAATATATATTCAGCTTCCCTTAGAAACCTCCTATTGGAATCCACCTCCATCACTCTCCCAAGCAGCATGTTCCAAATCCGAAAAACTCTCTGGGAGAAGGAGTTTCTTCTCATCTCACTGTTAGCTCTCTTGCTGACAATCTTGAAACTGTGACCCTTAGTTACTGACATACCAACCGGTGGAAATAAAATATCTTTCCTTAACCTGTGAAAATTGTTGAACACCTCAGTGAGGTCATCTCTTAATCTTCTCTGCTCCAAGGAGAATATGCCCAATTTTGACCCACCAACTATGAAAGAACAGCAATATATTTCCAAGTCAGAATGGTGAGTGGCTTGGAGGGGAACTTGAAGGTGGTGATGTTCCTGTGTATCTGTTGCCCTTGTCCTTCTAGATGGAAGTGGTCATGGGTTTGGAAGGTGCTAACTGAGAATCTTTGGTGAATTTCTGCAGTGCATCTTGTGGATAGTACACACTGCTGCTACTGAGCATCAGTGATGGAGGGAGTAAATTTTTGTACTTGTAGTGGCAATCAAGTGAGCTACCTTGTCCTGGATGGTGTCAAACTTCTTGAGTGTAGTTGGACCTGCACTCATCCAGGCAAGTGGTGAGTATACTCTATGGCGCTATTCATAAAAGATTCTGATAAGCTTCTTAACAATTGTTTTAACTTGCCTTGCCATCTTCAGAGAATTATGTACTTGAACCCTAAGGTCCTTCTACTTAGAGTTACATCATTGAGTCTGCAATGTCTCTCTGTGTTTCTTCTACAAAAAATGCATCACTTCATATTTCTCGGCATTGAAATTAATCTGCTAGGTGTCTGCCCATTTAGCCAACTTATCAATTGTTCTCTGAAGTCGCTCAGCATCACAATTCACCATTGTCCCTATCTTAGAATCATCCGCAAATTTTGAGACTTTGCCCTCAATACCCGTCCCTAAATCATTTATATAAACCAGAGAAAGCCAGGGTCCTAATATTAATCCGTGGGGAACATCACTTTTAACTCATGTCCAGTCTGAGAAATCCCATCTATACTTACCCTCTGTTTCCTGTCTTTTGGCTAATTCTAATCCATGGTGGCAAATCCAAAAGTTTCTAATTTGCTAACCAACCTGCAATGTGGCACCATATCAAGTGCTTTCTGAAAGTCCAAATATACAACATCTACTGGCCTATTCTCACCCACTGCCTGTCCCCTCGTCAAAGAACTTAATTAAATTTGTCAGACATGACCCGCGCTTGCAAAAGCCATATTGACTGTCTAGTATCAAGCTATTTTTCTCTAAGTGTATATTTATCTTGTCCCAGCTTATGGCCTCCAACAGCTTTTCCACTATTGATGTAAAGCTGATGAGTCTATAATTTCCTGGGTTATCCTTTGCCACTTTCTTAAACAAACATTTGCAAACCTCCAGATGCCCGGCACTAATGCTTAGAGGGGTGCGGAAAATTTCGGAAAAATGTCAATGGCTCTGCGATTTGCTACCTTATCTCTCTCAGCAATCCAGGATGCATCACATCCAGGTGGAAGTTGGTATTACTGATGAAGGGCTTTTGCCTGAAACATTGATTTTCCTGCTCCTCGGATGCTGCCTGACCTGCTGTGCTTTTCCAGCACCACTCTAATCTTGACTCTGTACCGCATCCCAGGCCTGGTGACTTCTCTACCTGGAGTGCTGCCAGCCTTTTTAGCATGTCTTCTTTATCTATCACTAGACTGCTCAGTTTCAACTGGGCATCATCACTGTCTTCCAATTTGGTAAAGACAGAAGCAAAGTATTCATTTAGGACCTCATCCTACACCCTTCACTTCAGTAAGCAGCTTACCCTGCTTGTTCCTTATCGGCCCTACTTTACTCTTCGCTAATCATTTGCTGTTAATATGTTTAAAGAACATTTTACTCTTTGTTTTAGCTCAGCCTGCCATGCTTTCTTCATGCATCTTCTTAGCCTCCCTATTCTAGCGTCAGCCTCTCTCCTACATTTGAGATATCTTCCTGTTTTCTATTGCTATCATTATTCTGGTATGCCCCACATGCCTCCTTTTTCCTCCTTGTCTTCTCAACAACATTCTTGGTCATCCATGGTACTCTGGCTTTAGATATCACATATTTATTACAAATGGGTATGTATCTATCTTGCACTGTATTCAGCTTTCTTTTGAATGTCTCCTATTTCTCTTCCATAGTTTTATCCATCAAAATCCATTTCCAATCACCTGCTCCAGTTCAACTTTTCAACCCCTTCAGACCCCTAAAATCCACCCTTTTCCAGTCTGGCATTTGAAACTTTGACTGATTTTTCTCCTTTTTATCCTTAATTTTGAACCTTATTGTATTGTGATCACTATTTCCCAGATGTTCCCCGATTTGGATATTCTCCACTTGGTCTGCCTCATTTCTAGGACCAGATCCAGCACAGTTTCAATGTTTCCTCCACTCATTGCAGGAATTTCTCCCCTTCTGTCCCCCACACTCTATCTTGTTTCCCAGCCTACCCCAAGATAATTGAAATAATCAACTATCACAACCCTACTTGTCCTGCAGATTTTACAATCTGCTGACAAATGCTGTCCTCTACTTCCTCCCCACTATTTGGAGGTCTATAAAAATACCTAACAGGGTCACTAATCCCTTCCTGTCCTTCATCTTCAACCAAGTAGATTCTAATTCAGGAACTATATCCTGTTTAAGGGCTAGAATATAATATTTGACCAAGACAGCTGCACCTAATCTTTTTTTATTCACCCCGTTTCTACTAAAAACCTTATGACTCGGGATGTCAATGATCTAGAGCTGTTCTGGCTTAAGCCACCTTTCCATCTATGCTACTACGTCATATCCACTAGACTAATTTCTGCTTCCAGTTCCCCAATTTTTGTTCCGTGTATATATATAAATACAATTTCACCCTGCCCTAATGTACCTGACTAGCTGGAGAATGACCCTTGAAACACTCTCGTCTGCATGGCCCAGTGCTATGTGGGGAAAGTAATCTTCTACAACCTTAATCTTTTGTTAACGGGGATAAAATATCCTAAATAACATAGACAGGTTGATGTTTGGATTAAACGGACTGGTTGTGCATGCAGGATTTGCAATTTCCTGGGAAAAACAGATTCTACTGAACAAGAATTTGATTACAGTATTGCCCACAATTTTTACTTTCCCTGGTTTTGTTATTCTTACAATGCAAATACACTCTTTAATATTGTATCATTTAATCATCTTATACATATTTTAAACATCCCATTAAAACAAATCACAGTTCTATTTTATGGTACTGTATCAGTACATTGATCACAACTTGCCCTATAATACTTGCAAAGTATTAATATATTGGAGTATATTATTTTCCATTCAGGATATTTCATTTGTTTTATAACTGTGACATATTTCAATTGAAATGCAATATTTTCATCAATTAAACATTTTAACAATTAAAGTCATTACTTTTCTTGAATGCCCCCAGCGACATCATGTAGAGAAATTTGACCGAATAAAAGAAAATGAATATAATTTTGCAACTCTCACTTTTGTTCTAGATTTTTACATTTATCTCCAAACAATGCCTCATTGACTACATTAACAGTAAAAATTGGGATATGGCACTTTGTTTAAGATAGGAGTGCCATAATATGTTTTGCTATGGTGGTCAAGGAAAATTTTCATGACTTTGATTTAATTGAGATGGAATTCCCAGGCTAGATAAAATAATTCAAAACAAATAAGTCATGTCATTATAAGTATGCTGGGAGACACTAAGGAGGAGATTTGTGAAGCTTGACTATCATTCTGGGGGAATCACTGAACATAGTGGAAGTAGTAGCAGATTCAAAAGAGTGTGATGAAATGCCCATCTTCGTAAAGGTTACCAAATTGACAGTGAATGCATTTATCTTAATTCACGTCCATGTAACAGTGGGGTTGATGAACATATGTAAACTTAAGAATGGATGTGCAGAAATAAGTTTACAAAGGGAGCGGCATGGCGGCTCAGTGGTTAGCACTGTTGCTTCATAGTGCTAGGGACCTGGGTTTAATTCCCGCCTCAGGCGACTGTCTGTGTAGAATTTGTACATTCTCCCTGTGTCTGTGTGGATTTCCACCCACAGTCCAAAGATGTGCAGGTTAGATGAATTGGCCATGCTAAATTGCCCACAGTGTTCAGGGATGTGTAGGATGTCAGGGGAAATGTTGAGGAATTGGTCTGAGTGGATTACTCTTCGGAGGGTCGGTGTGGACTTGTTGGGCCAAAGGGCCTGTTTCCACATTGTAGGGAATCAAACCTACTTATACTATAAAGTAGATTCCTGATTCTAATATAAATAACAGTGGATTCAGAAAAGATCATCCTGTCTAACCAACCTCGTTGCCAATTTCAATGAAGCAATAACCCAAATGAACTGCAGCTTTCCATCATGTGCCTGGATTTTCAGGAAGCTTTAAACTAATTGCCTTTCTTATGAAATGTTGTCAAATTTGAATTTATGGAAAAAAACATCATGAATCATGGGAAGAGATAGAAATGAAAGACTAAACAGCAGAAAATTATTCTGAGAAAGTATAACCAAGCAAGTGTTATTTGACTGGGTATATGTTTTGGGTTAGTGACTATTGCTATTCCAAAAGCAAAAATGGTGCAATATCACAATCCCAACTCATTAACTCTGTTCCTTGTTCCATGGGAGCTGACCTATGAGTATTTCCAGGGTTTGCAGGTTTTGTGGCAGATTTCCAGCATCCATAATATTTTGCCTTTGTAACAATGTTTCATTCACTGCCTCTTCTCCTCCAGAAATGCTGATTTTGAAGGTGCTCTTCTTTCCTCTCCAATGGGGTTTCCATTTATAGAGTCATAGAGATGTACAGCACAGAAACAGACCCTTCGATCCAACTTGTCCATGCCGAGCAGAACTCCCAACCCAATCTAGTCCCATCTGCCAGCACCCGGCCCATATCCCTCCAAACCCTTCCTATTCATATACCCATCCAAATGCCTCTTAAATGTTGCAATTGTACCAGCCTCCACCACATCCTCTGGAAGCTCATTCATACACATACCGCCCTCTGCGTGAAAAAGTTGTCCCGTAGGTCTCTTTTATATCTTTCCCCTCTCACCCTAAACCTATTTACCCTAACCCAGTGGTTAGCACTGCTGCCTCACAGCGCCGGAGACCCGGGTTCAATTCCCGCCTCAGGCGACTGACTGTGTGGAGTTTGCACGTTCTCCCCGTGTCTGCGTGGGTTTCC
>NC_057744.1:11692653-11754076 GCF_004010195.1 Chiloscyllium plagiosum | reverse complement strand
CTGTCCACTACACCTCCAATTTTGGTGTCATTTGCAAACTTACTAACTGTACCTCTTATGCTTGCATCCAAATCATTTATGTAAATGACAAAAAGTAGAGGGCCCAGCACCGATCCTTGTGGCGCTCCACTGGTCACAGGCCTCCAATCTGAAAAACAACCCTCCACCACCACCCTCTGTCTTCTACCTTTGAGCCAGTTCTGTATCCAAATGGCTAGTTCTCCCTGTATTCCATGAGATCTAACCTTGCTAATTAGTCTCCCGTGGGGAACCTTGTCGAACGCCTTACTTCAGGCAGTTATCAAACCCTCTTTTGCCACTATGTCTTTTTCCTTAGCAACTGCTTCCAGCTCCAACCTATTCTGTATGAATTTCAAATGAAATTCCACTATTTGTGTTTCAGACCCACCTACAATTACAGATATCTCCTCGACATTCAGAATTCCTTGAACAACTGTTCTGGCCACATCATAAAAGACATTCTCATGGTTGGACACTCTCAGTTCTGATGAAAAGTCATTGACCTAAAACCTTAAGTTGCTTCTCATTCTGTAGGGGCTCTCTTGAGTATTTCCACCATTTTCTGCTTCTTCACTGCCTTCTTTAATTGGGTACAAGAATTTGAACAGATGTTCATTCTGATTCACGTAAGTAAATGCACTGAAATTAAAATCTGAATAACTTGCTTGTTTTTATTAATTTTTGGAACATGAGCGTGGGAAGTCTAGCAGTTATTGTACATGGCCAATTTCATAGAACATAGAACATTACAACACAGTACCGACCCTTCGGCCCTCGGTGTTGTGCTGACCTTTTATCCTACTCTAAGCTCAGACTAACCTACATACCCATCATTATACTATCCTCCATGTGCCTATCCAAGAGTTGCCTAAATAACCACAACGTATCTGAACCTACTATCACCACTGGCAGTGCATTCCACCCACCCACCACTCTGTATAAAGAACCCACTCTGACATCTTCCCTATACCTTTCTTCAATCACCTTAAACCTTTCCCTTGTGAAGTTGATGGTAAGGCCCTTCTAAACTGTGGCATACGTAGGGCTAAATTACACCCATGATGCTGTTGCAAGAGTATTCAAAGATATGACTGGTGAAGGAAATATAGTTTCAAGTCAGGCTGGTGTTTGACTTAAAGGGAACTTGATACTCCCAATGCGTGTGCCATCATATATGAATTATTCTTGAACAGTCTTGGAGTTTAGAATATGATTGTGGTATGAAAGCAACTAGTCTGATCTTGCTCTTTTAAGGGTATTGCTTGTGTTCCGTCATTATAACTGTAGTGTAGTCTGATGAAATATATTATTCAATTGAAGCTGTTAAGCAAACCAGGTCACTCTGTGTAACACTGTTGTTTAGCCAAGGAACCTTAGAGATTAGAAGCTGCATCTGTTCTCTGTGCCACTTTTAATATGTTATGTTTTGATATAATTGACGAGTACAAGATGTGGCATATCAATTATAGATTAAAACATTTGACTGACTGATATTTTCCAGCACCAATGTACTTTCAGCAGTGCAATGACCTGTTTACAGGTGGCAGTGTTCACTTGTATTGGCTACCTTTATCCTTCTAAGTGGTAGCTGTAAAAGAAGCCTTGGTGAATTTCTGAAGTGAATAAATCGACTTTATTTTCCCTCGGAGAGATTTAATGAGAATTGGAAAAGAACTCAAGGTTCCTACTCCTAATCATCACTGAACAACCTTGATTGAAAATCCCACCAGGACTACTTTGGGGCCTTTGTGAGGCCATCTCCTCAGCTAGATTTCCTGCAGGCACGGCCAGCAAGTAGCCAGTTTTTATGGCGTTCAACATTCAGGACTGAAGGAAAATGGAAGAAAATGATTTAAACAAGATTACAATGGTACAGCAGGATTATAAAGTGAGTGGCTGAGCCTTACAAACAAGGATGGTCCCTGGTCCAATCTCTATTTTGTGCTGAATTAGCTGACATCATCCTAGTTGTGCTTGGAGATCTGGCATCTAGATTGTGCCTATTAATGTTTGATTTATCATCAATTTCAGTCCGAGATTTCCAGCTCTTATAGTCTTCTCTCTTTAGACTGCCTGCAACTGACTTGTTAGCTCCTTGTGGTTTTCTTATCCATCTTTCACAGCAACATAATTTTGAGCTTAAATGACAACTGGTGCACGCACCTCTCCCTCTCCAACACCGCCTGCACTCACCCACAATCTATGCAACACCAGTTATAGTCTGATGCAATCATGCCATAAGTAGCTACAAATTGCCTGAGGTGAGACACTACTGAAAATGAAGGGCAGCAGCAAAGCTGAAATATTAAGTTTCAGAGAGAAAATTGAGAATCCGTAAGGAAACAAGACATAATTAATGTGACTGCAAAGCTAATGCTTTAAAAATATGACGTTGACTACTATTAATTTTCAACAATTTCACACGTTCACCTGGCTATTGTATTTTGGCACAAGGTGCTGAAGAGTTTTTATTTAACACCCCCCTCACCCCCTTTCCTTCAGTATTCATTCTGATCAGCTAATCTCATTCTATTCTCTTTTTCTTTATAAATCATTGCAACATTTAACCAATCAGGGTGCTTTTCTTCCTCAACACAAAATGATACTCTCTATGCACAAAAAGATACAGTAGCTCGAATATACATTCTTCAGCAATGAAGTAAAGGTTTCCATGGTAACTTTTTCTTGTATTTGAAAAATCTTTATCTATTTTGAAATATGTAAAATTTCCAGGCACAAAATAGTGATTTAATCCTTTTGAATATATAATTCCTTTAAGTTTCAGCAACTTTTATTTTAAGACACAACCAATTTGTAAAACCACTTATAAATATGTCATGAAGTCACATGGAAACACTTGCTTTTGTATTTACACTGACTTTTTTGACCTCACATTAATTTAATAACAATTTGACAATAACGGCAGACAAGTCATTTCAAATATATGGGTAAGTGCCTCAATGTTACTTTATTATATCAAAATGTGAATAACATTGTTAATGTATTTATTCATCTACCTACAGACCTGTTTAATAAATGAACCTGTTCCTGAGAATTTGGTCCAACCAACAAAGAGATTAGCATTTTCAATACCATGGATATATCTTCCAACAACCAATACATGCTGTGCACTTTCAGGAGAGTGGCTTTCATTATTATTGTGGAATTTGCAATAGAAAGAGTTACACAAAACTGTGAACAAAAAACATGCCAATAGGAAGTATGGTTTGCATAAAGGAAGTATGTGCCAATATTTAGATTTTCACATATTCTCTCTTGTTCTCTGGTAATTAAAAATGACAGGTTGCATTTCTGGAGAGTCTGTAATGACACTGGAAAGCTGACCCACAAAGGAGTTTTTTTTTAACATAACCAGATCCTGAAGGAAAAGATTAATTTGGAGATTGTGGAATAGGTGTTGTTGCATGAAGTGCAATTTGTTCAGCAAATGTTGCAAAGGCATAATCTGGTCTGAGAGGCATAATCTACTTTGCCCAATCAGAATTCATTTGTGAGAAATACATCTGGAAATTCACAAGTTTCTATAATGAGGAAGGGTCGATAGACCACGCACATTTTCAGGCACAAACCTCTCCTTATGCTGCATTGTTATTGAGGGTTGCTTGTTGACCTTTCCCTGAGTGTCTCTGAAGGACTGGCTGTCTGGTGTTTTTTCACTGAGCGAGGGCTTCTTGTTTTTTAAGGTACAGATTAGAAATAAACTAAAATTTCACACTGTGATTCTTCAAAGCTCATCCACTATAAAAATACAAGATAATTACAACATGCGAGCAGGCTATTTCGTTCAAATAGTTCTTGATGGCATTCACCTTTCATGGCAGTAAATAGTTTTAATCATATTTACCTATTTCATTCAATGTACTATAATCCCAATTTTTTTAATCACCAATCCTATCCTGAGTATTGTATAGTTTATACCTCAACCACTAACTCTAGGAATGACAATTCCACAGCATCTCAATGTTACGTAAAGAAGTTTGTCCTACCTTCTGATGTAAATCTTTTGTTTTTAATCTGTACAATGTTACCCATCATTTTTGATCCTTCAGCTAGGTAAACCATATTGCTTTGACCCTGTCCTAGTCTAATCTTTCAAAGTTATCAACACTCCGATCACATTTTATCACAACATGGTACCAGCGAACATGCCTGAATTATTCAAGTCTTTCTGTATATTTGTCATTCCAACCAGTCTCCTTCCTGTATTTACATTGTTACTTCTCTAAGACCTTTATATAATTCCTTTGGTCTGGAATCCAATATTATGCAGAGTACTGTAATCTGAGGTCCTGTTATGGTTTTAGATAGTTCACCATTAGCTCTTAGCTTATACATTCTATAGATCCTGTCATAAATTCTGAATTCAATTAGCTTATTTATGGGTTACCAACCTGTGATGTTGTTTTTAATGATCTATAAAACTGTTCTCCCAAATCCTTCTGCTCTTCAACAGCACTAAGCTTATTTCCTCCTTGAGTGTTAGTACTTTTCTTTCATAAAAATTGATCACGTCAAAACTCGAATTTCTTCATCATACTTTGCCCCATTTCCCCACCTTACCAATATTGTTTTACAGCTTCCATTGACATTTTTGAGTATTAACTGTTCTTTTTATTTTGCTGTCACCTGCAATTTTCAATACCACTCCTCTATTCCAAATGACGAGAAAGTAAGTCTACAGTCGCACCCTTCCAATCACTTCTTTTTTTCTCCATTTCTTTATCTGTCTCTAGCTCTGTCAAACTAAAACTGTCCTTAGTTCTGACTTTATTTTCTCCCTAATAACTAATGTTTCTTTTTACAGTGAGCCATCCACTGTCTGGTTGAATGTAATAGCCCTTAATCTCCTCTAGTTATCTCATATGTGATATCTGATCGAAGGGTTTCCTCACATCTATGTGCACTATCTGCAGCATATTTGCCCTATCTACAATGCTTTTCACCTCTTTGAAAAATGCCATGAGACTTGTTAAGCACTAACAACTCCTTCGATCTACGCTGGCTATATTTAAGTATTCCCCTTTTATCTATAGATATAAGGTATTTTAAACCTTTTACTTAAAGACTCCAAAGCAATACATATATCAGATGTTAAACTAAATCACCTCTATGCATGCTTTGCTTGCCTTTCTAAAAATATATCCTATGTTGGCTACTTTCCAGGCCTTCAGGATATATCTATTTTCAATAAAGTGGAAATATTATTTCAGAAGCCTTGACAACTGTTTTCTCTAACTTCCCTCATGACCAAGTAAGGATCTTGGCCCTGCCAAAACTTGTGATATTCCCAGTACAAGTTATGCCCTACCATCAGAATCAGATGTAACTCTGAAACTGAGCGAGTGGGCAATGAGACTGCAACAGATGTCTTTTTGGTAGCAGCCGATTAACAATGCTTATGTTAATTGACTGGCATTGGGAAGGTTCCACTGCTCCCCATTTGGGCTGAAGACCTATGTCATGTCCAATGGTGGGAGTTACCTTGTGCTGGGAGAACGCTGGCTTTTGCTTTCCTTCAGATCGACAGGTATAAAATGAGCTTTTTTTTCAATCGTAATGTTGTACCTTCCACTCTCAACCTTTTTGGGATTAATCTCCCCTTTAATATGCTTTTAGAAGTAATGATTATTAAATGATTCTATCTTTTATATTGATCATCCACTCCAAATTGACATTCTTCTCCTCACAGAGGACCCTTGCTTTTAATAATAATAGAATGATTACTATTCTAATATTGATATTGAACAATAATAATCCAAAAGGCTTAAGGATAGGGACTTCAAGGATTTGTCACACATTTACATATTTTTTGTTTGCCCATAGACGTCTGAAGGTAAGCTGTTGAATTGTCAGAATTGTTTTACCAGTAAACTGTCTGGTGACATCTGAAGCAAGTCGACTGCTTGAATATATCGACTGGACCTTCAAGGACACAGAACTCCAAACATTTGTTTCGCAATGTCAGACTAAAGGATTCCACATGCATAGACGTATGAGTGAATGTTTTCCACAAAGTTTTTGATTTCTGCATTCGGGTCTATGCTCGGTTATTATATTTGTCAATTGGAATTATTTTATTTCATGAAGAACCATTTTTTTTTAAAACTTCATTATCATAGCATTTTGCATCCTTGCAATGCTTATTGTGATCCTACTTGTTGGGCAATGGAACCGGAAATGGTTAATTGTAAGAGGAGTATTGTGAATGAGGTATGCTGGGACAGTTTTTGTCAAAGGGGCTTCTTTCTGAACTGTAATCTAAACTGCAGGGTTGGAGTTATCTTTGTGAGAAATAGCTGGGACTGACAAGTGGTGTCTCTGGAATTGGGAGGGTCAGTCCATCAGACTGCCAATGCAACAGCTCCCTTGAAGTTACAATGAAAGACTCTCGCATATTGTTGTGGACCAGAGCAAACCTCCTTCAAATATACCAAGCAGATAGCCTAGACTCTAACTTTTATTTTATTTAAAGGCAGGTGTAAGGTGCTGTGTTCCAGATGAAACTTGATTGGTCCCACTACTCAGCTTTAAGCAAAATACATTTTAATCTTATACCCCATTAAAATACAAACAAAGGAAAGAAGAATTGTTACAACTTTAACTCTACTGGAAATGTTCACAGAATAATAGATTATTTAACTGCTAAACAGCAACTGTTGTAATATAGTAACATCACATAAATCCCTTAGCAAAGGCAAATTCAGTAAAATACATTGTCTTACATGCAATGTTTCTCCAGTCCAGGAGAAAAGAGTACCAAGAGAAAATTCTGGCAGAGAGAGAGAGAACTCAAGCTTTTTGCTGCAGTAGAGAGAGATGTACAGAGCCTCCACAACCAACTTCTAAACTCCAACAACTGAAAGCTAAACTAAAACCCTGTTTCTGTGGAAGACTCTACCTATTAATGCTACTTATTTTGTTCTCACTTTAAAAAAATCCAGGGTCTTACAAGCTGTTTACTTTATTGACTTGGAAGCGACAACTCAGCACTTTGTCTCAAAACCTCTCTTTAAAATAAAACCACGACAAAATACACCTCTTAAAGCCATAGTATCGCCACATTATGTGGACAGTGTTCTGAAGAGAAATCATATCAGACTTGAAATATCGGTTTCTCGCTCTGCAGATGCTGGCAGACCTACTGAGTTTCTCCAGCACTTTCTGTTTTTATTGCATATCCTTCATTTGAAGTGGCTCCACATTGATTTTGGCTGGTTCCTCAGAAGTGATTGTGTTTCAGATCATTTCTAAATGCAAGGCTGCCATAATGGATCAGAGTAGGAGCAGCCTCAGTCATGGACAACTTTCTGATCAAGTTAACATGAGTTTTCAGCAAGGCACTCAGCTCTACTCATGATGTTCGGTTTTAGCAAGTTATAGGAAACAGAAGGTGTATGATTTGAGGGTCCGTGAGCAGCGATTCAAGACTCAGGAAGAGATCTAGTCAAATTAAAGAGTGGAGAAAGGTGACCTTGTGGAATACATCTGTTTGGGATATTTGAATTTCTAGCCAATTTGGGATTCCTACCATTAAAGAGTCATTTAAAAGAATACGTTTTGTTTTAAAATTCAATTATAGGATGTGGGTATTTTTGCCCATTCCTAATTGGCCTTCAGGTGGTTGGGGTGGCCAGCTTTTTGAATAAATGTGGCTTATTGGGTCATGTCAGAGGACATTTAAAAATCAACCACATTGCTGTGGGTCTGTGGTCATAGTTAAGGCAGACTGGGTAAGGATGGCAAAGTTCCTTCCCAAAAAGACATTGTTGAACCAAATGCATTTTTACAACAGTCAAGCAGTTCAAGAAGCAAAATGACAATGCTGCTGCTCCACTAGAGAAGGTTGCGAGGAAGTTGCACCCAGTCTCTCCTTCCCCAACATCCCACTTTGCTGTTTCTTAAATGTCCTCACTGTAAAAGTAAATTGGACAGCATATATAGTGGCCATCCAATTCAGATACATTTATAACTACCCCACTATTACTTAAATGAAGCAACATAATAAAGTTCATGATACTAATGATGATGATGACGAATATAGTGAAAGTAGTTAGGGGAGCATAAAGACAAGACAAAAGAGAATACTCAGAGATTTTATAAGCATGTTAGAAATTAAAGTTTGAGAGCAGGACCACTCAGTTGAAGAACAGATTCCAGTTGTGGAGAATAAAAGTATGCTAGAGATCCATCAAGTACTGTGTATTGTTTTTGACAAATGATGATAGTACTGACATAGGTAGACTACAAGAGAATAAGGAACAATTGTAAGAACCAATTGTTAAATAATAGCTGACTCTTTAACACTGACAGAACACAGGTGGAAACCTCACGGGGTCATGTTGGCATGCACCTTAGTCAGATGTGAGAGAAAGCAAAGACTTTGACATTAATGTCTTTTTCCATCTACTTAGATACGCGCATTGTGCCATGAGACTGGAGAGTGGCCAATGTTTCCTTGTTCAAGAGGGGAGACAAGAATAAGGTACATAAGAAAACCACTTTGTTCATCCTCATTGGTGGATAATCACTTAGAATCCATAATTTATATTTAGTGAACATTTCAAAATACATGGGCTAATCAAAGTTGTATTGGAGGTAATTCGGATTTAACATTTTAATGAGTTGGTTGAAGATGTGTTCAATTGATCCAATAAGTGGACTTTAGTAGAAATAGTGTTCAGGAAGTGATAGAGGATTTAACAAACCAACAGTGAGTGTAAAGTCTTCAGGGAGGGGACAGACAGAATAGACAGATTCAAGTTCAAATGTATAATTTCCTGGAAATGTGCTGAAGCCATGGATAAAAGATCTGACAAAGTCTTGTAGTTTATTCAATAGGGGCACAGAGTGCAAGAAGATGGGAAACCATTGACATACATAAAGACTTCAGATATTGCATCTATTCCACTTGGGCAGAGAAAGCCAAGAGAAGATGTAACTGAGGATTTTAAAACTATAGAAAGGGTCTTGATTGCCTAAGTAGGGAAAGACTATTTAATCTAAATGAGAAATTGATGTTGAAAAGAGACATTAACAGAAATACATTTATTGAGAGGGTTATTGAAAAGATATTGAGAGAGATATTATTGAATCTGTTTGAAAGAAAAATTGAATAAATATTTTAAGAAGAATGAGAGTTCAGGCAATGGGGGAACAGGAGAACAATGGAATTCATTTCAGATTTCTTCTGCAAAAGAACTGGGACAATTTCTGAAATGCTCTGGGCACATCTACTATTTACCAATATGATTGGTGGGTGAATGCTGTCCAACATCAGGGATATCAAATTTATGCAATGTGTGATTCTCTGGCATCTTGTTCTGCTTCACTTGGGAATAAGGTTAAACTTTAACTTTCAAAGGCAAGCACTGGTTCTTGATTCTTTTTAAATTTCTTGCCAGCCTATCTTAACTTAAACTGTCTTGTGGAAGCTTCAAACCATGTTTTTCTCCTGTTCAAGACTCAAACTAATTGGTTGCGCTTCTAATGGCTTTTATAAGTTGACTTGTTGAGTTAAATAGAACAGTAGAACTGGATATTACTGATGATACAGGGGAGGGTTGAGTCCAAAGGTCATAGAGGCATAGTTATATAGCACAGAAACTGACCCTTCAGTCCAACTCGTCCATGCAGACCAGACATCCCAATCTGACCTAGCACCATTTGCTAGCTGTTTGCACATATTCCTCTAACCCCTTCCTATTCAAATTGCCATCAAGATGCCTTTCAAATGTTGGAATTGTAGCAGCCTCCACCATTTCCTCTGTCGGCTCGTTCAATTCATGTATCACCTTTTGTATGAAATACACCCACTGAATGCAACTTTATCAAAATTTAGGATCTTAGGAGCAATACCTAGTCTCTTATTTTCAATACTGTATTTGATTATATAATGATAATTGATAGATGAACGTTTCCTTTCTGTTAGATGATTAAATAAGTCATTCTCATCACTCACTACTACAGCATATTTCTCTAGAAAATTAAAAAAATTCACTCAGAATCTCCGTGGAAAGTAAAATGTCCCATTAAAGCATTTCTGTTGTTTCCATAAACCATTCTAATTATTGAATCAATGTGTTCTGCCACTTCATTACTGCTCTCAAAAGATCTAATCATGCTTGCCAGCATTTGGCCCATATCCCTCCAAACCCTTCCTATTCATATACCCAACTAGATGCCTTTTAAGGGTTGTAATTGCAACAGCCTCCACCACATCTTCTGGCAGCTTGTTCCACCTTCTGTGTGAAAAGGTTGCCCCTCAGGTCCCTTTTAAATCTTTCCCCTCTCACCCTAAACCTATGACCTCCAGTTCTGGACTCCCCTACCCTGGGAAAGAGACCTTGGCTATTCACCCTATCCATGTCCCTCATGATTTAATAAACCTCTATACAGTCTGTCAGCCTCCGACACTCCAGCAAAAAGAGCCCCAGCCTTGTCAGCCTCTCGGTATAGCACAAACCCTCCTATACAGGCAACATTCCTGTCAAGCTTTTTCAAATCCTTTCATGTTTAACAACATGTTTTCTATAACAGGAAGAGTAGAAGTGTGTACAGTGTGGCCTCAGCAATGTCCTGTACAGCCAGAACATGACCTCCTAACTCCTACACTCAATGCACAGACCAATGAAGGCAAGCATGTCAAATGCCTTCTTCATCACCCCATCTACCTGCAACTCCAATTTCAAGGAACTATGCACCCGCACCTCTAGGTCTCTTTGTTCAGCAACATTCCCCAAAGCCTTAGCATTAAGTATATAAGTCCTGCCCTGGTTTCCCTTACCAAAATGCAAAAGCTCACATTTATCTACATTAAACTCCATCTGCCACTACTCAGCCCATTGGTCTATCTGATCAAGGTCCCATTGTACTCTGAGATAATCTTCTTCACTGTCCAATACATGACCAAATTTGGTGTCATCTGAAACTCACTAACCATGCCTCCTATATTCACATCCAAATCATTTATATAAATGATGAAAAGCAACAAACCCAGCCCCAGTCCTTGTGACACACTGCTGGTAACAAACCTCCAGTCCAAAAAATAACCCTGTATCACCACCCTCTGTCTCCTACATTCAAGCTAATTCTGTATCCAATTGGCTAGGTGCCTCTGGACTCCATGTGATCTAACCTTGCTAAGCAGTTGACCATGTGGAACCCTGTTGAACACCATGTTAAAGTTCACCTCTCTGCCACCACAACATCTACCTCTCTAACCTCATCAATCTTCTTTGTCACCTCTTTAAAAAACTCAATCAAGTTAGTGAGATGTGATTTCCCATGCACAAAGCCATGTTGACTATCCCTAGTCACTCGTTGCCTTTCTAAATGCATATAAATCTTGTCCTCAGAATCCCCTCCAATGACTTGTCCACCACTGATGTCAGCCTCACCTGTCTATAGTTCCCTGGCTTTTCCTTACCACCTTTCCTAAATAATGGAACCACTATAGCCATCCTTCAGTCATCCAGCACTTCACCCATGGCTGTTGATGATACAAATATCTCAGCAAAAGGCCCAGCAATTTCTTCCCTAGCTTCTCATAAAGTTCAAGAATAGGCCTGCTCAGTTCCTGTGAATTTATTTACCTTTATGCATTTTAAGATTTTCAGTACCTCCTCTTCTGTAACATGAACACTTTTGAAGACGTCACTATTTATTTCCCCACATTCCCTAGCTTCCATATCTTTCTCCATGGTAAATATTGAGGTGAAGTATTTGTTTCACAGCTCATCCATCTCATGTGGTTCCACACATAGATGGACTCATTGATCTTTAAGAGGCCTATTCTGTCCCTAGTTATTCTTTTGCCCTCAACGTATTTCAGAATCTCTTTAGTTTGGCAAATAGGGTTAAGAAGAATCCAATCTCACGTCCCTTTTGGCCCCTCCTGAGTTCCCTTAAGTGTACTCCTACTGCCCTCATGCTCCTTTCGGGATTCAGTCAATCCCAGCTGTCTATACTTAACATATACCTCCTTCTTTTTCTTGACCAGAGACTCAATTTTTATTGTCATCCAGCATCCTGTACATCTACTAGATTGGCCCTTCATCCATAACAGCAGAAACTGATTCACATCTTTACTTGCCATTTTCTGGAAAACTGTAAAGTGGTTGAGGCAAGGCAAGGGTTCAGGGAAACGTAGGGGTTAGTGGCAGGGTCATTGCTATCTGGAGCTAAGGGAGATTGTGAAGCATCAAAGTTTGAACCTGGACAACAGTGGGAGTGTCAGGGGAGATCAGAGACCAGGGAAGATCAGGGGATGCGGTCATAGGTTGAGGAGGTCAGAGGTCTTGTAGAGGAGATCTGATGAGTCAGAAGAGAATAAGGGACGATGCATGGGAGTGAGCAAAACAAGTATGTTAGATCCAATGGCATTTCCTCACTGCCAAGGGTTACATTTTAAAATAATGTTTAAGTATGAGGCAGGACTTTGTGTCCATCAAATTCATGTCAGCTCATTGTAGAACAATCTAGTTAGCTGCACTCAATCCCCTTAGCCCTGCAGCTTTACTTCCTCAAAATGTCCATCTAACTATCATTGAAATCTTTGATCATTTTCACTTGCATCACCCTCATGAGTAGCTAGTCCCAGATTATTACTACTCACTGAACATAAAAGTTCATCCTCACATTTCCCCCCTGCATCTCTGATTCAAACCCTTAAATTTGTGCTCCCTATTTCTTGCGCCGTCAACCAATAGGAACAACTTTCCCTAGACAGCCTTATTTACACCTTTCACAATCTTGTACACTGCTGTCAAATCTCCCCTCATGCCCTCTGCTCCAAGGAGAAAAAACACTTTTCCATTTTACCTTGGTCACTAAAATCCTCCAGCAAGAGGTTTGGTTGCCTCCTCATTGGCCCATTCCTGCTGAAAGTGGACAAGCAAGGGCTGGGATTCCAATTATTGTGTTATTTACTTTTTAATATCCCACTCCAACCTGAAAATTACTGCCTTTGGCAGTTACAGTTTCTCCAATTATTTCATATCTTAAAAATTATGGCACTTCCTGAGTTTTGAACATCTGGCAATTCAATCAAATGCAAAACTTGTCATATAGAAAGAAAACTCATCATGGTTGTGGTTATGTTCATTGAGCTGGGAAGTTGATTTGCACACATTTCATCCCCTGTCTAGGTGATGTCTTCAGTGCTGTGGAGCCTCCTGTAAAGCACTGCTGTACTGGGTCTTCTGGAACTTATCTGGTTTCGTTCCTGCTGCTTCCAGTTTCCGGTTCTGATTGTTCATTGTAGTGGCCCGTATACTGGGTCTAGGTCTATGTGCTTGTTGATGGGGTCCGTGGATGAGTGTCATGCCTCTAGATGCTCTGGGTGTCTTTTGTTTAGCTTGTACTATGATTGTTGTGTTGTCCCAGTCGGATCTGTGGTCCCTGGTCATCTGTGTGTGTGGCTACAAAGGATAGCTCGTTGTGGCGTTTAGTGGCTACTTAGTGTTTGTGGATGCAGATTGCTAGTTATCTGCCTATTTGTCCTATATAGTGTTTCATACAGTCGTCGCATGGAATCTTGTGAAATACGTCAGTCTTGCACATGGTGGGTTCAGGGTCTTTTATTCTGGTGAGTTGTCTGAGCGTGGCTGTCGGTTTATGGACTGTCATGAATTCGAAGAAGTCTGGCTGTCAGGCATGGCACTCATCCACGGACTCCATCAACAAACACATAGACCTAGACCCAATATACTTGCCACTACAACAAACAACTGGAACTGGCAACCGGAAGCAGCAGAAATAAATCAAATAAATTCCAGAAGCCACAGTACAGCAGCGTTTCACAGGAGGCTCCAAAGGACTGAAGATGTCAGCTAGACAGAGGGCGAAACATCTGCAAATCAACTTCCCAGCTTGGCGAACATATCCACAACCACAGCAACCAGTACCTGAACTACAAATCTTTATGCAAACCTTGAAAACTCATCATATTTGCACCGATTAAGTTCAAATTATTTATCTCCCTTGTGTGCAGCAATATGTCAACTTAGGCTTGGTCTGATTTAAATGATTGAATTTGAAGGAAAAATTCATGACAAAAAAAATTTATTCAGTGTAGTTTCTGTGGATGTTGTATATTTAAAGAACTGGACCAGACCCCAGTTCGCAATACTTTAGAGTATTTTCATACATGGCTGTGAAATAATCTAATGACGATCTGATTGGCTACATTTGGAGAACTTATTGTTCAATCTAATCATCTCCTAACAGCCTCTCAAATGTGGACAAAGTTAGTTGTTTGTATGTAAACAATGCCTTGCAAAGTTGAATTTCATAAATTAATCATGTTTAAAATAGACACACAAATATTTGCAGTCTTGTTTTAGAGCTATGTAGAACTAAATTGGACTTGTTTTTCTAATTTCAGTCCTTCTATCATTGAAAAAAAACACAATAGTTATTGTTTTCTACAATTTAGAATGCGTGCCTTTAATGGAGCTCAGTTGGTATTAGAAAAACATCCAGGTATTTACAATGATGTTGGAAATTAAGGAATAAAATGTGTAGACTTGCTCCACCAACTGTTTATTCTTGGGATTCTTTTTCTTCTTCTCTCTTGCTGCCATAATCCAAGCTTTATCAGACAGATTCTCATGCCCTTACTCATGGGAGAAAATGGGCAAGAATAAAAGTGTTGTTTTTTAGTGGAATCTAAATCCTTCTTAAAATTTGCAAATGCAGGAGTTTCATTTCTTCAGTGCCTGAGAATTAGGTGCAGAAAAAGGAACTTCAGCTATTTGATTTAGTGCTGCATTTGAGAGTAAATATGAAGGGAAATGGCATTGATCAAAATAATAGTCAACTTGCAATAAAACATTCTTCCATTCTGATTGTTTACAGCCACTGCAAAGAGTATCTGATACCTATTTTATTAAATGGATTGAAGTAGTGAAATGCACCCACCTGACAGTGAAGCAAACAGAATAACATTAAATTAAGTTGAAAGCAGGGTGATAATAGTCAGAATTCTTAATTTATATTTTTAAAAAATCACCTGACTGACTAAACTATTTTCTGCCTCATTTTCAATCCGTCATGTCAAGCAAAATATCCCAGTGGAAAAAATTCTCAGGCATTCAATTCCCAGATCTGTGTCAGAGCTGTTTTGCAACTGATAGTTCTGAAATGTGTTGGAGCAACCATGCATTGCTCCATCTTAGTTTTTGCTTTGTTTTACCTTTTTGTGATGCCCAGCTAAAACACACTTAAGGACAATATGCTCTTAACCTTTTAATACTTGGAGAAAAAATATCAGTTTTAAGTAATAAAGGTTTAAGATTTGTCAGGGATGCTCATGGTTTTGGATTTTGTGCAATAGTTCTTAATTCGGCCTCAAAGTTAGTTTTTTTAAAAAAATTGGGCAAAAGCATTTTTTTTTTATTTTATGCCCATCAGCATAAGCAATGTTAGTAGTTGGAAATTTTGAGTACCGTTGTCAGTTTTAAGTATTGGGTATATTGTGATGCTAAGTCTACTTTATTCCAATAATTCCAACAATCATCTGAGAAAAGTATTAATAATTAAGTTGGTGGGAGAAAGTGATAACTGCAGATGCTGGAATTCAGAATCAAGACTGTGGTGCTGGAAAGGCACAGGAAGTCAGGCTTATGCCCAAAACGTTGTTTTTCCTGTTCCTCAGATGCTGCCTGACCTGCTGTGCTTTTCCAGCACCACACTCTTGACTCTAATTAGGTTAGTGGGACAATTTTCAATTTTCCACATCAACGGTCTCTAAAGGGTTGGTAGTTTGTGGTTAATTTGGAATAGTTCTGTACTCTAAGAAATTCCTACTACAAAATGAATTGAGATTCTTTCAGCTCAGTCCATTGACCTGGTAGCTCAGTGTCCGGTGAGTCAATGGAAATGTAAGAGTTATTTATTTTTCATTGCCATTAATGTGAGTTAGACTGCATAATGATCTATTTTATTTTGGAAGTGCTGTGGTTTTCTTCCTCTATGATCATGTTAACTTGTCAGAAAACAGGCAAGATCAGATTAACCATCCTTTCCTTGCCCACACAATTTTACTTCCCACTGAGCTTCCTTCTGGGATCTCTTGCATGATAGAGGGTCAGTTAGCTGGTGAGTAATGCTAATGGTATCGGTTCAATTCCCATTCCAGCTGAAGTTGCCATGAAGGACTCTTCCCCCTCAACTTCTCTGGATACCTGAGGCATGGCAAATCTCAGGTTAAACCACCACCAGTTTTCTCTCTCTAATGGGACAGCAGCCCTATGATTCTAGGACTATGGTGACTTTGCCTTTACTTAGCTAATGCATAATGTGAAGGATTGAAAATGGTGCAGAAAATAACCTACAAAATCAGGCAAATTTTAGTTGTTGCTATTTTTAAGTTACGAATTTGCAACAATTGTCATTCTACTTCTGACTTCATTGGGAATTATTCTGCCTGTTTCTCTGTAAAGTGGATACATTTCACTCCTTCATTCCCACCTAATGAAATGGGAAACAGATACTTGTTACATTAGTTTAGTGATTACAATGGAAAGAGATATGCTTTGCAGCAATTGCCTATTAACTTCTGGCAGTCAACCTGATCACAATGTCCTGCTGGGAGAGGGTGGGGATTAGGCTAAAATTAGCTTCCTAGTTACAATTTTCTCACATCTACCAAGGCTTTTGAAGACCTTGATACAATTATATCAGCTCCAACAAGTTTATGGATTTGGAAGCATCAATCCTCTCTCGGCACACTATAGTTGGTGCAGGTGTGATATGGCAGATTTATAATCTGTTACTTGATCCGTATGTACTCGGTCTGTAGCACTCCAGGGGGGTGTTAATGATTAATCAGCCACTCTCACTTACAATAGAAACCTGCAATGGTACAGCTGTCACCTCAAAGTAGTATTCCTCCAATTCAACTTCAGTCAATCCTTTATGCCAAAGCCCAAAGCAGTAGGATGGTTATCCCTAGACAAGTGATAGAAGCAGATTAACCATGTTCTGAAATGGAAGGTAGGAGCATATTGCTGCAGATGCTGGAATCTGAACTGAAAACAATGCTGGAGATCACAGTGGGCCAGACCTGTTGTTCAGTGCTAACTCACTCATCCAATTGTCTCAATTTACACCCCTACATGGAGAAAGTATGGACTCCACATTAAGCATACATAAACTGTACCTCGGTGAATTCTTAAATATAAGGGTGATCTGCAGCCTGGCAAACAAAACAAAATCACCGTTGCTATGAGATTTCTGATTCTAGTTTTCCCAGCAGTCCAGAATTAAACTCTGATTTCAAAAATTCTCATTTGTTTGATCAGTTATTCTAATTCAAAACAAAGAAAAACTTACATTTATAAAGCAGCGTTCATGCTAAGTGCTTTGCAGCCAAGGAAGCATTTCTGAAGTGTAGACATTGTTGGCTGGGTAGGAGTGGGACGGTTAGCTCAGTTGGCTAGATAGCTGGCAGGTGGTTTGGAATAACAGGAACAGTATTGGACTCACACTCTATTCTGGTTGAATAGAATGGGCTCATCCCCTCAATCTGCCTCACAGCAAAATCTTGGTATAGTCTGTGGTTCAGTGACCTTTAAATTACAAAAGATACTGCTTTGAGGAGATGAAGTCACTGATGTAATGGGAACCAATTAGACACTGCACACTTCCGAAATAGCACAAAGTAATAGTGAGTGGATCTTTGGTGTTTTGATCTTATCTACTTAGATTTGTTGTTCACGTAGGACAATGAACAGCAAGACTCCACCACAAGCATCAGTCCAACAGAATCTCCCACGCAATACCTTGCTCTTGAAGATCCCTCTTAACTGTATTTAGAATAGGTTAGATTAGATTCCCTACAGTGTGGAAACAGCCCCTTCGGCCCTACAAGTCCACACCAACCCTCCGAAGAGCAACCCATCCAGACCCATTCCCCATTATTTAGCTAGGTCCTCTTTGACTGATCCCATTATCTTCCACCTGCAGCCAATCTGATGTGATTGTATGACCTGGAGATGAAATGTTTGTCCTGACAGCATCTTTCATCTCTCTGTCACAAGGACTTGTCCTCTGCCACCAGTCCCTCACTGATGGGATTACCTGTCTGTGAGATGCCCAAGAGTTTAAGCTGGTGGATGATGTTCACCTTTGTTGTTTACTGACAAGGCTTGGTGGTATGACTGTAAACAGGTGATATAGTACTTCCATGTGTGTGTTGATGGTGTCAGATGGCCCAGGCTGTGTGGATTTGCCGGATCACTGATCCTGCTTTGCAGATTCTGGTGTGAACATGAAGCTGAACACTGGCTGGATGTTGGTGAATTTACCCAAATTCTTCTTTGCAGTGGTCCCCCTCTTCATCTGCATGTGTGACACAAATGAATCTCAGAGATAATCAGCTACACCCTCATTGCTTGTTCAAGGAAACTAAAGTAGACTGGAAGTGCATTCTGATCATCTGTTTGAGAGTGCGTTCCTGATTAGAGTGGTGCTGGAAGAGCACAGCAGTTCAGTCTGCATCCGAGGAGCAGGAAAATCGACGTTTCGGGCGAAAGCCCTTCATCAGGCTTTTGCCCGAAACGTCGATTTTCCTGCTCCTCGGATGCTGCCGGAACTGCTGTGCTTTTCCAGCACCACTCTAATCTAGAATTTGGTTTCCAGCATCTGCAGTCCTTGTTTTTACCTGAGAGTGCATTCCCACCGTCTAGGGTGTTGGTTTAGTTCAGCCACCTCAGCAATTGGTTTATAATGCAGATTAATACCAACAACGTGGGTTTGATTCCGACAAGGATGGTAGTAACTATGAAGGACTTTCCTTCTCAGCCTCTATCCTTTCATGTTAAACCATCACCAGTCACCTATATTCAATGGGTCAGCAGCTTCATTGTCCTGTTTAGACTGTGGTGACTAGTTCTTACTTCTCTTCACTATGCACCTTTCTAACGTAGAGCCATGGCTGACCAACTCCGCGCTGCCCTCACCCCTCCCAAAAACACACACCAAACTTTCCCAGACTGTTTTACCTTGATCCTGCCACCTCGAAAATCAATTGACTTATTCGGGCTGGGAACTAAACCTTGGGTTTGCTTTACTAACTCGCCCTGAGGAATTGTCAGACTCATGAGAAGGAAAAGCAACGCTTAATGATTCTCAAGAAATGACCCAACTCAAAATTGACCACTGACACCTCCTCTCCCGTGCTGTAAAGAGACTCCCTCAATTGGTGGGGGCAACAGTTGAGAGTGATGGTGTTCCCGGCTTGGACAGAGTGGGACATGCCCACGAACAGATAGATAGATGGTCAAGCTTTAACACGGAGACAACACAGAAAAGGGGGAGGAGAATCAACAGCGAACCTGAGAGAGGGAGAGAGGGGATAGTCAGAAAAGCAAGGGTTGGGGGCAGATTGTTTTACAGCTTGTGCCTTCTGCTTTTCTGTCTCCCCCCTTCAATCTTCTGCTGCTGCCTATTCCGAGATCGATTTCCATTCTGTTCCGTTCCAGTCCGTGCAATTAGCATCTCATTAGCATCTGATTATCATCTGATTAGGCGGTGATTAGCATGAGGAGGTGGGGCAGCGCCTCCAATCCGCTCGGCTCGGCTCTACACACAAGCAGGTGTATGTTCAACATGGCGTTTGCAATGCCTAGCGCTGTTGCTGCTGCTCCTACTACTCAGCATCTCCTCACCCTCGCTGTCTGGGCACTTCTCATCGGGAAAGGTAAGCGGGGCTCGGTAGGGGAAGGAGAAAAGGGGTGAGGAACGCAGAGGCTAGACACACACAAACTGGGGAGAGAGAGAGAGAGAGAGAGAAACAGACAGAACGAAAGAGAGGGGAAAAAAACACAAGCAAACAAACAAGATAGAAGCTGCTCGCAAGACTCCTTTTCTTGTTTCAAGACGTCTGCTTTGGGGGGCAGCGAGATTGCCGGAGAGGAATAACCCCGATCGGTTACACAGTTGAGTCGCAGTGAAGTTAGCTGTATTTTCCTCCACCCCCTTTCAGATTTGATTGCAATCCCCCCCCCCTCCCCACCAAGGTTTTTGTTTTGGTTGGTTATGGGGGGGGGGGGGCAAGGATTGACTCCGTCTACGTATTTTGTCGAAAATGTAACTTTTTTTTTGCAAACATTGCGAGGGGGCTAAATCTCAGCAACTCGCTCCAAGGAAAGAGTTTTTTTTTATATGCGCGGACAAACGAAGTTGCAGGACTGGGGGGTTGGTGGGTTTGTATGGTGGGTTTTGCCATCAGACAGCTAGTGCTGCTGTGTCTCATGCTCGCACGGGCACTAGGCGCTAATGAAAACGCACGGAACTGTGAAAAGTTAGGAGAGATCTGATCTGATTATTTTAAAACAAAACTGTTTTTTTGTCTCGTGTTTTGTTTCATATCCTCGCTCCAAGCGCACGTTTTGGATCTGTAAAAGCAAACGATGGTTTGTACGGTATATTGGAGCCTGGTGGTGGGGAGAAAGGGGAGGTGGGGGGTGGAAGAGAAGGAGTTCAGGTGGAGAAAGAAGGGCGATGTCTCTCGAAGTATCCTTTTTTTAAAAAAAATTGAAATCAAGCGGACCGCAGTTTCTGAGGGGAACATGTTCACTCGTGAAGTCTCGGGTTGTAACTGAATGGAATTGAAACTGATGTAAAATCCAACCTGACAAGCTGTTGTAATGACTAGATGTCAATTTCTTCTCTCTTCACCATCTCTTCCTCCCTCCCCCCGAAGACACACAAGTGGAGAGAAATTGATTACCCCCCCCCCCCCCTTTCGATCTCGAACATTAAACGAAGCGAATTTTTCCTTCCCAAATGTTCAGAATCTTTTTCTCAGGGGCTGTAGAAGGAGACACGAACAGCCCGCCTTTTTCGCCCCTCTCCCTCCCCTTCCTCCCTACCTTTTGTTTGCTGGCGATTACTCAGCCACTTCCCTCTTTTTTTTTAACCCTTCTGTAAACTCCCACCGGTTCAGTCTCTCCAACCCACACCCCATCAGTGGATTTGCAGCCCCACACAGTGTCCGTGACTGGGAGAGCCCTCTGCTTCCCGATCACCGCGTTCGAGTTTAAAATTAATAACTGCAGTCACGCAACACGGGTTGACATGATTAAATCTGCATTAAACTGTACAGAGGAGCTTTATGACATTAAAGAAAAACTTCTGGCTGTTTGTCCACGATCTTGATTTCGTCTCAGTCGTCATTCTCTCTCGTGAAGTCTGCAGCAAGGTTTTGTTTGTTTTTGCATAACTGTGTTCGCGCTCCCTTTCCGTGGTATTTCCAACACGGTAAGAACCGAGCATTTGAACCCCTCCAAGGAAGCAGTAAAGGCGAATTAATTAAAAAAACTGAGATGTCTCCCATTACAGATTCTGCTTCATTCACCGAAAGCCATTCCCTTCCCAGCATTAACATCAACACTTACACTGCCCCTTTTTATACATGGACATACATGTGCTTTTTAAAAAAGTCCTTGTGGCCAACTTTTATTTAGTGTTTAACTAATCTGACCCCTCCATTTGTTTAAACTCGCAGTGCAATAATCCGAGAAACTGTTGGGTTTTTTTTTTCTCGAACCTGCACTTCAGTCGCTTTTCTTTGCTGAAGTTGTGCTGGGTTGTAACTGTGATGGAAGGCCGCCTGTTACATTGCATTGGGCTTCCTGCTCCGCGTCCGCTTCCTCAAGAGCACCCCCTGTCCAGGGGGTGATGTGGCTGGGGGACATTTGGCACCGACCTTTCATTACGGGGAGAGCAAACATTTCTTTCCACTGTCGATTGTCACAAACAAGAGCGCCATTGACTGATCTTTTTGAATTTAACAAATCAGAGCACCCGAAACAGCAGCTAGTGCCCGTGAACAAAAGACTGTATTCATATGCGTTTTGTAGATGATTTCCCGCAGCACAATGAACGCTGTTCGTGATCAGTGCAAAACACAGGATGACTGTACTCCCTTGAATAGTTTTTTTTCCCCTGAAAGAAACCCCGATGCCATTCACATTTCTCGGGAGATGTATTTTAATACAATGGCTTTTCTCACTGCGTGTGTGTATCGCTAGGAAATTCAAAGCCACTTAAATAACCAAAATGACTGTACTCCCTTGAATAGTTTTTTTTTCCCCTGAAAGAAACCCCGATGCCATTCACATTTCTCGGGAGATGCATTTTAATACAATGGCTTTTCTCACTGCGTGTGTATCGCTAGGAAATTCAAAGCCACTTAAATAACCAAAACCTGCTTCTCTCAGTGCACTAAAAAAATCATTTGGAGGTTACATTGATTCCAGCATGCTACCGCATGTCACATTTTGAACGGCTGTTCAGTCCTTTTTATGTTTCTGTTGGTGGGTGGGGGGCGAGAAATGTCTCGGTTTACTGAAGGTCTGTGACCCACCTCCGATGTAATAAACTTATTCCTGATTAAGAAAGGGGAAACCATTTGAATGTTATAAGGTTTTGAGGGAGATATCGTCCCTATTGAAATCATTGCAATGAAAGGGAATTTGTGAAGAGTTTATTTTGCAGCCCTTGCAGGAAGGAGCATGCACATTTTTTTTTCAATTGTTTTGTTTTTTTTTAAATTATTTATTGAAAAACAAGAGTGAATGGGTTCAGCCCTGGCTTGCTTCTTGTGCTCCTGGGATTTTGTGTTGGTAACTAATGGCACTATAACTACTAGATGTAGATCTGAGGCATTCAGGAAATTTGTTACCTAGGAACCTCTTTCAGATGTGCTGGCATTGACTTGCTTTCATCTTCCCATATCAAAGTCTAGCAGTATTTTCATTGTTCTTTTTAGTTCATTTGGGAATCTTTCTCTAGATGACTGTTGTGTTGGGAGAGATTTCAGTGTGTGTGTGTGTGTGTCTTGGCTGCAGAAGAAAAAAGAATTTAAGACCTTGTCAGGGAAGTTGATAAATGCCTTCTCAGCCCGTTTAATGTTGGGCTTTTTATTTTGTGTACCTTCTGCAGCCCCTTTATTGACACCATACAGCTGAATGACGGACTGTACACTGGCTAGGAATCAGGTGCTGAAACTACTTAATCTTTCTCCTTGAACTCGAAAGGCATTTTATTGTTCTAATTGCAAATAGACTGGAAATTATTGAGCCTCCTGGTTAGTGAAATTTGGAAGATACTGATTTTGATAGAGGGGAAAGACTCATTGTAGCTCAGTCAGTCAATGCTCAATAACTTCAATCATTCACAAAGATGTATAGGTCAGCGATCAAGGCCAGATAGCATGCTTTGAAATATTTTACTTTTTAAATGGTGCTTACAGTATTGATTAGTTTGGTCCAGGTGATGGCACTCTGACAACTAGTGAAATTATATAATGCTCATGTTATCAGTGGTTATTCAAGTATTACATGTGGATTTAATGCAGATAGCTGAAGTTGTTTAAGGAATCCAAAATGTTCTGTTTAGCTCTTAAATTCTGATGCTCTCTTACATGTTGTAATACTGAACCTATCAAAATGTTTATAAACCCATCCACCAGCTTATTTATGCTGTAGATGCATAATTAATCCTTTTCAGACTGGAATTGAAAAAGTGATAAATGAGAATTGTATACTCTAGTAGTTGGAGGCACTACTGACGAGTATTCACTGATGCTACAAGAGCCATTTACAGGCACTTTACTGCATAAAGCAGATTGGAATTGACAAATTTCCATGATTATGTTAACACACAGCTTACGTTTTAAAATTCTTTTCTTGTCTGTGACATCTCAACTGCTTTTTACTGAGTTCACCCTTGTATGCCTTGGAGTGAAGTAGTCGCCACTCTCCCTATAAGTCAAATGTTCCCAAGATTTTTCTTTCTGGTTTGTTTAAGTGAAGGCATTGACACCTCAAGACACAAGGTGACAGTATCTGGTTTCGAATTTATCCTTATTCCCCTGTGAGGTACCGCTGCTGAGAACAGCTCTTTCTATATTTCTAATTTCCAGCATTCAGGTAACATGTAAGAAATCCAACTCCAAAAGGAGGGCGATGGGAGCTGTATATGATCCATGGGCTGCACATCCCAGTGCAGTATTGATTGAGTTGTAGTCATTAAGTGGGTTATCCAACCAGAGTTCTTAACTCGTGTGCAATATTCCTTCTGGTCGCTTGGCCAAGAATTTCTGGAACCAGTCCAGTTGAGGAAAGACATGAGCAAACAGGAGGGAATGTAATCCTATGGTACATTGATCAGGAGCCAATGCCTAACACTTTCTAATGTAAAGGTAGTCAGTTTGTTTGCTTTTGTTGTCTAAAGGTTAGCACTCTGAACCATAGCATGTCAATTTTTTTTAGTTCTTTTGCTGTCTGGTACTCTGTGCCAGTGAGCTAGCAATGGAATTCTTATGAGATGTCATTGAAATTTTAAGCCTACTGTCCGAATCGTTTCCACACCACATCAATAATTATTGCATCCCGTGGAAGATGGAACCAGCATCTGTTTTAAAATTTGTTGGTATGATGTATTTCTAGTGAGTGAGGCTTTTGCCAATTCTAATGATTCACTGTTCAGGAAATCTTTCCAGTGTTCTGAATGAAACATTACTGCATTGGAAACAAAGCTAGCTTGTAACATTCTGCCTTCTTAACAGCAGAGGAATGTTATTCATACTTTTCTGCCATCAATCATGGACTCCAGCCTGTTGCTTACTCAGTATATTCTAGTAGTGCTTTTTTAATCTTGTATAAAACCTAGGCGAGATGGTTGTATTTGCAATATCTAAAACACAGAAAAAACTCAGCAGAAAATGATACTAAAATCATCAAAACATGTTATTTGTGGCACAACTTCTTGTATTAAAACCCTGATTTCAACACCCATTATTTTCAGTGCCACTGCCAGGGTGGACATCAGTCGATGAAGCATATCCCTGCCTAATGTTGCATCAGACATCGTGAGAAACCCATTCCAGACAATGTTATGGCTCATATGGCCAAGGGGATTCTTTGTCATTGGCTGGGCAGACTCAGCTATTAATCCCTGTCAGTTCAAATCATGCTCAATAATATTATATCATGAATCTTGCAGAAGAAATGGACTGTAATGTAAAGAGAATAACAGCCACTTACAATCCTGGAGTTTCTCTCAGGTTTTGTTCAGTAAAATTACTTTCTCCATGTTAGCTGTACTAGACTGTTTCAATAGTCTTGTGATTTTAATTTCTTTAAAACAAAAGGAAAATTATAATTGTAATACTCCTGAATTAGTGATAATTTGGTTGCCTTCAGTTCCGTGTATTGTTTGACGTATCTGTTCATGTTGCATTTGAAAAGCAGTGCTTGTACATCGCACAAAAATGTCATCTTTCAGATTTTGCTGAACTTGCGGTGCTCTCCATTATCCGACTACCTTCGGAGGGGTAAACAGACATAGCTGTTATTTGAATCAAAATTGAGTTGTGTAAGATAAGTGACCAGAACGACTTGGGGGTGGGTTGTGTGCAAAGCTCAGCCACTTAACATCAACTGAAGGATTTTTTTAATCTTTAAAGTGCTATTGCAGGCTTTTATTGAATAGGTCATAGCTGCCAAACTATTTATGCAGACTGTGATGCAGGATTGCCACCAGCATTCATACAGTATTCCAGATTTTGCAATATTCTTGTTCTTTTTATGCAAAGATTTTGCCCCTCCCCAGCTCACACCTAACACACCCACTAGGATTCCAGGACAAAGACGTAACTGATACTTCATGAAGCGCCTTTAGGTTTTTCAGTTTTCCAAAGAGATTTTAAATTAAGCTGTTGTGACTTGGAAATCTCTGAGCTGGATGATACTTGATCTCAGATCTTTCACCCATAAGTGGGGTCACTATCATTGCACCACAAAACTTTTTTTAAAATATGATATTAAACCAAGGCCCTAATAGCCACCTCTTGGCACAGTGGTGGTGTCCCTACCTCTGGGCTATAAGATGCGTATTCATGTTTCTTTTGTCCTGGAGGTGTTGTAACATACAATATCCCATAGACTAGGGACTTCATTTCTTGAAGCGTGTTGACCAAATTCAACTCTCAACCAGCACCACCCTAAAAATCTGATTTGTTAGTTTACTCATCTCTGTGCTGCTCACCATGGGATCTTACTATGTAAAAATATTTCAGCTATGTTTGTCTGAACAAAGCTGAGACTGGTTTTGTTTCAGTTCTCCTCTTTAAACATCTTGGCTAAGTCTCATAAGAGTTGTCCTTTTTTAAAAAATGTGGATGATTTTCCCTGGTCAGCTCACTGTAATCTGTAAATTCACTTATATGTAAGGATCTGACAAAGTCTAGCAAGTGTTTTGTTTTCCATTTTCAACTGTGGGCATGTAAACATCATAGTACCAGAGACTGGGTCTGTTGGATCAGCGGAGATTCTTGGCAGCTTAAGTGTTCATCTGTTAAAAGGAAAGATCAACAAGGCAGTTTTTTTTCCAAAAACTTTGTATGGTAGTAAGTACTTTTTTTAAACAGGGATAACCTTTGATCATGTTAGTGTTTGTGTTTTGGATGGATTATTTTAACTTTGAATGATAAACAGTCAGTATTTTGGGGAGCATGCCAATGTGAAATGTCAAATTAAACTGCAAGATTAGAGTTAGAACATTTTGTTTGTTGATCGAAACTTGGCCGTGTTGCAACACATTCTTCAAATTTTAAAGTAAACAGGTGTGGTTGAATCATGTTTTTAGATTAATACATGATAGGATTGGATGTGATTTTTGAATTACAAAGTGGATTATTACTTGCCATTTCATTCATTTTTTTTTTCCTTCGGTAATGCTTTTTTATGGAAAGTAACTGTCAATTTGCACATTAGATTCAATGTTCAACTTTTTGCAAACTCCTTATCATCGGACATTTGAATAATTCCCTAGGAATTAAATTTGAAGGTGTTTTTGTGAATAATTCACCTCATCCATCTTTTGATCTAACCTTGTTTGCCAGGTTATTATTCATTGGGCTTTGGGTACCCTGATCTCTTCCACAGAGTCTACTAGTTCACATGAAGGCTGCTAAGCTTTGGAAGATATTCAACAATGAAGATCATGACAGCCTTTCTTGTCCAAGCTTGACTTCTCCATGAGGCAGTTTCAGTCAGGTAGTTTATTAGGAGGCTGAATCAGTAGAGTTGCTGTAGCCAATAATTACTTCCCCTCTTCTCTTTGACACAATGATGTTGAAGTCACCTGCAGCTGTTGCACTGCTGTACTGGGTGAAAGCTGCTAACTTGACTCTTCCCTGGGATTTTAGACTGACCTGCTGCTCACTAGAGAATTTGCTGAGTTGGTGAGGAAGCAGAAGGGTCTCTTTGAACAAAGCTCTTTACATGTTTAGATCTATTCATTAGTTCATCACACCTGCCCAGGCATGTATGCCCTTTAATATAACAAGACTACATTCGGTGCACATGTTGGTGAGCAAACATGCCTATAATATAAACCCTGCAATCCATTTTTGATTGTACAGTGATGCTTTTGAGAGACAAATGTGATAGCATTTTTGTCTGGGAGAGCAAGCTGTGTATTAGTAGTAGCAGGAAATTATGTCACATTAAATTTGGACTTTCCCTCCCTAATTTTCAGACAAATTTATTCTTCCTACTTGTATGTGGCCCTTTGTGGCATTTAGATATGCTCAGCATGGTTGCTTGCTGATAATATCCTACAGGCAGAGGAGATTTTTGGGGGATGATCTAACATGTATGTGTGTGAATGTATTGATGTAGTGTTAATGGAGTACATGTAGTTCAATCAAAATTCTGTTTCCAGCAGTGAAGAAGTCCTCAGTGTGGGGCTCCCTTCTGAGCAGAAATTAACGGTTTCAGCAATTTTCCCTTGGTTTATTCAACTTGCTACCTCATACAAACCCTGAAGCTTATTTCATCCTCTTGGTTTTAGAGGTGACAATTTAGCTTTGATTCTTCACTGTTACAATTCATCTATTAATAGCTCATGAGTTTGATTTAATACTACTGTCCGTTTGTTGGCATTTGCGGTTTTGCAGAAAAAGCTTGCCGGCCTCGAACTGACACACCAGTTGTAGTGCTAGCATGTGGTGCAGCAGCTGGTGGATGGATGTGCATGTGTCAGTGGGTGGGAAGCATGTGAAAACGATGCATTCCTGCTACTGTTAACTTCTACAGTTCTGTGCTTATACAGATGTCAAATGTCTTTATGTGGGAGCAGAAATACTTTTTTTTTCTTCATGTTCTACTTAGTTCAATGCCTATTTAGACAGTCTCAGTCTTTTAACTACTGCTGGCGTTTTGAGTAGATGCATCATTCCTATACAGCTTAGAAATGTTAATGGTCTTGTAACAGTCTGCCTGAAAGTTTGTTTTTTTTTTAAAAGCAACTTTTTATCTGAAGTCTGTTATGTGATGCACACTGAGGGATACTGCAGCCAGTAATTGGTTTAAGTTTATTTATCTTAAATGGTGCATCTGTGTGCATTTAATGTCAGTGTGGTAATGCAGAAGATGGCACATCTGTGATATGCAGTGTTTTGGGTGATGGGCTAATTCAGTGTATTAAGGAGGGGGGGATCACAATGATCCAAGCGATCTGCCTGAGTCAGGCAGGAGCAGAGTCTTTGTGACAGTCTTGAAGCATCGTTGCACAGATTGCAGCTAGGAGCATTTAATTGCTGACATGTAGCTGCAGTGGTAGTAGGTATTGAAAAGTATCCAGCTGCTGCCTGTGCTGAAACAGTGCCAAATGTATGTGTCTTCCTATTTTAGATTCCCTTCTTCATGCAATGGACCAGGAATTTAAACTGGTTGAGATTGTTACATGTAGTACAATTAATTAATCTTTGAGTTGTGTATGTTGGCTAAAGGATGGAAAGGGAGGAGAGCATTGAGTTGTAGATCATTAAACGCTATGTATCTTTGTATACCTGCATGATGAATTCAACGTATGAAGTACAGTGTAGGGCCACGAGTATTTCTCAGCTGTCATATTGTGTTGCTGATGCCTTAAAACATTGTGTCCCGTAGAAATGTCTTTGATTTTCAGGCTGGGAATTCTTCTTAAAAGCCTGTAGGAATTAGATGCAAGTGCATAGAAAACATTTTTCTCCAACATTTCTTAATTCTGTAACTGAAAAGAATTAAGTTTTTGCCAGTTAGTATGGACCCCCTAACTACCTAACATGCTCAGTGTTTCAAACAGCCTCCTGTTTTTGTTTTAGAAAATGTAATGTTCAGTGTTGGGATGTTCCTCACAGCCTGTAACTTTCATGTCCAAGTCTGTTAGAACATGCATATGAATTAGGAGCCCCTTTCAAATGTGTTCTGTCAATCAACAGGATCATTGGCTGATTTGATCAGGACAGCACAGTGGCTCAGTGGTTATCACTGCTGTCTCACAGCACCAGGGTACCCGGGTTTGATTCCACCCTTGGGTGACTGTGCAGCATTCGCATGTTCTTCTTGTGCTTGCATGGGTTTCCTCTGCTTTGGTTTCTGCCCACAGTCCATAGATGTACAGATTGTGTGGATTGGCCATACTAAATTGCTCATAGTGTCAAGGGATGTATAGGTTAGATGGATTAACCATAGGAATTGCAGGGTTCTGGTGATGGGATGGATCCAGTTGGGATGCTCTTCAGAAGGTTGGTGTGGATTCAGTGGCCTAAATGACCTGCTTCCATAACGCAGGGATTTTGTGATTACTCCATATTCCAGCTTTCAATGTATGTGGCTTGCTTTTTTTTCCAAGAATCTTTTTACCTCCATCTTTTTAAAAATATTCAAACACTCTGCATCAACCACGTTTTTGAGAATTCTAAACATCCATAATCCTCTGAGAGAACAAAGAACTGCTCCTCCTCTCTGTCTTTAAATATGATGTGGAGGTGCCAGTGTTGGACTGGGGTGGACAAAGTTAAAACATCGCACGTGACCAGGTTATAGTCCGACAAGTTGATTTGGAAGTACAAGCTTGTGCTTTCAAATAAACCTGGTGGTGTGTGATTCTTAACTTTGTCTGAAACAAACTGATTCTTCTATTCCTGATTCTCTTACACCATACTCTTCTTCACATCTACCCTGTTGAGACCCCCTCCTCATCTTCAGATTGCCTTCAGAAGGATCTCTGATGTTGAACTGCTCTCTTTAGTTCCTTTTGATGACCTGCAGCTTTTACTGATTCGTAGTTACTGTTGTAATGCCAGAATCTAGCAGTCAATTTGCATGCATTAAGCTTCAATAAACCATCATGACCAGATATGCTTGTTTTTGTGATTTTTGAGGAATGAATATTGGCTTGGGCATCTGTTCTTCAAAATAACTGCAATCTCTTCTATCGACTGAGAGGTCTCTCTCTAATGCTTGATCTGAGAATGGTACTTCTGACAATGCAGCACCCCCTGACTACAGCTCCTGGACTTTTGCACTCATGCTTTGTGGTCTTTATTATATCTCTCTCTATTTATTTATTTATTTATTTATGTGGGTTCTATGATCTGTTACTTTATATAAGCTGTCAAAGCAATAAGTTAAATACTTTTCTGTGATTCACTGCAGAAAATTAATTGCTATTCTATCTCATTTATAGCAAATTAAAGTGTATCCATGAACATGCCTTCGCTGTTTTATTGTGCAGACCCTCACTAAGTGAATAGAAAATTGAAGTAACTTTTAATTGAGAGAAGTGTTACAAACTTTATTCAAAATAAAATGCAAGTGCGCCGTAAGAACCAGTTTATTTATTCAGTGCAGCTCAGATGCATTGTTAACCTGAAATTCTAATTTTGTTTAATATAGCTTTGCATAAATTAAAGGCGTCATTTGCATAAACATCTTCAAATTCTCCTCCAGGCTAAATGTGGCACTGACTTTACACCTTACGTAGTCTAGTGTTAATTTTCCTGGATCAGTACTTGGCGTTCTTCTGCTCAGGCAGGAAATAAACTATGATCCCACCCCCACAGTTGGAAAAATACACGCCGGTTTCTGTTTTCAAAGTCGTTGTCACTTGCGTATGTTATCAGAGGGCTGTTGACACCTGTAGAACTGCACCATCAGGCAAGAAGACATTAAATGTGCAGATTCATGCTGTGAATGGAGATTCACTAACTGACTGACTGGATTTCAACTGCTTGGCGCCATTAAAAGCTAACAGTCGATCGGACAAAAGGCATTAAACAGTGTGACTCAATGGTATTATTGTGTTAAATGAGAGATGCTTTATAGGTACCTTGATCTCAAAACAGCTGTCCTTTTTTTTTAACATGTTGAATTTCCAAAATGTGAAAGGAAAACTTGCCGTGAATTAGCCATTTTCTCTGTCAAAAATAAACACTTAATAAAATAAAGGCAGCTTTCAGAACAAACCTAGTATTTGAGTGAATTTTTTAAATAAAGAGTCAGACCTGTGTTTTAAATCACTGTTGGGATGCAGCAGGAATGCAATGATTGTAGGAAAATCTGTTCTGAATTTCGTCTTTCGGCAAAGTGATATCCATATTCTGTAGAATGATCTTGTTTGTGCGTGTCCTATAATTTCGAAGGGGAATTTTGTTTTTGCTTTTGTTCCCTGATCTGACTCAAGTCTATACTGAGTGTGAGGAGGCGGTTGGTGAAAATGACCTTGGCCAGTTCAGTCTGCCGCCTGGATACCCTGTTAAAACCCTGTGTCTTAATGAAGAATAGGACCTGTGCTTTCCCCCCCCCCCCCTTATTCTTCAGGGATTGCAACATGAAGCAATCTGTCTTGCATTGATCTAGCCACAGACGAGCCAGCTGGTTTTCCCTGAATGAAGTGAGGAATGTTGCATGTGACTGAGTAAAGAAAAGGAGAAGCAATGCTAATCTATTATAAAAGGAAGTTGGAATTAGTTGCTTGTAACTTGATTCATGTGGCAGCAATGGTGTGCCCCAGTTCTGAGTCAAGAGTTATAACCCATGCATTTGCTAATGCAGAATTCTGGAACCTGATGATGGATACTTCAAATTCCCTTTCATCATATAGCTGACCAAAGAACGCTCCCACCATCACATTCTTCCATTAATATTTGTTTTGAAGGAATTGCAACTGGACATTCACCCTGTTTCCCCACATTATGAACGCATGCCCCTTGGCCATCCAGTCCTGGAGTGAATCATCCGGCAGTATGGGGCTTGTCAGGGCTGTTGTGGTGCTGTGATAGTGACTCGAACGTGGAGCCTCTGGCTCAGAGGTAGCAACTACTCACTGTTACAAGACCTTGATGTTTACCCTAGTCATTGCATAAGATAATGACAGTAAATTGTCATCTACAGATTGATAATGCAGAATAACTTTAGGGTGCATATTATGATGAGACATCGATGTTCCATGTTCTTTATGATAACTATGATGCTAATTTTTGTTATAAATCACATAACTTGCTTCAAAAGTAAGTGAGTACTGTTTTGTTTTCAGGTACTATTCAGCTGTTTTGACTGGGAGGGAAAGCATTTCCATTTGAGCAACTTATTCTGAAGGAGATGAAATCTGTTTCAAAATGCTGCTTTCCCATGCAGGTGGAGTTTGAAGGGTGGTCCAAATCATCCTACGCTAGAGGCCTTGTTAGGGCTTACGTGGTGCAGTGATAGAGACCCAGATTCAAATACCACCTGTTCTAGATGTTATAATGAACACGTTGATTACAAAACATTTGAATTCAGACTATGAAACTAATCTATGATCTTCCTATTTGCAATGCTCTATGCTGACAGGCTAAAGCGCACTGGGCACACTGAGGCAATGTTTCCTAAATTAATCCTTAATCCTTCACAGGCTAAGTTTGCCAACTGATCCTAAGTCATGAAAGTTAAATGTTCCTTATGCTGGGCGGCTTTATTTGTAATGAGTTATTTGTAGATTCTGAGATTATTCTGTGGCCGGTTGATTCTATGGATTTGGATACTGTTGCAAAAACCTTTTTTTATGGTATTTAACATAATCTGGAAAAATCTGGGTTTCTGGACTGCACTCGCGTTTTGTTGAACTTTGCTAAATGTATTTGGTATTGAAAACAAGTGGGGATCGTGTAGGGTTTTGTAGTAATATTGCAGAGATTATTAAAGTGGGACTGTTTTGATAGCTGCTGGGATTCTTTATTATTGGCATATCTGATGAAAAATGTGACCAAAAATTGATCTCAAGTTTGTTTTCTTAGTCCAGCACTACATTTGAGATGAGATGAATGCAGTACATTCAGTGAAGTGATGACCAATACAGTGTTGAAGGGTATGGTGCTTTGATGTTTGATTTCAACTATTGACTTCACACTCTCAGGAAGGAAAGTATGGTTCTCAGTTGAAGTCTGCAATTGGACAAGAGGAAAATACTACAGATGCTAGAAATCTGAAACAACATGCTGGAAAATCCTGGTTCTGGCAGCATCCACGGAGAGAGAAAGAGTGAATATTTTGAGCCCAGATTGATTTTCCCTTAGTAAATCAAACCGGACACAGTTTAAAAATCACATAACACCAGGTTATAGTCCAACAGGTTTAATTGGAAGCACACTAGTTTTCAGAGCGCTGCTCCTTCATCAGGTGGTTGTGGAGTGCACTATTGTAAGATACTGAATTTATAGCAAAAGTTTACAGTGTGATGTAACTGAAATTATACATTGTGTCCATACCGGACACAAAACATTAACTCAATTTTTCAATCCACAGATACTGCCAGACCCGCTGAGTTTCTTAAGCATTCTGTGGTTGTTGAAATCTATATTTTGTCCTCCCTTTCCTCCATACTTTTTCTCTCCTTTCCCGCCCCCCCCCACAGTAGAACTTGGGCAAAAGGAAAAATCATGGATTTAGATATTCCCTTACCCCCTCCTGCACTGAACTTTATTTTCTGTCTTCTGACAATCTGTGTCTGCCTCTCCCCTATTGTCTGCCATCTTCTCCCTCCTCCATTTTCCCAATCTAATTAGTTGTGCTGTTTGACATGAACTTTTTCTGAAATGAAATGTTTGAAGACAGTGTATCAATGTTAATTTGACCTGATTTCTGAGATCCAGGGCCCTGGTCATTTTTTAAAAAAAGTACATCCCATCAGGCTAGCTGTCACTCAGTAATTTTCTAGAATGGGGTGGAGGAAGCAGTGTTTTTTTTTCCTTCTTGCCCCTAACTTAATATGAATTTTTTTGTCTGTGTGGAGGGAAAAAGAAATGCGAATGAATTCATATGAAACAATGAAATTCTGAAATTGACCCTTTCAACAATTTAGCCTGTGACAAGTGACTACAATTCAATTTCCTACACCTAAAACAGTGCCTGGAATAACAGATGTGAAGGTGGACGGTGTTAAAAATGGCATGACACCAGGTTATAGTCCAAACAGGTTGATTTTGAAAAAACAAGAATAAGAGAGAGTCCCTGGATTTTCCCTATTTCACAAACGGGCTGGAATTTTCTGGTGCTAAATCTGCCCAAGAGTGACACCACTGGTCAGAATCTCACAATGCTCTGGGTATATTTTCAATTCCATGACTGACCAGTAGTGTCACTGTTCAACATGTTACCACTGTTGATAGCAACTTTTTTGTTTGAGTTGAGCTAGGCGTTCAGTTTATTCAGTGACTTTTTTTCTGTAATCTGTCGTGGGAGAAGAACTTCAGCTGTTTCCAAGCTGCAACTCAGAATGACTTTCTTTCTTCATCGGGAAGAGTCTACAGCATCTTATTTGGTTTTTGCTTGGGAATAATTTCTAATGCATTGAAAACATTGTTGTGTTTTGGAGAGAAGAGCCACGTTTCTATCCTTTGTATCTTATAAGGAAATCTCCAATAACTTTGACCGGTTCTGTTACTGAAGGTTTTATGGAGCAAAACCTGTTCACTTGAAGTCTAATTTTGTGTTAACTATACCTCTTTGTAGTAATGTACAGTTGTATTCAATCTTCCCTAAATAGACTCAGCTCTTCCTCTTTAAAAGTATTGCGATCTGTCAAATTAAAGGGGGAACATATCGGCAGTGAATTGACAGCTCCATCATCTAGCTTTGATGCTATGGCGACATAGTGAGCCTAGATAACTGAGTGCAAGCAGAACTGTGGAAAGTCACAAACTGAATGGAGGGACGTGTGATTCTCTTAATATAAGGTTTGTCTCTCGCTGAAATGTCCTTTGATCTTCACCTGTATGAATCACGAAACAACAAACTTGATGTTTTGTGGTCACTAAGTTCAAAACAATCAACAAAAGTTTATTTTCTCAGGTGAACAAAAAACACAGCTTTGATGTCTTTTCTGAGGAAGTTTTGATGATGTGTCAATATGTGTCAATGACCACTTCTGAAACATCAGTTTCAGGATTTGTTTATTCTAAAAAGAAGTTTATATTCGAAATGTCTGTTTTAATTGCAAGCTTTTCAATTCTTGTTCTAAATGTTTTGCCCATGTTCTATGACAAATCTTTTTGCTGTCAGTGGCTCCTTGCTACAGTCTTGAATGAAGTACAATAATACCTCCGCAACCACCTGATGAAGGAGCAGTGCTCTGAAAGCTAGCGCTTCCAATTAAACCTGTTGGACTATAACCTGGTGTTGTGATTTTTAACTGAATAATATTTGCATTCACTTTCTGACAGTCTTGATTTTTATTAATATATTTTGCTGTATTTTTCATTCCCTCATACGCTAAAGGTTGAGAGGGGGTCTGTTTGCAAATGAATGTCAAGTTTTTGATGTTGGATGAAAATTAAACCACTTTGAAGCCTCTGTTCAGTTTAATCTGGTAACACTCGCAGAATATTTGCATCCGATTTGTAGCTGTTGTCGTGCCAAGGACAGCAACTATCCTGACCATTTCTAGCCATGAAATAAATGGTGAGTTTTTATTGTCATTGATTTGAGGAAGAAATGTTGCCTAGATACCTGAACTGCTTTATAGGTTTTGTACAGTGCGATGGAATCTTACATGTTCACTTGAGCTAAGCCATGGTTCATCTGATTAATGCCTCCACATGAATGGTGCTTCTGCCAATGCAGCATTTTCAGATTGCTACCTAATAATTGTGTGCATGGTCAGTGGAGCCACTAGGTGAACTCTACTATTGCTAGGTGTGACAATATTTGCAGCAAAAAATAATTGCCCTCTATAATGGGACTGAACACTGCCCAGGACTGTGAAGTTACCCAAAGATCAGAAGCAGCATTTCCCGCTTTATTTCTGACATGAGAGCTTGACAATTAGAGGTGCACCAAAGTGGTGGCAGGTATGGGGAGACAGTGGCCTCTGTGTATTGTCGTTAGACTGCTAATCCAGAAACCCAGGAGACATTTGGGGGATGCAGGTTCGAATCTCACCATGGCAGATGGTGGGATCTGAATTCAATAGAAGTCTAGAATTAAGAGTCTAATGATGACCATGAATCTATTGACAGTTGTAAGGAAAAATCCATCTGGTTCACTGATGTCCTTTTTTAGGGAATAAAACTATCATCCTCATCTGGTCTGGCTGATGGGTGACTCCAGACCCTCAATAATGTGGTTGACTCTTAAACTGCCCCCTTGGATGGGCAATAAATGCTGGTTGAGCCAATGATGGTATCATCCCATGAATACATTTTTAAAAAAAGGTGATGCCCTATAGTAGCTTTCCCAGTTAGTGTGGTGTGGTGGAGAATTTTCACACACTTGCACACTCTGGTTTCCTGATATCTGTGCTCCACTCTGCCAGGGTCCAATATACCAATCAGTTAGTTTATAAAATGATGAATTTCTAGCAATTGCTCAGGCTTTGTTGACAATCTGCTAAATTTCCTCTCCTGTTAATAAATCTTTCAATTCACCAAATGCAAGATTTTTTTGTTGTTAGTCTAAACTAGACAACCTCGATTAGTGAGCATGTTTTTCAGCAAATACCCCTGTGCATTGGCTGACCGCTCAGAAGTGACTGAGTTTGCAGGGGTGTTTGAGAATACATTAGAGTGGGAGGGGGGGACGTGGCGCAGGGCTTTTAATTTCTCATACTTTTAAAGAGCAAAATATGGGGAAGAGGCAAAAGACCCAAATTGTTCCCTCTACCTGCACTTCACTCCCTACAACTATTCATTATTTTTAAGCCAGTGAACATTTCAATTCTCTCAGCAGCAATTCCAGTGGAAATGAACTGTTACATAAAGAAAATGAAGAGAAGACTGTTTGCGATTCTAATTCCAAGGTGTTGAGGGAATGATTAGCAATTTGCTAATCACTTCTGATTTGCTTCTGAATTCCAGTTAACTTTTTTAAAACCCTGACTGTTCTGTCAGATAAATTTAATTTTTCCCAACTCCAGGAAGTTACTGCACCATTACATTCTCCTATGCTCAGTGGGAATGCCTCCTTTTAGCTTTGTGCTTTTAATTACTTATCAGCTGCTGGTAGTTGGTTTGCTCAGTTGGCTGGGCAGCTGGGTCATGATGCAGATTCAATTCCTTCACTGGGCTGGCATTACCATAAAGGTCCCATTTTCTCTACCTTGCCCCATCAGCAGTTGTCTCCCTGTTAGATTAGATTAGATTACATTACAGTGTGGAAACAGGCCCTTCGGCCCAACAAGTCCACACCGACCCGCCGAAGCGCAACCCACCCATACCCCTACATTTACCCTTTACCTAACACTATGGGCAATTTAGTATGGCCAATTCACCTGACCTGCACATCTTTGGACTGTGGGAGGAAACCGGAGCACCCGGAGGAAACCCACGCAGACACGGGGAGAACGTGCAAACTCCACACAGTGAGGCGGGAATTGAACCCGGATCTCTGGCGCTGTAAGGCAGCAGTGCTAACCACTGCGCCACCGTGCCGCCCCACCGTGTCTAGTGAGGGAGCACCCCTGTGGTTCTCTGGGGCAATTAGCTGCTGGTACCACAGCTACCTGGCATAAACATCCCAATCAAAACCATTGTGACCAGTCAACCCAAATACCAGTCTAAATCCAAAACCCGCGCTGAGCCTCTCCAGATTCTGCATTTCCAGGAGTTAGCAATAATGGCTTGAAATGTTTTACCAATTCCCAAGTCAAGGGCACCTGAATTCACTCACCATCCTACATCAGGGTCTATATTTCTACTCCTCAATGGATGCCAAAAGATCTAGAGATAAGACAATTTCCAAGTCCTGGACCATTCTGTTTATAAAAATAACTGGAATTGTTTTTTTTACCTAAACCAGGAAGTACTTCTGTGGATATTTGTGTCTGCACATAGCCCCAACTCCTGTAACCTAGAGCTATGAGTAGAGTATGTCCTGGACTGTTCATTGAGTGTTGCGGATGGGTGATGCTGGTCAATCAAAAATGCTGGGTTTGCATCTTTCACCCATCCAAGAGCCCCTGATGATCCTGTGGTGATGTGGGTGTTAAGCACACTGATCTGCACAGTGCTGAGAGAAGATGGTATTGCAGTACAGTGGGAGGTTGAGATCAGAGGGAGAGAGAATTATAATTAACAGCCCATGGGTTACTTATTTCCAGATGCTAATTGTGGGGTCAAGTAGCAGGCAATGAAGCGCACCTTGGGTTGCAAATACTCCTGATCTGATTTTGAGAATGTACAGAAGTGGACCTTGATATTACATTCTTGTGTTCCAGGTAAAGACATTGACCACAAAATCAAATAACCAACCTGGTGTTTTAGTAAGTGTGAAGCTACTCTGTTACAAGTTAGGGAAAAGTTTCATTCCCTTCAAGAGCAAACAGTAATATCTTGTCTCACTACTGTGTGTACCTGACTCTAGAATGTTGACTGTGATGTATTGGGCCTGGTTCTTTATTGAGCACAATGTCAACAGTTTTGAACCCAGGTCTCAGGCGCTGTGAGGCAGCAGTGCTAACCACTGTGCCACCGTGCCGCCCACAACTGACTGTTGACTGTGATGTATTGGGCCTGGTTCTTTATTGAGCACAATGTCAACAGTTGATGAGACATCTACATTTGTCTATTCTATAAAAGAGCTTTTTTTTTCCCAATAAAATAACAAAAAGCTGGTTACTGTGCTAGAAAACAAACTAATGAGATTTGTTTGGATTCTGGCAGCAAAGCTAACATTTTCAATGTAACGACAGAACAACTTGCATTTGCATAATACCTTTTTTTTTAAATACAACCTTCCCAGGCTCTTTGTGGAAACATCGCCTCGGATGCTGTGTCAAATTAAAGATAAAGAAGTGTTAATTAAGCATATGGGCAAAAGTGTGGTATGTGCGTTTAATGGGTGGGACAAGGTACTATTTCTAAGTTGAGTAGTTAGAAACAGTGACACTGAGGGTGTCCCATTACACTAACCACTGTCAAGAATAGCTGCAGAAAATAATCAGCAATACTAATGGAATAAAATGAAGCCAAGCACTGTGAATGCTAAAGATCTGAAACAAAATGGTGGAAAGACTGAGGAAATCTGGCACATCTGAAGAAGCTGGAAATGTGTTGCTGGAAAAGCGCAGCAGGTCAGGCAGCATCCAGGGAACAGGAGAATCGACGTTTCGGGCATAAACGTCGATTCTCCTGTTCCCTGGATGCTGCCTGACCTGCTGCGCTTTTCCAGCAACACATTTCCAGCTCTGATCTCCAGCATCTGCAGACCTCACTTTCACATCTGAAGAAGGGCCATTGAACTCTAAACAGTAACTCTGCTTTCTGTCCACAGATGCTGCCAAACCTGCTGAGTTTCTCAAGCTTCTGTTTTTGAGACTACTAGTTTTTATACGTACAGGGCTGCAGTGTATGGGGATTGATATACCTTGCGTAGAAAGTATTGGACTGCTCATGCTTTCACATCTGAAGAAGGGCCATTGAACTCTAAACAGTAACTCTGCTTTCTGTCCACAGATGCTGCCAAACCTGCTGAGTTTCTCAAGCTTCTGTTTTTGAGACTAATAGTTTTTATACGTACAGGGCTGCAGTGTATGGGGATTGATATTATACCTTGTGTAGAAAGTATTGGACTGCTCATGAGCAATGATAATTTGTGGAGACCACATTCATTTGTAAGTCTGATACTGACTTTTGCGAACCTTAAGTATCAAGTGTTATGGGGGGGGTGGGGAAAGGCATATATGGAATTAGGTCACAGATCAGTCATGCTTTTAATGAATGGCAGAGGGATTAAATGACCTCCTCCTGAAATATCAGGATTGATGGCCAAGAACTTTGATGAAGAGGTTGGTTTTAAGGAATATTTTGGAAGAAGGGAAGAGAGTAGTTTCTGGATGAAGTCTTTCTAAGCCAGCTTGTCTTGTTAAGTGCTTTTTTTTTTCCTGAGATTCTTACAAGCTTGCTGGAACTGCAACACGTCAACTTTTGTGAACAAGCAAAATTTATTAAGCACAAGCTTTTGGAGAAACCCTGAACAGTCTTTGCCATGGTTGCGAAGCGTGTCCAGCGAAGCCCTCTGAACAAAGGAAGCCATCCTTCCTTTATACAAAATCTTTACTTTATAGTTAGTAATGCTTACAAGACAACCCCCAGTCACTCCCTCAGTCATATACCACTCGAGACAAAATGCAGTGACCACATCACCTCTAGAAATAATTTAATGCAAATCATCCCTTTAATGGTCAGATCTGGTGTGAATTGTTTTTTTTTAACTACAAGGAGTAGCCAAATTCCAATTGTAAAGTTCTTATTGATTTCTGAATAGGGGATGCAAATGTAAATATGCTTTTGAATGGCAAGGAAACGGCCATGTAGATGGCTCTAAATGATAGGAGATTATAATGTAATTTCTTACAATCTATCTGTACGTCAGAGGCATCCCACCCTGGCCTCGAGACATCCAATTTCCTGCCGATCAGAAGACCAAGTTAACTATTTAATATCACATTTTGAGCTGCTGTTGTAAGATGTGTTTGTCGATACTTCACCTCAAACCTTCTCAAAACATCCCCGACTTTCAAATGTCTCTGATATTTTGATAACACTGCATGGTCAGAAGGCCTATTTAGGATAGATGGTGTTCGTTTTTAGTGTCATTAAATAGTGACCTTGGTTATTGTAATATTGCTAAACATCGTGGTGGTTTCTTTTCAGAATTTAAATACAAATTTAAATTCTGAAGTGTTTACACTTCACTGAACTTTCATATTTTGCTGATGCTGTTTCTTTCACTGTATTTTAATCAAGCCTTGAGGTTTGAAAATTACTTTGGAAAAATGTTTTCCAGATGTACACTTGGAAATATGTAACTCTGTGGTTTAGAAAATGCTGTAAAGTTATTGATCCCTGATCCAGGAATGTCGATATTTCTAATTTTTTTTTGGCATGGTGCTGTGGTGAACTTCAGAAAGGAAGGAATTTAATGCTTAGAGGAGTTTTGATCTTTTGAAAGCATCTTATCCATCTCTCAGATATTCGGATGTGGCCATAAGCTTTTCAGGTAAAAATACTGAAAGTTGTCTCTGCAAGTCTTGTTTATCATCTTGTTTGAAGATCAACTTTCATGCAGAGCACCTTCAACAAGCTTAGAACTTCTCAAAGTACTTCACAGACTTTGAAGTATTTTAAAGTAATGTCGGAAGTGTTAACTTTGTGGGCACCTGAGCCCAACAAAAAGCAGTGTGCCACTAACGCAATAACCTAATTTTAAATTAGATTCCCTACAGTGTGGAAACAGGCCCTCCAGCCCAACAAATCCACACCGACTCTCTGAAGAGTAACCCACCCAGTCCCATTTCCCTCTGACTAATGCACCTAATACTATGGGCAGTTTAGCATGGCCAGTTCACCTGACCTGCACATCTTTGGACTGTGGGAGGAAACCAGAGCACCCAGAGGAAACCCACACACAGACAGGGAGAATGTGCAAACTCCACACAGACAGTTACCCGAGGCTGAAATCAAACCTGGGACCCTGGTGCTGAGAGGCAGCTGTGCTAACCACTAGTCACTCTCGTTGAGGGATAAATATCAATCAGAATACTAAATAAAGCAGTCTTTATTCAAATAGTGCTGTGGTATTTCTTGCTGTCCATTCAAGAGCACAGTTGGTACGTTAGTTTAACAGCTCATCAGAAGATAGAAGGGATTTATTTTTGAGTCCAGAGGAGAAAGTTGCTGTTCCTTACTGTTTGGGTTATCAACTTGTGCAATGCTGTTAGCGTTTACTGGCAGTTAATTTTTTTTGATAAAAGATCCTGATCTTATTGTGCAGTCTTTAGAGTGTATAATGCATACAATTAATCTGGGAAGTAGCTGGCACATGAGATACTCTCTGCATGCTTTAAGTACAGTAAAGCAGGCTTAATTGCTCAGAGGTGATATTATTGATAATGTTGAATCAGCTGTCGAAATTCTCAAGGCTGAAGGATGTGGAACTCGAGCCTCCAGCAGGCTTTGTTATAGGGTGGTGCTAACTCCCTTTTGAATTTCAGTAGCTCCATATATTCTGTTGACTGATCCACATCAAGGAAGTCATTATAACAAGAAGTGACTTATTCTGTGTCTTGAAGTTACCTCCTGGTCACCTCACCAACACTACTTTCTTGATCTTGTCACTGCCTTTAACTTTTCTCACACTGTTTGTCAAATTTCAAGTACTCCACAAACACAAATATCCTCCGATTCAGTATTTCGAGGTCAAAGCCATTCTCCTTGATTCCCATTGTAGCCTCACTTCCCAAGTTAAATTTCAGTCTCTGGGCATTTATTTGTTTGAGACAAAACCAAAGTGGTTGCAACCCTGGCACTTCATTTGACCTTGAATTGAACTTCTTGCCATATCCTCTTGTCACCTCCAAAACTGCTTGCTTTTGACCCAGTAATATCACTCCTAACTTTTCCTGGCTTGACCCATTTGCTGCTGAAACTTCATCCATGCTTATCCCATCTTCAGATCTGGTTTGTTTGTTCTCCAGGCCAGATGTCTACCAGTGTGTAAACGTGCGCATCCAAGGTTCTAATCCCAACTGTTGTCACTTCGTTGTCATGTGTTTCTGTCCTATATTGGTTCCTGATCCAGAGGTATCAAATTTCAAATTCTTACCTTGTGTGTTCAACACAAAATTCCCCCTCTGAGTCTGAGCATGCTCTGGGAATGAGACCAGTTCTGGCCTCCTCAACATCCCTCCTAATTTCCCCGGGCCTTCAAATATCTTGGTCTCATTCCACTGCATTCCCCTCAAACTCTTCACCTACCTGAGTATGACACTCGACTGTTTTAAAGCTTGAATATCTCTCTCTCTTTTTGGTTATCCTTGTAGTCTCTCCTTGTATGGTTCAGTGAGATATTTTGGCTGATAGCCCTCTTTTGAAACATGTTGGACAGTGGCACGGTGGTACAGTGGTTAGCACTGCTGCCTCACACAGTGCCAGAGACCTGGGTTCAATTCCCGTCTCAGGCAACTGTGTGGAGTTTGCACTTTCTCCCCGTGTCTGCGTGGGTTTCCTCCGGGTGTTCCGGTTTCCTCCCACAGTCCAAAAATGTGCAGGTTAGGTGAATTGGCCATGCTAAATTGCCCGTAGTGTAAGATGAAGGGGTAAATGTAGGGGAATGGGTCCAGGTGAGTTGCTCTTCGGAGAGTCAGTGTGGACTTGTTAGGCCGAAGGGCCTGTTTCCACACTGTAAGTAATCTAATGTAAATGTTTTATTGTACAAAAGGATTGCTTTAAAGTTGTAATTTAATCATAAGTTCTCTGTCCATCTGTTCCAAATCAACGTTGCATGGCACAATCTGATTTGTTTTCAGTAACCAGTTGATTCTTTAAGTTGTGTCCCTGACAGAAAATTAATGCCTTGCAAACTACTTCCATTTGCTAGATTATTGTTTTGGAAAATAAATGTATTGCCACCATTTTTGCTTCCATGTAACTGAGTACCAGACCACCAGTCATTGGCGAACAGAAACTTTCAGGCAGTCCCGAGGTTGCACACAGGTCCCCTTCCTGAGTCTGTTCATAAGTAGCTTTGTCTACAAGCTGAAACAGAATGCAGGTCAATGTAAAGCAACCATTCGCAAGAACAGGAAATGTTCACATTTGGATCTTTAAAATTACACCCCTATATGAGATTGAGTTTGTAAGACGGGGACCCCCTCTATTGCAGCAAAAGATTAAAACCTGAAAGGCTCAGATAATCATGACATGAAGATATTTGACTTTAAGTCTACATCTTGGCTTGCAGTGCACTTAATATTTTCCACACTTGTTTTCCTGCCTAGCACTGTCCTGCAGTCTATGCACACAATCTGATCTGACTGTCATCAGCAGTCTCATCGAGATTGAGATGAATGGGAGAGCTGCACTGTTCTTGACATAAGTTGGTCACGTGAGTTTGTTGAGAACTCCGGAGAGTCAAGTTGTCACTCTTCAGTAAGCCAGAGATAGATGCAGCAGATTCTGAATAGAGAGCAGTCTAATCCAAGAGAACACACATTATACTGTCGGGTCAGAACCCAGATGCCTATACGTTAGGCAGAGTGCATGTGGAATCCATCATATCGGGTTGCAACAGTGAAAGTGTTAGTGCAATCCATGGAGGCAGCTCAGACTGATATAACCAGTAGCATTATTGATACTCTGTTGTTTCTAATGGGACTGTTGTGCATGAAGTTTGCATTCCCTCGAGCCGCAGTAACTAGCCACTACTCAATTTTGTAAGTGATTTTTTTTTCTCTCTAATGGATCAAAACACTTGCCCCTAAGAGGGGTTGAGTCACTTTTTTCATTTTGTTCACAGTGGCAGTTGTAGCTATCCTTTGTTGTCGACAGAAGTCAGATTCTGTTTTTAAAAATGTCAGGATTATCAGTTATCCAAAATGACATTTTAAAGAGGGAATTGTCTGTTCAGAAATAATACCTCTTCCTAGGATACTAATCTTGTGCAAGAGTTTCTAAGTTGCAGAGTAAAATCAATAGCTCTTTCCTGCTGTTTAAAGATTTAAAACTGTGTTCATTGATCTGGTCTAAATGAAAAGAACAAATGAAGGTGGGAACTCACTTTTCGCAATTTACAGCCGATGATCTGACCAGTTGGTTTGGAGTAAACTGGGACAGGATTGTTGCTTGTATTCTGGGGAAAGTTCCACTCTGGATATCCCTAATTTTTGTAGCTTATAGTTTTTCTTTAGTTACCTGCTGAAGTTTGTAGTTTTGTGCAAATTAGTCAGATGTACAGTATGTAAACAGACCCTTCAGTCCAACTCCTCTCATGCCGACCAGGTATCCTAACCTAATCTAGTCCCACCTGCCAGCACCAGGCCCATATCCCTCCAAACCCTTCCTATTCATATACCCATCCAGATGCCTTTTAAATCTTGCAATTGTAGCAGACAGTTCCACTTCCTCTGGCAGCTTGTTCCGTACATGTACCACCCTCTGTGTGAAAATGTTGCCCCTTAGGTCCCCTTTATTATCTTCCCCTCTCATCCTAAACATTTGCCCTCTAGTTCTGGACTCCCTCACCCCAGGGAAAATACTTTGTCTATTTACCCTATCCATGCCCTTCATGATTTTATAAACCTCTATAAGGTCACCCCTCAGCCTCTGACGCTCCAGGGAAAACAGCCCCAGCCTATTCAGCCACTCCCTGTAGCTCAAATCCTCCAACCCTGGCAACGTTCTTCACAACATCTTTCCGACCAGAATTGCATGCAATATTCCAACAGTGCCTGACCAATGTTCTGTACAGGCTGCAACACGACCTCCCAACCCCTGTACTCAATACTCTGACCAATAAAGGAAAGCATACCAAACGCCGCCTTCACTATCCTATCTATCTGCGACTCCACTTTCAAGGAGCAATGAGCCTGTACTCCAAGGTCTCTTTGTTCAGCTACACTCCCGAGGACCTTACCATTAAGTGTAGATGTCTTGCTAAAATTTGCTTTCCCAAAATGCAATTTCTTGCATTTATCTAAATTAAACTCCATCTGCCACTCCTCAGCCCATTCAAGATCCTGTTGTAATCTAAGGTAACCTTTTTTGTTGTCCACTGCACTTCCAATTTTGGTCTCATCTGCAAACTTGCTAACTGTACCTCTTGTGTTCACATCCAAATGATTTGTATACAAAAATGAATTTTAATGTCAAGTCCTTCAAAGCTATAGCAAAACATGCTGTCTCTGATCTCTGCTGCTGATTATGTATGTCTCCTTTATGTTTTACTTGCAGGAGCTGTTGGGTTTGGCTGTTTTGCTGGACTAATGATCCAGAGGTCAGGATTAAAATGATCCAGAGTTAAATTCTTAAATTTCAGCTGAACTGAGCTCTGAGGAAGGGTCACCGGACCCGAGATGTTAACTCTGATTTCACTTCACTGCTGCGAGACCGCTTGAGACTTTCCAGCAACTTCTGTTTTGCTCCTGATTTACAGTATCCACAGATCTTCCGGTTTTTATTTAGTCTAAAGGCTTGCTTGGTTTAGCTGGTAGAAGAGAACCACTAATGAGCCTTAAACAAGTTGCACTTGATTTCAATCATGCAAGACAAGACGCTGGTTAGGTCTCTAGGTGGAGTATTGCGTATAGTTACGGGTACCATGTTGTAGAAAAGGCGTGAATACGTTGATAAGTATGTAGAAGCGATTTACAGGAATGGTTCCAGGAATGAGAAACTTCAGGATGTAGGTTTGCTCACTGAGCTGGAAGGTTTGTTTTCAGACGTTTTGTCACCATACTAGGTAGCATCTTCAGTGAGCTTCCGAATGAAGCACTTGTGGGGTAGCCTGCTTTCTGTTTATATATTTGAGTTTCCTTGGGTCTGAAAATGAACCTTCCAGCTCAGCGAGCAAACCTACATCCAGAACCTCAACCTGAGCTACAAATCTTCTCAAAATTGGCGATGAGAAACTTCAGTCATGAGGATTCGTTGAAGATGCTGGGACTTCTGGCCTTTTGTGAGAGGAGATTCAAGGGAGGGCTTTTTTTAAAATCATGAGCGGGTTGGATGGAGTAGTTAGGGAAAAGCTGTACTTGCTGATTTAAAAGAAATTCAAGACTGCTTAGGTGTAAAGTGACGTGCAGATGGTGGTTGGATGAATTGAGGAAACACTTTCTTACAACAAGTAGTCAGGGTGTGGAATACATTGGAAATGTGATGGAGACTGGTTTCATTGAAGCATTAATGAGGGCACTGGATGATTGGTAGAAATGGTACTCCAGGATATAGGGGTAAAAACAGGAGACTGGCACCTGGTAAATAATGATGGACTTAATGGTTTCCTGTTCTGTAACAATTTTTTAAATCATTAAACTATAAGTTGCATTAGTCAGTTAGACAATGTTAATAATGCTATTAGTACACCTGTGCTTATAGGCCTTCATTTGTATTTAGGAGCTGGTAGAGTGGTGTGCTGGAAAAACTCAACAGGTCTGACAGCCTCTGTGTAGAGAGAAACAATTCCTTATCTCTTCACCTGATTGGTAGTGCTTAATGCAATCTCCAAGGTTAACCTTTTTTCAGAACCATTGTTTTACGCTTGCTTTCTTTCTTTTATATGGTTACTGTGCATCAAGCTTCACCTGGCTTCTATTGAATATTCAACTTTTAGAGACGAAAAGCTGAGCAATCTTAAAATAATGGAAGAATGTTGTGAAACGTGAAAGGGTTCAGAAAAGATTTACAAGGATGATGCCACGTTTGGCAGGGTTTGAGCTATAGACAGAGGCTGAATAATCTGGGGCTGTTTTCCCTGGAGCAATGGACACTGAGAGATGACCTTATCGAGGTTTATAAAGTCCTGACGGGCATGGATAGGATAAATAAAGTCTTTTCCTTGGGGTAGGGGAGTCCAGAACTAGAGGGCATAATTTTAGGGTGAGAGGGGAAAGATATAAAAGGGACCTATGGGTGGTACATGTATGGAATGAGCTGCCAAGAAGAAGTGGTGGAGGCTGGTACAATTACAGCATTTAAAAAGAATAGGAAGAGTTAATAGGGACATGGGCCAAGTGCTGGCAAATGGGATTAGATTAGGTAAGGATATCTGGTTGACATGGACGAGTTGGACCGAAGGGTCTGTTTCCGTGCTGTACATCTCTATGACACTATAACTGAACAGAGCGTTCTCCACGTGTTCATCTCTAGGTCACTGTTAAATAATGTGTGTACACTGTGAGTTTCTGTAGTCTTTGTGTAAAGAGAATTCTGTTATCTAACTGTGGTGTTCCCTCCTTCCTTTTGATATCAAGTTACAAAGATTTTGCAAACGTTGCTTCTCTAGAATGTGAACAAAACAAACTGGGTGTGAAGGTTTATCACTCATACCTTACAAGCCACATAATAACCGAGAGCCCTGAGGTATTCTGTTTTTTTGACGTAGCATAACATTTCCTGCCTCACACAGACTGCTAAATGAATGTACTGAGAAAGAGCAGCTCGCTTGACTGCACTGCAATGATGTCTGTGACATTGTGGCAGAAACACTGCTCATAAATGTGAAACATTATGGTTTTGAATCTTGTAAGGTTTTGCTTAAAATTGAGTCAAATAAGTGCAAGCAAACATGGGTGACTTATGACCTTCTCCTGTCTTGAGTGTGATTTATTCTGTTTTAAAATGGCTTTTTCTCAGCTTGTGATGATGACTTTTCAGATACTACTCTGCAGTTAGGATGTTCAGTTCATTTTTACCCTCATCCAAGAGTTGATGTATAATGAGCTGTTGGATATAATTTGTAGAAATATTCAAGTTACTGGGCTGGTGCTGTATGACTGTCGGGGGAATTACTTCTCACGCACCATCATTCTCCTGCATCGTGCACTTGCATATCAACTAATTCTGCCGTGACAGAGGCTATATTGCTCCAAGGTAGAAACACCAGATGCTGGAAGTACACAGAAGGCTTGACAGCTTCTGTAGGGGCTGGAGAGAGAGCGAATAAAGCTGCCTCGATGGTTCAGACAATGTTGTCTCATCAGATGAGCGGGGCTTTGAATCCTGTTGTCACATGGAATTTTTTTTCAAGAAACAAACAATTGAGGACTGTCAGTACAAGGATGAAACTAAGTGGTGACCAACAGTGAATATGTGGTGGGGACACAACAAAGAGATGCATGAACTGTTCCTAAAATAGCATAATAAGCAAGCCTCTGTGTTAGTAGTGACAAGTCGAGATCTGCCTATATGCAGAGGAACCTTGATTATCTGAATATTGGATAATCCGGCAAGATCGCGATATCCTGATAAACTGTTATCTGGCATTTGATTATCTGGAATCTGATTTAAACCAAACAAAATACTCCCCACCCATATCCTTCAGCTAAACGAGATTCCTCTGTACATCCACATAGACTGGCCCCTCAGTAAATATCTAAACTGTTACGTTGCAGTCTTTTCCAAAACTTTTACTGTTACATTCCTCTTTTTTTTTGAATTGTACAAATTTGTGACCATTTCAAAACTGGGAATCTGTAAATAATATAAAAGGACATTCCTTTCTGTCCATTCTATCATAATATTCTTCAAAATATGCATAAAATCATAACATAGAGTCCTACAGCACGAAAACAAACTCTTCGGTCCAACCAGTCCATGCTGACCATAATCCCAAACTAGAGTCAAAAAGTGTGGTGCTGGAAAAGCACAGCTGGTCAGGCAGCATCCAAGGAGCAGGAGAGTCGACATTTCAGGCATAAGCCCTTCATCATTCAGGCACCAAGCTAGAGGGTTTTATCAGCTGGGCTGCATTTGAATGAGGAGAATATGGACGACACTACCTCAGGAAATAGACAGCAATTGGGAGGCCATCTCATCAGCACCCACTAGAAGGCAGTCAGCAGCAATGTCGATCTGTGTGGATGGTTGGGCTTGCTTACTGGTGGATGTCCTGCTACCCAGGGTAGAGTCCTGTTCTGAGCACTCTTTGAGCCAACGGTTCCAAACCAAATTCCAATTTTGATGTGGACACATTTCTTCATTTCTAGACAGGAATTGAAGCTTAATAATGCAGCAACAGTAACTGGGTTCTGCTTTATATAGCCTCAGGTACTGTTAACATTTTTTTGTTTTAATGAAATGATCCATTTTATTTGCAAATGCATGCAGCAGCTGCATTCCAAAAGGCTTGGGTGGGGTTTGTATTCTGACTCGAAGCTCTGGCAGCTGAGTTGCATAAAAACAAATGAACATTGATTTGTTAATTTTATGTTTCAAGTTTGGTTGGGGTGACTGGCAGATGGATCATTGCCAATCTGCTTGGGCATTTACGCTTTGAATTAACTTGCTTTTTGCAGCTTTTCCCTTCAATGGATCATTTTGCAGCTCTCTTCTGGACAACACTGACTCATTCTGGTTACAGTCTGCCCATCTAACTTTCTCATTTCTGTTCCCAAATAGTACTTTCTTTTCAAATCTCTCCTTGGATGGCAACAGCAGACAATTTAGCTGTGGGAGGAGGGTCTCTGCCAGCTGAACCCTGCCAAGTCCACCCAGGGGCATTTTGTCTTGTAAGTGCTGCTGCATAGTCATACGATGGTATACCTTTATAATCAGATGTTCCTCATGCTATTTGAGCAAACCAGGTGTTTCTTCAATACCTTCTTTCCATCTTCATAAAATCATAGAATCCCTCGAGTGTGGAAGCAGGCCATTCAGCTCAAGTTCACACTGAAGTTCTGAAGAGCATCTCTTCCAGATATCCCCACCCCTACAAATCCTTGTAACTCAGCCATTCCCATGGCTAGTCCACCTAGCTTGTACATTCCTGGACACTGGGCAATTTAGCGTAGCCAATCCACCTAACCTGTGTATCTTTGGACTGTGGGAGGAAATTGGAGCACCTGGAGGAAACTCACGCAGGCATTGGAAGAATGTGCAAACATCACACAGACAGTTGCCTCAAGTCTGGAATTGAATCCAGCTCCCTGGCGCTGAGAGGCAGCAGTGCTAACCACTGAGCTAACGTGCTATTGTTAAGGATCATTGAATGGAGATGACAGAAAAGCAGATATTGAGGAAGTTATTCAGTTCATTTACTGCCAGAACAAAATATTAAACCTATTTACTGGCTAATTACCCCTCAACTTTTTAATGAGCCTCCCATTCTGGGAGTGGGTTAGCTCAGTTGGCTAGACAGCTGGGTTATGATGCAGTAACCCCCAAGTGTGGATAACATTCCTGCACCAGCTGAGATTACTACGAAGCACTCTCCTTCTCAACCTCTTCCTTCCCCTGAGGCAATTTGACCCTCCTCTTTGTATCCAATGGGACAGCAGTCCTGCTAAGACCATTGTGACTATTTTTTTCAATATTTCCTGCTGCTGCGCTATACCCCTTAAACGATGACTTGCCTGGCATTTACCCAAGCTTTCCTTTCACCCTCGCATTCTAACGTACCTTAAGTTGTACACTGGGTTAACCTTATCTGTGACATTTATTGCCTCCTATGCCCTTCTGAAGTGAACTTTATCTGATTTTTGTTTTAATGTTCATTTCCACTCCCCACTCCACCCAAAAATCTCTTCTCTCACAACTCAATCTTTTGATGTTTGAGATTAGTACCTTGACCTTTCTCTGTAACACACTCTCTTTCTCCATGGTTTGCTTTTCTTCTTTGGCTTGTTGAGCAAAGCTGAGCGCCATCCTCTAGGTCTCTGCTGCTAAAATTGTTTGTTTGTATTTGGCTGATCGTTTGGTGCGCTTAAGCATTTCAAATTTTATTATTGTTTCTGGTGAAGTATTGTCAGCCAACTGTCAATGGCTTGTCTGGATTTAACAAATTTCCATTGTTGTACCCCTTCAAACCTCGGGTTCCTGGGAATTTTAATTTTCTGTCCTTTTATGTTTAATTAAAACCTCCCAGTTCAAGTTAGTTGTTGAGGGCATTCTCATGCTGGAGAACTTTGATTTGAAATAGTAGGCAAGTAAAAGTGGAGCAGAGGGTTTAAGATGGACGGCTTCAGGTAAAGTTCAAGTCAGCACTGTCCCAGAGGCTTGGTGTCTCCTTGGAGGAGAGCGGCCTGGTGATGAGTTTAACTTGAAGACAGGACCTTCATGGTGCAGGAATTGAACGTGTGGTGTTGGTATCACTTTGCATTGCAAACCAGCTATCCAGCCAAGTGAGCTAACTGAACCCCTGATTTCCTCAATTTTGTGGAAACAGCAGCAGCCATCTGAGCATAGCTTCAAAAGTACAGATATTTGTAGCACAAAAATTATTTTTAGAGGAAAGGGCTAAAAAATGAGTGATTCCTGTTCAACTGTTTGGTGGCACATAAATTTTGTGAAGTGATTGTGTGCTTCATAGCTTGCAAGAAGGATATCCTAAGCATGATTTTCAGAAGTTTGTTTAGGTAGTGATCACCCCATGGTAGTAATCGCCGAGACAGTACTTCCACCCTAGTGTACGATTTTAGATTGCTGTTTGGAAAATGTACTTTGCATGTTCAACAGACAAATAATAGGTGTAACTTTTTAAACATCATTCTTTATTTTTTAGATCTTAGCAAAATAATTATTGACTTATTTGCACAAATTTACTCCATATTGTATCAAGGCTCAAAACCGAATTTTTGGAAAAAGATGATTTCAAGCTCCTGGCTTCCCTGACAGCTGCCTGCAATTTTAATTTCTTTTGAGAATCCGTATTGAATTAGAATAATGTAGTGGACTACACAAGTGCCCTATAGCATATTTATGAAACCTACCTAACCAGACATCGGGGAATCTCCCACAAAATTTTCTTTATTTGTAAATGGGTGGATAGGAAATGCAATTTAGTGGAACCATGAAGTGTGAAATCTATCTTTTGAAGGTTTAATAATTGTGGATTTAGTGTAAGTTTGTGGTGCTTACAATATGATCCACAGATTTAATTTTATTCAAAAGACAGTTGTTCTATTGCTGCCACTTGAGCAAAGAATGCAATAAACTTTATTAATTGGACATGTCTATATTTTTTAAATATTCTGACAGGGCTAAGCATAGAAATACAAAAATGTTCACTTCCATTTCAAGTTAATGGGTTGAATGTGCTTCATCTGCTGTGTAGCTGGTGAAATGGAAGTGGATCTTGCCCGTGGTGATATTCTTTATCATAGCTGTGTGTACCATGGATTGATATCTGGGTCATGTGGGCAGGGGAATTAACATGATGCAATCCATCAAATACATACTGCAAAAGCTGAATTGGCCATGTTATGGTGAGCTGAAAATGTGTTGCTGGAAAAGCGCAGCAGGTCAGGCAGCATCCAAGGAACAGGAGAATCGACGTTTCGGGCATAAGCCCTTCTTCAGGAATCATGTTATGGTGATTCAAACAGCATTCTCCACTGGGAACAGAAGATGTTTGAAAAGTGTTGTATGTTATGCAGTGTTTGTGGAGAGCTGAACTGGTTAACTATTCATCCTAACTTCCACACTGCAGATGTATTTCTGTTGCAGGTTTTCAGCATCTGTGATGTACTGCTGCTTGACTCACGCAGATTGGTGCGGTGCAGTGATCGTTGACCAAATTGTACAGAGATAAGAGTTTATATCTTTCACTAATCGTTCAGCCTTCTAGTTAACTTCCTGATGCCATGGAATTGACAAAGGTTCCTGTCTGTGCACATTGGAGTGAAATGATAACATTGGGGACCTTCTGTCAATCACAACATCGTTGTTTCAGTCAAAATGCACAATATCGTGCAATTCTTTATCTTTTATTATTTTCTTAGTACAGAAGCTGATCTTTATTTGTTATGGCTGCACTGGTTCTTCCCAGTGCTGTAATTACTCACCCAGGAATCGCTGGAATGAGTAAAGACAGGTTATTTTGAATTTGCAGCAGTATATCATCCATCAAAAGAGGATCCTGTCCAAATATTCCTGCTTTAACCGATCATTTGTAACATATCTGAGCTAACCAGCCCTTCAAATACTGGGACTTAAATACTGGTTTTTCTTGAGACTTAGCTAGTTGTTTTTCACTCTGGATGATCTCTGTGATGCAGTCTCAATGCAGTTTTTAACCCTGAATGACCTCCCAGTGATGCACATTCAATACAGTTTTTAACCCTAGACGACCTCCCAGTTTCAGTGCTGTTTTCAGTATCTTCATTTTGGATAGAGCAGTCAGAACCTGTATTTCTAAGATGACCCCAATTATTGGTAGATAGTTGTTTTCAGGGACATAGTGAGCATTGTATTTGCAGTCTTTACTATTTCTTTTAAATTTCTGGCATACATTGTCCACTCTTCCTTTATGAACCAGCAATAAACTGGAGCAAGCCATTTAACACCTTGAGTCTGTTCTGTTATCAGTCGGACCCGAATGATTCTGTACCTCAACTTCATTGGTTTATCTTTTGTTTATATTTCTTGATGGCTTTACCAAACTATATAACTGGCCAATTTTCAGCCTCTTATCCCTCAGCATTGACCACCCAGTGGAGGGAGACAATTGCCAGATTTCTGCTGCTTCTATGTATATGAGGTTGGATGTCTAACTATTGTGAAACACATGTGGATATCCAGTTACTATAGTGTGCAAGTCTGAGTTGCCCTTTTTATGATATCTGAAATCCCAGTGTAATTTTAGAACCTTTTTTCTGAATCATGTGTAACTGTCTCTCGTGTGCACCAACTTGCACAAGGACCTGTTGCTTTGATGTGGAAATCTGATGTTGATGTGCTGTCTGTGTATGTATGCCATGGAACAATTCCCTACTCCACCTCCTTCCATACCAAAACAACTGAGGCCACTTGTCTGTGCCACCTCCTGACTAAGGTTAAATAACTTGACATGTTGCAGCGATCAAGTTATGCACCTGTCTAGTCCAAATGGTTCTGCATTGCAACAGACAATATGTATTTGTTTTTTGATCCTCTGCATTTGCTCAGAGCCCAGGCTTGTTCATCTCTTGTGGATTTGCTGTAGCGGACACTGCAGTGTAGAGTCCATTTGTGCTATCAGCTTTACTTGTGTAGAGCTGGATTCAACTCAATATCTTGTAGTTTTCCCATGCACCCTTGCTTTGGCATCACAGAAATTGCTCGTTTGTAAGCTTTAGATCCATGAATCTGAGATTAGAGGAGCTAAATTAAGCAGTTTTTCTACTTTCTGCAGCAGACCTTCCTATTGCAATTTGTACATGTCTGACTGAATTGCTTAATATGTTGAACCATGTGAAAAGTTCAGAGATGCCAGCATCTCTGAAATGGTTTTTTTTTCTTTCTCTCTCTGCTCCCTCAGGTTCTTTGATTCCAAAGACATTGAAACAGCAGAACAATGAGCAAGAAAACCATAGGATGCATCTGGTTCAGGCTGGATGAGGGATTGTATGGAAGGGGCAGATTAGCCATGATTTAATTGAATAACAGAACAAGCTGAAAGGCATAGCAGGAGGAAGCCATTTGATCTTGTGGGTTGATGGTTCTGCCTCATGTAAGGTTAGCTTTGTAATTTTTATTTTGTGACTTTCTTTTTCCTTGTCACTTTTACCTAGTATAGAAAAGAATTGTTATGGAAAATGATTTTGAAATGTGAAAAAGCTCCATTGCAAATTACATTGCAGAGGTAAGCCTAGGGATCTGACTGGTGAACAATTCCGTTGAAGAGAAGGTAGTTTCTGTGCTTTGATCATAGTTCAGGAATTTCATGGTTTGTCCATGGGGACATTTTTAATGTCAGGTGTACATCCACATACTTGCTACTATTAATATTAACGTGGCTAAAACTGTACTGTCACGATGACCTTTGTATTTTAAAGAATACAATGCTGCAATTAATATTCATCGCTATACATATAGTACAGTTTGTCTAGTGAGTTGTACATAAGTATGTGAAAAGCATGCTTTGCCTGTTCTTTCATTTCTCTAATTTCTGCAGCTCATTTGGAAGAAACTTTACCCTTTGCCCTGTTTGCAGATGAAGTTTGACACTGGAATGTTTTATAATCCTATACTTCTTTTGTATAAGCAAAAATTTCAGGTTAGCATTTCTTCAGGCTTAAAGTATGACTTTTTTTCCCAAACATCACAGAGCTCTCATTAGCTGATGTATGCCTTGAGGATTCTAATTCACATCCACTCCCATTCTAATTCACATTCACATCCACACGTGATTCCTGGATGGTAGACTCTCCGGGAATGAGAGTGAGTGACTACTGCAGATGCTAAAGATCAGTGTCAAAAAGTGACACTGGAAAAACACAGCAGGTCAGGCAGCATGCAAGAAGCAAAAGAGTCGATGTTTCGGGCAATACAGGTGATGAGTGATAGGTCAGAGTGGTGGGAGGAGTGGATAAGTGGGAAGGAAGATGGCACCGCCCTCTTGACCTGTCCAAGTTGGAGGGTCAGATCTGGGATGTGGTGGGGGAGAGGGGAGATGAGGAATCTGGTGAAATTGACATTGGTGTGTGGTTGGAGGGTCCTGAGGCAGAGGATGAGGCATTCTTCCTCCGGCATCGGTTGGCTGGGATTAGACAGTGGAGGAGGGCCAGAACTTGTGTATCCTTAGCAGAGTGGGAGGGGGAGTTGATGTGGTTGATGACAGGGCAGTGGGATTGGTCCGTGTGTTTTGGAGATGTTCCCTGAAACGTTCCATGAGTTGGCGCCCGGTCTCCCCAATGTAGCGGAGACCACGTCAAGAGCAACAGATGCAGTAGATGAGGTGTTTGGACATGCCAGATGCGGAAGGATCCTTTGGGGCCTTGGATGGAGGTGAGGGAGGAGGTATATGGATGTAGGTTTTACACCTCTTGTGGTGACAGGGGATGGCGCTGGGAGTGGAAGGTAGGTCCATGCCCCCCTCCAACCTAACGAGGGGGTCACTAAGGGAATGGTCTCTGCGGAATGCTCATAGGGGTAGGGAAGGATATATATCTCTGGTGGTGGGGTCTGACTGTAGATGGCGGAAATGGCAGAGGATAATGCGCTGTATCTGGAGATTGGTGGGGTGAAAGGTGAGGACGGGGGGTGTGGGGGGGGTGGTTCTATCTTTGTTGCTGTTGGATTGGAGGTCAAGGGTGGAGGTGCAGCAAGTGGAGGAGATGCACTGGAGGGCATTGTTGATCACATGGAGGGGAAATTGCAGTCCTTGAAATAGGTGGCCATCTGGGATGCTCTGGAGTGGAATTGCTCCTCCTGAGAGCATATATGGTGGAGGTGGAGGAATTAGGACCCGAAAGTGTGGTGCTGGAAAAGCACAGCAGTCAGGAAGCATGATCCCTTCATCAGGAATGGATCTAACAAGGGAATCATGAAGGGAGGGGTCTCTGCGGAATGTTGATGACCGGTTTATGCCCAAAATTTCGACACTCCTGCTCCTCAGATGCTGCCTGACCTGCTGTGCTTTTCCAGCACCAAACCCTCGACTCTGGTCTCCAGCATCTGCAGTCGTCATCTTCTCCACAGAGAAATTGAGAGCAAGGGATAGCACAAGGGGGCTTGGTGGGAAGACATGTAATCCAGGTAGTTGTGGGAGTCAGTGGGTTTGAAGTAGACGACCATGTTGAGTTGATCGTCGGAGAATGTGCTTCCACATAAGTTTACAAATCAATGTGGCAGCGTTACTAGTCTGATCTCCTGGTGGATCTAGATTAGAGTGGTGTTGGAAAAGCACACAGGTCAGGCAGCATCCGAGGAGCAGGAAAATCAACGTTTTGGGCAAAAAGATCTCCTGGTGGTTCAACTTAAGCTGGGGCCTGGGTGATGTCATCTTTGAAGGTTATGGTTTTCTTTTTTTTTAAAAAGCCTCTCTCCTCTTATCCACCAGCCTTTCAGCACTGCTTCCCCAGAAGAGTGTGTAATAATTGTGAAGTAGTTTTGCTTTATCTTTTATCCACTGTAACTCTCAACCATTCAGAAACCGCAAATCAAGTACATTGTGTTGATGAGAGGGGCAGTACTCATATATTTGGGAGTGAGAGGTGGATGGAGTTTGGAAATGGTAACAATGCCACTTCATTCCACATCATTGAATTGTGTTGTTCAAAGTTTAGGATCAGCGGGGCATTTGGTTCAATTTAGAACATGAAGGCTAATATCCAGTACAATAAAATCGAAGAAATGTGAAGAGGATTGGTCCAGAGAGGCCAGTGAAAAAGGAGGTGGAGTGCTTTTTCTTGTACGTAATGTACTTATTTCCATGGTAACAACTGGGCTGCTGCCTTTGTACCAACTTGAGTGGTTAACATTTGGCAGAGATCAGCGTGAATTCATGGATCACTTTAACGAATGCAATACTCATTAAATCTAATGGACAAGGACTTGGTGCTAAATCCATTCCAAAGTAGCTGTTATGTAAATAGTAGCATATATTCAATACACATCCAAGAGTTTGTTTTTGGGCTTGAGCTGAGAGTGTTCAACTTTGATCTGGAGACTGGCCAGGATACACTGCTACAACTTCATCAGTATTTCTGAAAGGAAACGTGGCCTTTTGTTTTTTCTGTTGGCCTGTGGATGAAGTTACTCGACTTCTGAGTATATCAATGGACCCGACATGCATGTGGATGCAGCTGAGCTTCCCGAGAGCATAGCTTCCCACCATGTTAGAGGGGTAAACTCTACCTCTGCCATCTAAGATTTGATTCTTGAAACCAAAGGCAGAAAATGAAGAGTCCATGTAAATAAACCATTGCAATTGGATATGACACCTAAGGTCCATTCAGTTGTGATGGATTTATTTTACAGGACAAGCTGCCCTGATCTGCATGACTTCATGGTTGGTTTCCGTGTACTTATTGGACCCCATTTCAAATTAAAGTCCACAGAATTTCTGTAAATGCAAAGCTTTAATCGAGCCAGTTCTGAAAAAGTGGCACCTGGACCTGAAATATCTGTCCACAGATGCTGCCAGACCTGCTGAGTTTTCCCAGTGATTTCTGTTTTTGTTGCCACTTTCCAGCATCTGCAGTTCTTTGGTGATTTCTTGTTTACTCGAGCCTTGTTTACCAACTCCATAGAGGCACTGATGAAATCAGATTTTGATTCTAGGCTGAACGGTGTATCGTAGTAAAGACATTTTTTTACTCTAGTGCATTATGCACATGCACATGATGTTTGGACAATTGAAGCATTTCTTTGTGAACTTGAGACAGCTGGTTCATATTATGGCTAGCAATGGTTTGAATTCCAGTGTGAGGTCAACTGGAAATATTAATGAAACTCCATTGGCAAAAATCCGTGGTTAGCATAATGGCATTCCTGATCTGTTGAGTACATTTAGGAAAAGGTCTCCAAGTGTCTGTCACTTGTCTTTCTGACTAAAGTGGCTGTTTACAATGAAAAGGCTTTGTGTTCAGCTTAGTTGTAATTTGGTGAGGGTCATTCGAAGAAAGCATCCTTTGTATTTAGTATGGAATCATTTTGATCCAATTCTGGCTGATGAAAATTGGATCTCAAACTTGGTGATTTCCGGTTGTGCTTGATTTTATTCTTGCGTCTCCGGTTGCCATAACCTGCTAGTGAGAGTCGCAATAAGAAGATCACCTGCAAAATACCAGGGTAAACCGATCCTTTGTCTCCATGTGAATTGGGTGACTGCAGACTTTGTGCTCCAGAACTAGCCAGGCTGTCAGCATGGCTGTTACTTTACAGCTACAATGCTGGTATCTACCTTACAATGTGGGAAATTGCCCAGGTATGTCCTGTCCACTAAAAGCAGGGGACCTCCAGCCTGACCAGTTGCTATCTCCTTGATCTACTCTCACCTTACTTTACTTTTGATTGTCCTCAATGCTGCTATCAAGAAGCATTTACTCAGCGTTAGCCTGCTCTTTGCTCAGTTTTGTGCTCTGTGAGGGTCATTTAGTTCTTGAACTTAGAATGTTCATGATTCAAACATGGACTGAAGAATTGAATTCTAGAGATGAAGTGAGAGATTTCCTGTGACGAAGTGTGGCTTTGATTCCCACAAAATTTGAGGGCTCCGGGAACGGGGTGGGAAGATTTTTACTTGGTTAAAGTCAAACTTCCACAAGGAAAATGCTGGTGGTGGTTGCAGGAGGCAGTCATTTTCAGCCCTAGATCATTGTTGCAGGGCTACCTCAGGGTTCTGCCTTGGGCCAAACCAGCTTCAGTAACTTCGTCAAGTACCTTCATCCACTGAAAGGCCAAATGTAAATGTTGCTGATTGTACAAATGTCCAGGCACTTCACATGTTATACAGTCACACAGTAAGGAAACAGACCCTTCAGTCCATGCGAACCATAATCCCAAATTAAACTAGTCCCATTTGTCTACACTTGACTGACATCCCTCTAAACATTTGTATTCACGTACTTATCTAAATGTCTTTTAAACGTAATCATACCCACATCCACCATTTAGGAAGTTTATTCTACGCGTCAGCCACTTTTTAAAAAAGAATGTTGTTCCTTGTGTTCTTTTTTTTTTAAATCCTTCTCTCACCTTTAAAAAATATATCCCCAGTCTTGAAATCCTCCACCAGAGAGAAAAGACACTCTTCATTCACCTTATCTATTGCCCTCATGGTTTTATGAACCTTTATAAGGTGGAAGCAGTCCATGCCTGCAAAGCTGCAAGACCTGGGGGATGTTCCAATTTGAGTTGATGTGTAATAATGTGCACTTTGCCTCACACATGTCAGGAAATGACCATCTCCAACAAGGAACCTTTTGTCATTCAACACATTTATTGTCACTAAAATTGCCACCTGCAGCAACCTAGGGTTACCGTTGAGAAATTCAGCTGAACCAGCCATCCAAATACTCTGGTTACAAGAGCAGATCAGAGACTGGAGGTTGTGTAGTAACTCACCTCGACTTTCCAAAGCCTATCCTCTGTCGGCAAGAGACAGGATTGCGATAGAATACTCCCCATTTGCCTGGATGAGTGAAGCTCCATCAATATTCCAAAATCTCAATGTCATTCAGGGCAGAGGTGCCACTCCACTGGTAACTTATCCACCACCATCAACGTTCACTCCCTCCACTACCAATGTATAGTGGCATCAGTGTATACCATGTACAAAATGGACCGCAGTAATTTCCCCAAGCTCCTTTTTGATGGCAGTAATTTTGACTGTGAAGAATGAGGGCAGCAGATGCATGGAAACGCCAAACTGAGTAAGCACCCCTCCAACACAGTCTTGAATTGGAATTGTATTGCTGCTCCTTCACAGCCACTAGGTTTAAAAAAAATCTCCTTTCCCTATGCGATGTCTCCAGGGAGTCCTGCCCCCTTTTTTTTTTACAGAGGGATATAAATTGCTAATACCCATTGCTGCTTGTAATTGGAGCCATCTCTCTTGGCATGGATCAGCAAGTGAGGAAATGCAGGCGGTCTATTTAGTCACTGAGCTGTTAAAGGAGTCTGAATGAAGTCGAATTTCAGCAATATTAACAAACACATAATTTGTATTGTGGTCATATACCACACCATTGTTCTAAATGATACCAAAACAGAAATTGCTGGAGAAACTCAGCAGGTCTGGCAGCATCTGTGGAAAGAAAGCAGAGTCTATATTTTAAGTATGAGGAAAGTGTGTCCAGCAGGCTAAGATAAAAGGTAGGGAGGAGGGACTTGGGGGAGGGGCTTTGGAAATGCGATAGGTGGAGGGAGGTC
>NC_057744.1:11669329-11692562 GCF_004010195.1 Chiloscyllium plagiosum | reverse complement strand
TCTCCTGCTCCTTGGATGCTGCCTGACCTGCTGCGCTTTTCCAGCAACACATTTTCAGCTCTGATCTCCAGCATCTGCAGCCCTCACTTTCTCTCTATATTTTAAGTCTCATGATCCTTCAGCATAGCTGTTTCAGATCTTAATCATCCACCATTTGGTTTTATTTTACTCCGAAAGACAGATAAATGGCTGTCACACCTGCATTTTTTTTCCTTTTCATGGTTTATCAATTCAACCCTGAAGTAAGTTTTTTTTTTGCAGATTTGACAGTGTCATGTTTTGTTGATGTAGTTGGAACTCCTTTTCCGTCAGGCTGGCTTTGAGGCACGTTACCTTGCATCCTTCTCTCATATCTGGGAAATTGCTGTGACTTCACTGCATTTTATCTTGTTGCTCTCCTTGGAACAGAGTAAATAAATAACATAATTCAGTATTTTGCCCTTGGCGTGACTCGATACTGATTTGTTGGTGCAGGACAATTATTGACTTTTTGAGTTCCCAGTGCAGTGTGTTTTGAAGAGTGTATGCTGCAGTACCTGGAAGCCTGTCATGAAAGCATTCCATGCATTGGCAGACTCTGGGCGTTGCAGACAATGTGCATGGAACATTGCCACTGGGATTAATGTCTGCAGTTGTTGAAAGCAGCTGTATGGAAATTCAGAGCAGAGAGAAAACTGATGCTAAGTTCTAAGCTCTTCAAAAGCGCTGTGCTTCCAACTTTTTTTATCTACAAATGCAAGCTCTACATCAGCCTTTAAAACCGAGAGCTGCACTCAATCAGCTTAACATCAAGGGCATGAAAACTGATTCATTCTTGAATCTTCTCTGATCAACTCCTGCCCCAGAACCCTGGGAGAGTTTGTATGGTTACATTGAGTGTCTATGAGAAGCTGTGTTACAGTTATCCATTTGACGAAGCATACTGCTTCCGGTGTCACCAGCAAAAATAATTATTTAATCAAAGCATGCACAATCCCTAATGTTTGCCTGTCTGATGGAATCAAGTTAATGGAAAGTGCAAATCAGGTTCCTGCACTTAGCAAGGATCAGCAAATAAATTCTAATCTCAAAGACAACCATGAATTATCAACATATGGCTCTACCTTTAAAGCCCCTATTCAGATGTACAAGTGTAGATAAACAAAAGAAAATGTTGACCTTCTGGATGTAGGGGTAAGAAGCAGGAAACACAGCTCACTAGCACCAGTTGAAACTTTATTGCTGGAACAGCACAGCAGGTCAGGCAGCATCCAGGGAACAGGAGATTCGACGTTTCGGGCGCAGGCCCTTCTTCAGGAATGAGCAGAGAGTGTTTAGCAGGAGAAGATAAAAGGTAGGGAGGAGGGACTTGGAGGAGGGGCGTTGGAAATGTGATAGGTGGAAAGAGGTCAAGGTGAGGGTGATTGGATATAGGACAGATGTCAGAGGGGTAGTTTCTTTACTCAGAGAGTAGTAATGGCGTGAAACTCCCTGCCTGCAACTGTAGTAGACTCACCGACTTTAATGTCTTTTTAAATGGCCATTGGATAAACATATGGATGATAATGCAACAATGCAGGTTAGTTCAGCTTCAGGCTGGTTTCACAGGTCAGCACAACATTGAGGGTCAGAGAGCCTGGACTGTGCTGTAATGTTCTGTGTTCTTTGAAAGCAAGATAATATTTCGAGTCTGGCGATTCTTCATCAGAACTGTTAACAGCTCAGGAAAGGTGGTAATATATTGAAGTGACGTTTGTGGGAAGGGGTTGGTCTTGCACAAGGTGACTTACTTGCCGATTTACTTCCTCCAACCTCAGTATCCAAGGCCTCAGGCACACCTTCCAGGTGAAGCAGCAGCTTACCTGCACTTCTCTCAACTCATTTATTTCATTCACTGCTCAGAATGTGGTCTCCTGTATATCGGGGGAGATGAAACACAGATTTGATGACCGCTTTGCTGAACACCTACACTCTGTCTGTAAAACATGACCCAGAGTTTCCCACTGCCTCCACTTCAACACACCACTGTGTTCCTACACCAACATTTCTGTCCCAGATCTGTTGCAGTGTTCCTTAACGCAAGTTCAAAGAACAACACTTCATTTTCCACTTTCTCCTGCTGAACACTCTCTGCTCATTCCTGAAGAAGGGCCTGTGCCCGAAACGTCGAATCTCCTGTTCCCTGGATGCTGCCTGACCTGCTGTGCTGTTCCAGCAATAAAGTTTCAACTTTGATCTCCAGCATCTGCAGACCTCACTTTCTCCTCAATAGCACCAGTGCATAGGGTCCATTGGGATGTTTCTTTTGCTCGCTAAGACTTTCTATACTTTTTCCTCATCTCCAGGTTCTTTCCCTTCACAATTAGTACACTACAAAATATTTCTTATTGTTTAAAAGTAACAGCTATGGCAGCTGATGGGGAAAAAATAGCTGGCTTTGTTCAGGCTTCAAGTATTTTTACTGCAGAGAGGCCACCAGCCTTTCTGACATTCCAAAGGCTTCTTACTGTATCATTCACTGCTCCTGCAAGCTGTTTAGCTATCCAGGAAGAGTTGTCCGTGGACTGATGACTTTTGCCTCCATGCCTGGTAACTACCAGCTCCTAGTTTCTAGCTCGATTGCACTGTGAGTACACACCACAGCACCAGCTCCCTTCACTAATTGAACAAAGCAACAATGTAGGCTTTACACAAGGACTTCCATTGGCATGCTCTTAAACATAAACCAATTCCTTTTGGTTTTTAAACAGCCTTTTTTTTTTCCATTTCAGTCCAGAATCAACAATAGTGTTTGCATGAGAAATCCCTGGTCTTGTTTCTCGAAATATGGATATTAAAATATTTGTATAAGCTAATGGTTATGAAAGAACTAACATTTGAGACTGCATTATGCTTCATCCAATTTGGTATCCAGTCAAACTGGCTTGGATGGGTATAAGGCAGTATATTTTAAGTACTAATATGTACAGGTCTCCTCACTTTCTTAGTAACAACATCAAACTAATTGAATTGCTATTAAATTACATGTGACTTGTTCAGTCAAGAACCTCCTCTTATCACTCACTAGTGGCTGTTCCTCTACCACTGTAAACCAAAAAGACGTGTAGATCCAATCAAGGAAAGAAATTTAGTGGCAGTATCCCTCTACTCTCACATATCTCAAATGTATTGAATTAATCGAGAATGGTGACACCAATTTGCTATCAGCCAAATTAGACTGCTGTTGGGAATTGATGTAATCACTGATAGTGGGTTACTTAGAGGATCGTGATGTTGAACTTAAGAGCTGGTCACAATGGACCTTCCTTTCTTGTCAGGTTTTCATTTTCTCACAGACTGGCATATAATTGCAAAAGGTTTCTGGGGTTAGTACTGTGATTCTCATTGGACTGTTTCTAGACCTGCATCTGTAATGCAACAGGAGAACCTAAGGAGAACAGCTTGATTTTACTCGAGCTGAGGTTCAGTACTTTGTGTTGACCTACAAATCCAGTGTTACTGTTGGCATTCCTAAACTAATTTTCACTTGTGCATTTCATAATATTAAGTGTAATGCTTTTGTACATGGATGTTATCTATCTATAATTGACAAGTTATGGTATGTGTTGTGCATTTGCTTGTAAATATTTAATTTTGGGTGATGTTGTCTTTTAAAGCTTTATTTGTTTCCCTTGACTAGGTAATTTTTTTTCCATGTCTGACTGACTCGAATTCTACATCTTTCAGTCCCTGCTGGTGTTTCCAAAATCTGTAATGCCATTCTCCCCAGTGTCAGCCTATGAAATTTGAGCCTTTCTGTTGTACTGAATTTCTCTTGTTCCTTTTATGGTGAGCTTTCGCCACTTCAATGCCTAGGGACTCTTAAGTGCTAGTTACTTTTGTGGTGTATCCTGTACCCTGCCTGATGGAATCTGACCTGTTGTTCTTGTCAATGACTCAGAAACAGATGTCCATTTTGCAAAGAATGTTCCCTTATAAGGGAAAGAGGATATGGAGAATCTCTGCTTGCATATTCATTGTTGAGATTCCAGCCCTTGTAATTGTTCTAGACCCTACAAACCATTCAGTGCATTTGGATATGCTGTTTCCTCAATAACACCCTTTATTTACACTGTACCCAATCCTGGGATGACCATAGTTCTAGATGGCAGTATGCTCCCTATTGTCCCATGTGCTAGGACCCATTCAACAGTTCCCAACTCCAAACAGTTGAAGCACCCTTGCTTTGCCCACCCTTTTTTTTAACACCCAAAGTTCTTGTTGAATAATTTTATTGATGTATGCATCATTTCCACACCTCTCTCATCCTTCCTACTGCTTCCAAAGTGTCACTATCAATCTTGCTACACCGAATAGCTGTCTCTCCTCTTCACTCCTTTGCCCTGTCTTGTGGTTCCTACACATTGTAGCATGTACTGAATACTGCATTCAATTCTGGTCTCCCTGCGATAGCAAAGATGTTCTGAAACTTGAAAGGGTTCAGGAAAGATTTGCAATGATATTGCCAGGTTTTGGAGGGTTTGAGCTTAAGGGAGAGGCTGAATAGGCTGGGGCTGTTTTCCCTGGAGTGTTTGGAGGCTGATAGGTGACCTTAGAGGTTTATAAAATCATGAGGGGTCATGGATATGGTAAATACTCCAGGTCTTTTCCTCAGTGTAAGGGAATCCAAAACTAGAGGACATAGGTTTAGGAAAGATTTAAAAGGGAGCTAAAGGGCAACTTTTTCATGCAGAGGGTGCTGCATGTATGGAATGAGCTGCCAGAAGAAGTGGAAGCTGATACCTTTTAAATGTTGTAATTGTGTCTGGATGGGTATAACAGTAGGAAGGATTTAGAATGATATGGACCAAAGGCTGGCAAATAGGACAAGATTATTTTAAGATTTGGTTGACATGGTCGAATTGGACCGAAAGGTTTGTTTCTGTGCTGTCCATCTTTGACTCTCTGTACTGTATATTCTAATAGTGATTTTAGAAAATGTTAGTGTAGATTTTAGAAAATGTTAGTGTAGATTTTATTGGCCAAATGGCCTCATCTGTGCTGTCATGTTTCTATAGAAAATAAAATTGCGTGTTGCTAAACAGGCATTAAACAATGAAGACCGTTGACATTTAAAATCTATTATGTGAACTTATCATTTTTCATAGGTAGAGTTTTTTAAACCAAATTACACCCTTTTTCAAGTTATTTTCTAGCTGGTGTTTGCTCTTGTTTGTTTCCACCAGTCCACAATATGACTTGCCATTAATATTGTTTAAAAATCACACAGCATCAGGTTATCGTCAAACAGGTTTATTTTGGAAGCAGCAGCTCTTGGAATGCTGCTCCTTCATAAGGTTATCTATAACCTGGTGTTCTGTGATTTTTAACTTTGTCCACCCCAGTCTAACACTGGCTCCTCCACATCATTTTAATATTGTTAGAAGTTCTGCTTTTGATGTTACTGTGTGGGATAAGGTTAATGCTGATGGAGAACTTTGAATACCAAAAAGACACATGTGAATTTATCTTGGATTAGGCTGAATTAAATTGGGAGTTTTGCTGACCGACGTGGAATTCCATTCCAAGAAGCTGTGATGTTTGGAAAAACGCAAGAGCAAAGAGAGAGGAGAAAAGCCTATTCCACAAAAGACTTGCTTCGTCAGTGCACATGTTTCAGTTGATTAATCAACTGAACTTGTTAAATCAGTGATGTTCCTCTCAGGTCTCTACGCTGTAAACGAAATGTTGCACTGTGCAGTAATGCTTGTGTGAAATGATCCAGAAGGTCTGATTTCATGAGTGTATCGTTTCTGAGTGCAGCTCTTCCTGCATGTCTGTGATAAACCAGAACTGATTTGGCCACTGATACCTAATCCTCCCATTGTCCTTCTGTTACTTCTGGGTTGATGGCGGTCACCACAGCTGCTGACTTCATCTTGCTGATTTGCCAGTGGATGACCTGTTGTGGAGCTGTGACTTTTGTTATTTTTTTCTCTCGCTGCAACTGAACTGTGGCTGTTGCCAAGGTAACATGTGATGGTGCTGAATTAATACAGAGACTGCCTCCATTCACTGGTTAAGTACAATGTGTTGGCAACCTGTTGTCAAGTATGTATTCCACCCCTTCCTTAGCTGTTTTCTCTATCATTGCTCCTCCTGCAAATTAGCCTGCGCAACAATTAATTAGTGTCTCACTTTGGCTATTGACCAGAATGAAAGGCTGGAAATGGGGGAGTCATGGTGAAAATTGATCTTTACGTATGGTTCATTCTTCACATTCTCTATCTTTGTGGTCTTGTACTGTGAAGGCTTAGAGATCACCTGCATTGTCCTGCCAGTGCCCTGGCTGGTCAGTCCACTAGGCATAGAACAGGAGTCCTTGTACTGGACCAAACCCCTCATCACTTTCTTAATGTTGAACTAAATGCTACAAATTTTACTTTTTCAGTGAGCTTTGGGTTTCCCCTCAGCAGGTTCAATCTGATAGTCACTGAAATAGCAGCTGAACCTTTTTCAATCATTTAAATCATTACTCATTTTAACGCAACATAGCGTTGATGAATCTCCGATGCCAAGGTTTGGTGGATCCTAGCCATTTTTTGTTATTTTCGAAAGTGCCCATACTACGTTTTCATGTGAGATTTGAACTGATTAGTGTAATTGATGACACCTTTTGGTGTATTCAACCAAGTCTTGCTCCTCTTGCATATCTCCTGTGCACTGAGGACACAGATACTATAATGGGGACACTGCCTGTGTCAGTGTCCACATTGTGCACAGATAACATGAACCTGCATCTGTCCCATTCATTTATGTAGGCAGCCCAGCGTTTATTGGCTATCCCAAATTCTCGAATTAAGAGTCAACCGTATTGCTGTGGGTCTGGTGTCACATGTAGACCAGACCAAGAAAGGATGGCAGATTCCTATTCCTAAAGGACATTACTGAACCAGAGGGCTTTTTAAACAGCAATTTGATAGTAGTTGCCATTTATGCTAGCTTTTTTTTAAGATTGAATTCAAATTTTGCCACACTGCATGGTGGGATTAGAGTCCCTGTCCCCAGAGCACTAGCCTAGAGCTCTGGATTACTAGGTGTAAGTGAGTACTGCAGATGCTGGAGATTAGAGTCAAGAGTGTGATGCTGAAACAGCACGGCAGATCGGGCAGAATCCAAGGAGCAGGAAAATCGACGTTTTGGGCAAAAGCCCTTCATCAGGAACTGGATTACTAGTCCAGTAACATTATCCTATGTGACTGCCTCTCTTCAGTGGTGGCACTTAGGTCCCATATTCTATGTAGATGTGGATGTTTTTCTTTCCTAAAGCTATGAATTGTCAGTCGATGCAGTGTAAAAGTATATTTCTGTTCACAAAAGCAAAATGCTGCAGCTGCTGGATGGAGAACATCACTTTTTTTTTTCATGTGCAGACATATTTCAGTTAACAGCACTCCTAATGTGTCAGACCAAGATTCCCTTGATGCCAATAATGGTGCTCTTGGGGAGAAATCAAAAGCTAACATGAACGTCAGCAGAGAAAGGAACAAAATCTTTCAACAAACTGGCTGAAATATTGTAGACTCAGTGCACCACTGTAAATCTGCAGCCTCCCCAACTCATGTTAGCAACATTGGATGTTTATTGCTCACAAATGCCCTTTAGAAGTCCCACACAAACGTATCGGGATGTTGCTTCACAAGTCTGTCAGATGAATTTCACAAACCGTCTGCTATCGCATGTATTTTTTATTTACTGTAACCAATAAAGTCTATCTTTTCAAATAACTTTAACATGAAATTGGTCATGTTGTCTGTTGAGATGTGAATTGCTCTTAATAGTAGCTCCTGTGGTCGTAATCCCAAGAGCTAATGCTTTGCTGGTACTGGTTTACATCCAGTCATGGTAGCTGCTGGAATTCAATACTAAACTAATCTGAAGTATAAAACTAGACTTAGTAATGTTGACCAAAGTACATTTTAATTATTGTAAAAACGATGGGATATGCCATCCTTGTCTGATCTGTCAAATGAACAATTCCAGATACACAGACATGTGATTGACCCTTGATTCTTAATGGCAGATGTGTTCAAAAAGCAACAGATGTCAGCGACACTTACATCTTTTTCACAACATGCTCACTGTTGAGCCAAGTTTGCTTGGTCACCACTGGAGCTGCTTGACTGATTAGACTTATGTTGATGACGCCCCCAGTTTTTGTTTCCCTTCTCTTCCCCCCATACCAAAATACTTGAGGGGGGCTGGGTGGCGTTTGCTTGACAAGAGGGTGCTGTACCTGTCAGCATGAGCTGCTTCAACCAAAGGTGATTTCCAGTTCCTCGTCCTGTCTGAAACTAGGGCAGAAGTGATCCGAAAGGCATTCCAGGCTCTGGATTCTAGGAATATTCAGCGATCAACATGAAAGTTATTTTCAGTTGTCTGTACAGTACAGGCAGCACTGAAGGTAGAAATCTGAATGCAGTTTCCTACTCCCAAATGGAATTTGGAATGGGCCTGAGAATCTTTGGAATGCAGGCTGGCTCTTTCTCCAAATAATCCTTAAACACAAAAGACCCCTGACAGTTTGAAGTTCTAATGCACTGTTCTCCATGCCAGGAAATTTAGGCTGTGGTAAGTGGGTAGAGGTGCACTCCAGTGTAATCCTGGTTCATATTCCATTACTATTGTCCAAGTTGCAACACTAATGTGTGGAATTAATAGCTTCGCTCATAGAAGGACCCACCAGTTTGGTTTGGGTGCCTTTTGAAGGGAATCCCAATAAAGCATGGAGACTTTAGGAGGGCTCAGAAGAAAATTCGAGGAGCAAAACTTGAATATTGGTGATTACATTTCAGTGAAGTTTTTGTTTTGAGCTAATTAAGATATTTTGCGAGAATATCAATAAGAAAAGAAAACTGACTTTTGGATGAAGAAGGTTGCTGATCTGGTTGGCAAATGGATTCTGGTCAAGATTGCTGTGGTGCATACACCCATTAATGCTGAATGACAATTTCCAGACTTTGTTTAAATTTTAAACCAGGCAGGTTGGTTGGTCAAGGCATCCTCATGAATGATGAATCCGCAATTGGCTGTCACCCATTTTGAGTTGGAAGTAGGCACAATGTGTGAATGTGTTCATTCTGTCTGCAGAGAACAGGGCCCTGTGTACTACACATAGTGCCAATGTTCAATCCGAACATGAGAAATTACGCTGACAACCAATCAGGATTGTCCGGCAAATGGTGTCCATTTGCAAAATGGCAATTCATGTTGGGCACCAGTTTCAAATTTTGCCAGCTGATTGGATATAGTCAGTAACTTGTTGTGAACGGTCACGGGGATATACTGTTTGATACCATCCGCCAATAGTTTGGGTTGTATGATCTACACACCAGGCATAACACCAGCACTGAAATTCATATATCACATTACCTATTTGTATAAAACATAATTGTCTATTAAGCTTGAAGCAAACATCTGGTTAATGGTGAACACCACTTGAGCTGCCACTGTACTGCATCATAACAGCGAGGGAGCAGCATGATTCACTTGATGCTCAACACTAGATCATGCCACATGATGTAGATACTTTCTAATCAACCTGACTCTGACGTGCTGTGACAGATCACCTGGAGGTCTTCAACCTGGACACTGCTACCACTTCACCATTACAGCATCCTCTGGATATTCACAGCCACAAGGTACTGACCGTACCCAGATGGCCTGCGCTTGCAAATCCCGCAGGTGTCCAACATTTAAATGTAATTCGACAATAGGACAGCATTTGCTGGATAATCCTGAGCACACAAAATAATTACACTGACAACCAATTTAGGATTGCTTTAACATTTGACCAAAATGTGCCCAATTGTTTTCCCATAATACTGAACATTTTCTTAAAAGTAATCTTTTTGTTTTGAAGACTGCTCAGTTTGTTGGCTTGAAAGAATAAATGGACCAGAAGTAGTACTGAATTGCCTTTTGATTAGCTATCCACATGCTGGTTTGTTAGTTTTGCTGGCCTGTATTGCCCAAGACTTATCCTAATTTAACTCCTTTCCTTCTATTTTATTAATCCTTCTATTTTATTAATGCTCTGCTGGCAAATACTCAGTCTAGCTCCTTATCTACTGTGTTTTCAGCATATGATTTTTGTTATAAATAGCTGGAGAATGCAGCCAGCATCTTTAGAATTTTTTGTGGCTTGATGAGGGGTCAGGTTGGAGGTGAATGTCAAGGAAATTTGCAAGGTCAGCACTCTGGTTCCGAGTCAGTGAAGTACATTGACGTGTGGAATGTGGTGTTGGAGCCAAGAAAATTGCTTTTTGAGAAGTCTTTTCTTTATCTGGAATTCATCCACATCCCCAAGTGTTGCGTGCCACATGCACAACAGTTAGGATATTTCATACATCACGATGAATCCTCCTCTTTGAAAAAGCTCCCATCAGTTAAGACTTTTTTAATGTATTAAAGTAGTGGGTGGTCCTTTGTTAGCTGTATCTGGAGGACCTGAGAGCTTTCTGGTAACATTGAATTATTTCACAACAGCCTCGAACTCCGTATACTATGTACAGGGGGAATATGTGCAAAGAGACATCCTGGTATCTCAGTTGCAAGCAGTTTATAAATCATACAAGTGGAATTTCATTCATTTCACCGCATATTCTTGCAATTGAATTCGGTCTTAAAAATTGCAATGACAAGATAAGAAACTGCTTGATTGAAACACAGACACCGATTCAAGTCCTGCAGCTTTATATTAATTAACTATGACCCAGGCTTTATTCATTGTAAACAAAGTACTTTCGTGCTTAAATTTGCTTTTTGCACCTGTTCTATCTTCCTGTGTTTGGAATTTAAACTGAAGTACTGTTTACTCCATCATAAAATCTCTCTCTCTCTTTTTCTCTCCCCCTCTCTCTCTCTCTCTTTTTTTTTCTCTCTCGCTCTCGGTCTCTCCCTCCCTCCCTCCCTCCCTCTCCCTCGTGCCATCCTTCAAAGGTTGAATATTTCAAACCATTGCACCTACACCTCAACTGAGTTTTCTGGTACTCGGGATAAAATCTCATTGCCCTCCTGCTAACAGGTTTGGTGATCCTGATCCTTGTCTCTAACTAGAACCGAATACAGTCAGTATTCGGGATGCAGTCTGGTAAACGTCTCCAATAGGGAACGTTGCCAAGTTTTGACAGATTTCGGCAATGTAGTCACCTTAATTGAATCTGTTGTGGCTTTTATTTCCAATGTACTTGAATTTATATTAATGAAATGCTGCAGCAGTAAATAACAATCTGATGTAATTGTAATTGTTAAATTCTAATTAATTGAACTGAATTTATCAGGGTTTAGTGACCCAAATAATTTTTTTTCTCTCTAAAATGTAAAGCTAATGAACTTATTTTAACCCAGCAATCTAAGCCTCCAGATTGATCACAAACCACCTCAACACAATAAGGGCTGTTAATTTTAAAAATGAAAAATCAGTAGATTAAAAACATTTTTAAAAATATGCACTCTAAATGCAGTCAGTTTTCTCATCATGTATGTATGTTGAATAGAAATTATTTTTTTGTAGTTTTATATTGGAAAGCTTAATGTTCTTGGTTTAAATTTTTGCTTCTCAAACAGTTTAGCCTGGGCAACAAACAAATGCCTCATCAATGAACTCTTCCCTTTTATTTAAAAAAAAATCCAATAAAAGGTGGTGGACTAGATAGCTTAAATATTCATAATTCCAATCTGTGGATGTCAATGAAGTGTATAGCATTCAGACTTACTGAAGTTTGATTTGGAGATGCCAGTGTTAGTCTGGGGTGGACAAAGTTTAAAAATCACACAACACCAGGTTATAGTCCAACAGGTTAAATTGGAAGCTCTAGTTTTCGGAGCGCTGCCCCTTCATTAACCACCTGATGAAGGAGCAGCACTCCAAAAGCCAGTACTTCCAAATAAACCTGTTGGACTATAACCTGGTGGTGTGATTTTTAATTTTGAAGTTTATTAGTGGGTTGACAGCTGAGATTAGGAAATCTTAAAAGTAGTTTTGCAGATTTAAAGTTTTTTTTAAAAAAGTTAAAATCCATCTATCGCGTTTTTTTTTAAAAAGAAATGCATGTGCTGCATAACATGTATTGATTGACCTGACTCCAAATATTAGAGGGGTTTGGTTGCCAGGCGGTAGTGGGGTCCAGCATTCTCTCCGTGTTTGGGAATTAAATCTGCAACTACTTGTAGTAGTAGTTTTGAGCAATGTCATTCACAAAAAAAGTCTCATTCATTTTTTTGTTCGTTCATTCGTTCTGTTTATATGTAAATGCAGAGTTTCATTTGGGGGAATAATCACCTAATTAGCTAGTTCCACTGTCTACAAAAGGTAAAGTGACCAGAGTCCCACAGAACCATAGAGCTGCTGTCTGTTTTGATGACTGGTTTAACCTGAGGGTCACCACACCTCTGGTGAGGGGAGACGTCGAGATGGAGAGCCGTTTCAAGCTAATCCCTATGTGTAATGGGCATGTAGAAGAGGCATTGAGGCTCCAATACCTCTCACTGACTCTGTTCTCCTGAATGCATGACCTTTTCTTCCTAATTTGCAATATTGCTTCAGAGAAACAGACATTCTCAGGGTTAAAAGGATTGTAGGGTGATGTTTGATCTTGTTGGTAAAGTTGTGGCATCCAAGGTAGTCCATCAAACAAGACCAGGGGCAGTATGATTCAGATGCTACTTTCATGTTGACCCTTTGAAGGTTGATGATAATCTCCAAAGGATAATATTTATCCGCAGTGTGCCCAGAGAATGGTCTTGGCTCTCAGATAACCGCATCAAGAAAAACAATCACGTGCATCGCTTCAGAACTCCTCACTTAGCTTCCATCAGTTTGTGCCTGAACGCAGTAGACTTGCAAATAGTGAATTTGCATTTACACATTGAAGCAACTGCAGTACTTCAGCTCAAAGCTTATCTGAAGTCCTTTTCTTCGAGAGAGAATTGGCCTGCTGATTTTAACCTCAGCCTTTTCAGTTAAGCCACTAGATAGAGATGCCATGATGCATTTAGAAAATTCACTCAAGGAATGCAGATCTGATGTAGGGATGGAGCTGTTAATGTAAAAGTGAAGGGCTAAAGATTGTACAGTCAAAGTGGGCCCGGAGCAATCTCTAATTTAAGTCACCTAATTTATATGAAAATGGATTACTTGAATGGTTGAGTTTTCTACATTGAATTTGCCAAGGACAGTTTTATTTTTAAGTAAATAAGTAAGATCTGATTTGCTGTAAAGCCTGGCAGATCGTGCAATTGCAAAGATCAAAGCACCATGCAAAAGGTTTTTGGACTCCCCTCACCTGACTACTGAAGCTGCCAGTGTGTTGTATTGCAGCACCATTTCTTAATGGAGGAAAGTAGTCTAGCAGCAGGTAGTCTCTTGGGGTCAATTGGATTTTTTGCACCAGGTGTGAAAAGGTGAAAAGATTGATTTCAAAGTAAGCTTCTACTTCTTTTCATGTTTTCCACTTTGGATTGACATGACGTTTTTGTTGTGAGTCCCATGGCGACCATTCCACTTTTTAAAAAAAATACAAGAAAATCGAGCACTCTGTTAATAGCTGAATGATACAACAAACTTTCAAATTTTCAGACATTTACCATTTTTGTCATTTTACATAAATGATTTGGATGCGAGCATAAAAGGTACAGTTAGTAAGTTTGCAGATGACACCAAAATTGGAGATGTAGTGGACAGTGAAGAGTGTTACCTCAGATTACAACAGGATCTGGACCAGATGGGCCAATAGGCTGAGAAGTGGCAGTTGGAGATTAATTCAGATAAATGCGAGGTGCAGCATTTTGGGAAAGCAAATCTCAGCAGGACTTATACGCTTAATGGTAAGGTCCTAGGGAGTGTTGCTGAACAAAGAGACCTTGGAGTGCAGGTTCATAGCTCCTTGAAAGTGGAGTCGCAGGTAGGTAGGGTAGTGAAGATGGTGTTTGGTACAATTTGCAGCATTGCACTGACCTTTTAAGTAGCCATTTTAAATCTTCCAAAATCGGTCCAAAGTGATTCTCAGCATCCGAGGATTTATTTCTGTTACTTTTCTCGGCTTAAATTTGTAACTTGGGCAACAGTCTTTTGCAGGATATCCTACCATTGGCAGAAGCTGGGTGAATCTTTCAGCCTTGTTTTATGCATTTGACCTTTTGCAATTTAAACAGGAGCTTCCAAACACACTTTAGTTGGCTCATGCATATTCCCGTGCTCGCTCAGCTCCATCTATTGCCCTGCAACTCCCCCACTCTCAGCCTGGAAGAACAACCCGTATGCCAATAATATTTGGTGATAATTTTGTAAATTCTGTAATTTTGATCATCTTCACAACTGTCTCTTTTTTTTCACTATTCCTCATGTTATGGTGAGCCATATATCCAGGTAGCAGTGTTGAGATTTTTAACACTTGCCCAGATCGTTTGAGGCTGGCTTTTTGACTGCCAGATTCACAGCTGCCTTCAGCATTACGTGCAAATGTGTACACTTTTCGCCACCTTTTCTAGAAAGAAAATCTAGGCCTGTTTTTAATCTTTAGCAGTTCCATCATCAGGCTGACTTCAGCACAAGTTCACATGACATCTTTGCCCACTTCATAGTTCCCTAATTTAAAGACTCAAAACATTGTTGAAACTTTATCATATGCTTATTGAGCTATAAACATTATGAGGAGCTTCAGAATGAGTCATTAATGGGAAATTTTTAAAGCAAAAGTTGTCTGTACAGGTTTTGTATTCGGTAGTTGTTTGCCTTTTGTTGTTGGGGTGGTGTTCAGATGTGGGGAATTCGAGACAATATTTCAGAAGTTCTCTTTTAAAGGATGCAGAAATGTAAGTTATACACCTGCAAGCATTTGGAACTGATAGCAGTCACTAGAAAGGGTGCTACTTGACAGTTTTCCCAGTTTAACTGTGGAGTCTGCCCTTGCAATTCCTTCAAGTAAAGAGTCTACTTACACCCAGCTTTCAATTCCCTTTGGAATTGAGGCAGCCCACCATTGAGAGTACCAGAGTAATTTGGGTCAGGTATTAATAGCGGGGAAAGGTTTTGTAAAGGATAAGCCTGATTTTGCCTTATGCTTTGGTGATTGCAGAGGAAATAGTCCATATTCACAAAATAAAACTTGGATTTTTATTATCTGAAAATGTACATGAATCGCTAGGGCTCTCTTTCCCTAAAGAAAATGTAGAATGAAATGTGAACACATTTACATACAATGTCAGATGGTCATGGGAATGATAATTGAATGTGTCATAATGAAAAATGAGTCTTGGTTGGAAATGTGTAATTACATGGCGTGGGGTCAGGTACTGGAACAGTACAATGCCACAAGCAGAATTCTGAGCTCCCTGGGCATTGGCTCCTGTGTTTATGAATAACTCCTGCACTGCCTCTGTGCTGCCAATTTCACCATTGCACTTTCAGGCTGGTTTTCTGCTGATTTAAAACAGTGAAATTTGCTGAGTTTGTTTCTTCAAAAAACATTTTTGTTTTGCTCAATAATCGAGCTCTGGTCAGAAAATGGACAGCAAATCAGTTCAAAAAAAAAACAACGAACTGAAGATGCTGGAAATTTGAAACAAAACCACAAATTGCTTGAGAAACTCAGTATTCTTCTTATCTTTGCCTGCTTTTGATCGGTTTTTCTTTTCCTCTTTCCCCGACTTCTCCACTCCATTGCCTCTTTGCTCCCCTTTTACCACCTCTCTGCATAGGAGGCTAAAAATATTCCGAATTATTTTGTGGGATGTGCCCTTTGTTGACTAGACCAACATTTACTGCCAATTTCATCTGGAAGGTGTGATCTGTCATTTTGACCCACTGCAGCCCATGTCATGTCAGTACACCCACAGCACTCTTTGGTTTCCCTTGGGAGCAAATTTTCAAAGGAACGCGAAGGAGAAGGATTTTCTGTACTGAATCTAAGCATCTTTGTTTTCTTTTTATAACTTTGTATCTGAATTTGACTGAAGGTTCAAGCCTGGTAATCTAGTCCAACAATTTCTTGGAAACTCTTGTTTTTAACTTTGTTCTGTTGGACTTTGGTTTAGGGAAGGTTGTTCTTCGCACTGTTGCCTCATTGATGGAAGTAACTGAATCTGAACATACCCTTGACACACTGCTTGCAAATGGCTATATGGAAACTAACAAGAGCCATTGATTTGAACTGTGTGAGGTATACACTTAACCTGTAGAGGGCTTCTTTCCAACTCTCAGCCATTTCCTGTCCTGCTGGAGAGGAACTCTGTATTTGGTGGTCTTGTTTTTCAAGCCATATCTGCTTCGATATTACCTATGAGAGGAGCATCCTTCATGTTGTTGAGGGATGCTGGAGTAGTTATACTGGGGATACAGCACTTGATTTTACTGAGAAAAGACCAATGGAAGACCACATTTTTGTACTGTATGAGAGAAGATTATCATTTCTTGTGAATTGTCCTGATAAGTACAGGAGAAAAGCTTTGACAAAAAATGCCTTTCTTTCAGTGGCGCTGTAACAGCAAACTAAGGTTTAGCAAAAATTTTTAATCTTTCCTGCATTAATCTCCTCTGGCTCTGCGGCATAGCCCTGGTTACTTTAAAACCAGACCATGGCTCCCCTAGCATTCCATAGTGACTCTGGTAATGGTTACTGATGCTTTCCCAAGATCATTCAAGTAGGAAAGGGCAGCCAATTAGTATGTTGACCTGTACTACAGAGATGCCTCTCTGGCACAAACCAGCTTGTAGCTACTTGATCTAATTTTCTAGTTATGAGTTATTTTGATCCTAGCTGGTGTTACTACCAGACAAGTTACATTCCAGAAAAAACTCTGGATTCTTAGTTTTTTGTTAATTAACATGGTGGTCTGTCACTGAAACATAAGCCCATCAAGCTGTAGATTTAGTTTTAATAATAAAACAAGTTTATTATGCAAAAACAAAGAAAACAAACCAAGCTGTCCACATATAAAGCAGCTTAAAAGATTTCAACACCCAGCAAAACAAAATCCTATCAATCTCCAGCACGATCACTATTTGGTAAATGAAAATCCAGAGATTTTTATTTCCTGTCAGATCTGGAGATGGTTTTTGCAGTGAAAAGCAATTAAATCATTTTCCTTTGACTCTCATGGACTTGAAACTTTCTAATCTTTGAATAACCAATGAAGATTTCTAATCAAACACTGCAGTTTTGTATATTTTCACAAATTTAAACCCCTGTACTGAGGTAACTCATCAACTGCTCTGAACAAACTTCTTTTTCTCAAAAAAAAACCTATTCTTCCATCTAACTTCAGTCAGGTGTCTTTTAATCTCCTCAAAGACTTCCGTCTCTGGGTGCTTCTAAGCTAAAATCGATCCTTGATTCCTCTAAAGCCAAAAGCAAGCTGATGTCTCTTGATGTTTTCTCTTTCCTGTCATAAATCCACGCAATATAATCAAACTTCCATGACAGTACCAAGGCTGTTCAGAAGTTGTCCTCTGACACATACTAATTTTAAAATCATAGTTCCAGCAAGACTCAGCATAATTAATTATTAGACACTGTCTCAAAAAAAAGACCAACCCCCATATGCCACTAGTTTGAAATCTCAATTCTTCACAAAAAAAAATTCAAGGTGAAGGGAGCTGCCTGAGATGTCGAACAGGGCCCATGTGAGCCTCCAAATCCTGCTCCTGAAAGGGAGTGACTGTGCCCAAAAAAAAGCATTAAAACTCAAGTTGACAATCACTGCACATCCAGCCACAAGTCCAATTTAGTTCCAATCTGCCCTCGAGTCTGGTTCACTGCTTCCAATGTCTTTGTCCTCATCTCAAATTTTGCATGGGAGTTCTCAACATGAAGGTGGACTCAGATCTCCGTAATATCAAATATCTTTTTTATTTTTGCGATGACCAAGCTATAGTTCGACAATGCTGTTCTCTTCTTTGGTGGTCTCTTGAGATCAAGGATGATTTCACTCAAGGCCATACTAGACATTGGCCCTGACAGCCAGGACTTAACACACTTGCATGCTGGGAAGGTTTGTAGCCATTCATGTTACCTGGAATGGTCATAAGATTTGTTCATAATAAATCAAATAAAACTTGATTTATATTTTACTATAAAGGTACATTTGAGGCCTGAATCAGTCTTAATGGAACTATGCTGCTAAGGTTTCTTTCTCAAAACATTATTCATTTGTTTCAAATTGGGTAGATTGGGTAGACAAGTTGTCAAGACAGTCACTGCTTATTGGAGTGATGTTGAGCAGGTCAGACCTTGGATGCATGGCTGTAAGCAGTGACTTCAGCCATCAAGGTATTGTTGGTTCTGATACAACGCAATAGTTTGGTACTCGTGCAATCTTACGTTAAAAGAGAATCCTGCAATATCCATGCCATTTAACCTAAAGGGGCCGGAATCATGTCATAGCCAATACAGATAAGGAAAGTTTGTGTTCTACAAATGACAGTCTAAATTCTTCAATCGCATTAAAGCCAATTCGTGTTAACACATGTTACAGCAGAACTGACCATAAATATAGTTGCTCGCTGTTGACAGAATGGGTCCTCTATGATTTTTAAAACTGGATAGGAATAGAATTGTGGTCTTAGTGATTTGATGACCGTCACACATCCATTAAGATACTTTAAAACTAAAGTCACAAAGGGGAAAAATTGCCGAGTCATGATATCTGAAATCTGTAACCTTATCACATGGTTGGATAAATACATTAAATAGGTAACTGATAATGTGCGCCCTGTGTGAATGTGTTCTCTATGACATTTGAAATGGTTGATTATTATTCATTTAGCTCCCTCCTCCTGTGGGAAGGATTCTGGAGTGTACAAGTCTTGCAGTCTAACTGTTGAATTTCAAGATATATTTTTTTCCCCAATCCCAGTTACCTCCACCCTTGAAAAACAAAAACTACTCGATGTAATCAATTTCATTGTTTTGAGCTGTGTGAGGTGACATCTTGCAAAATGTCCATATTACAGAGGAGGAAGTGCTAGATGTCTTGAAACGCATAAATGTGGATAAATCCCCAGGACCTGGTCAGGAAGCTAAGGAAGTGATTCCTAGGTCTCTTGCTGAGATATTTGTATCATCGATAGTCACAGGTGAGGTGCCGGAAGACTGGAGGTTGCCTAACGTGGTGCCACTGTGTTTAAGGGTGGTAAGGACAAGCCAGGGAACTATAGACCAGTGAGCCTGATGTCGGTGATGGGCAAGTTATGGAGGGAGTCCTGAGGGACAGGATGTACATGTATTTGGAAAGGCAAGGGCTGATTAGGAATAGTCAGCTTTGTGCGTGGGAAATAGTGTCTCACAAACTTGATTGTGTTTTTTGAGGAAGTAACATAGAGGATTGATGAGGCCAGAGCAGTAGATGTGATCTATATGGACTTCAGTAAGGCATTCGACATGGTTCCCCATGGGAGACTGATTAGCAAGGTTAAATCTCACAGAACTAGCCATTTGGTTACAGAACTCTGTCAAAGGTAGAAGACAGAGGGTGGTGGAGGAGGGTTGTTTATCAGACTGGAGGCCTGTGACCAGTGGAGTGCCACAAGGATCGGTGCTGGGCCCTCTACTTTTTGTCATTTACATAAGTGATTTAGATGCAAACATAAGAGGTACAGTTCGTAAGTTTGCAGATGATACCAAAATTGGAGGTATATTGGACAGCGAAGAGGGTTATCTCAGATTACAACAGGATCTGGACCAGATAGGCCAATGGGCAGAGACGTGGCGGATGGAATTTAACTCAGATAAATGCAAGGTGCTGCATTTTGGGAAAGCAAATCTTAGCAGGACTTATACACCTTAATGGTAAGGTCCTATGGAGTGTTGCTGAACAAAGAGACCTTGGAGTGCAAGTTCATAGCTCTTGAAAGTGGAGTCGCAGGTAGGATAGGATAGTGAGGAAGGCGTTTGGTGAGGCTGAGGGGTGACTTTATAGAGGTTTACAAAATTATGAGGGGCATAGATAGGATAAATAGACAAAGTCTTTTCCCTGGGTAGGGGAGTCCAGAACTAGAGGGCATAGGTTTAGGGTGAGCGGGAAAAGATAGAAAAGAGACCTCTGGGGCAACTTTTTCTCAGAGGGTGGTACGTGTATGGAATGAGCTGCCAGAGGAAGTGGTGGAGGTTGGTACAATTGCAACATGTAAGAGGCATTTGGAGGGGTATATGAATAGGAAGGGTTTGGAGGGATATGGGACGGGTGCTAGCAAGTGGGACGAGATTAGGTTAGGATACCTGGTCGGCGTGGACAGGTTGGACTGAAGGGTCTGTTTCCATGCTGTACATCTTTGACTCTGTGAATGCATACTATTTGCAGTCTGACATTTCTGCCCTCTATTCTAAACAAGAAGAAGCCTCCATACTGTAAATTGTGCACTGAGTTGCTGTTAACAACAGGTTTGAGTCATTGAGGGTGGTGGGATGGGTAGAGGTGATGATCTGTTGCTAAGAGCTAGAAGGTTGAACAGGTTCTGACAATAAAAGGAACAGAACAATTTAATGAATTGCACAGGAATAGCTGAATGTCTCCTTTTGTGAAACCTGGAAATTCAATAGTGAAATGGAGTACATTTGCTGTAAACTTGGACTCGTATTTTGCAGATTTTGTCAGAAGGGGCATTGAACCAATCTGAGCGGGGCAAAACCAGGGATGGGGGTGTTGGAAAAACACAAGTGTTCATTCTTGCAGCTAATTGATTGTGGAGACTTTAAATGGTAGTTGCCTTTTTGTTAGGGAGGATATTTTAAAAAAAAACATTTATCGGGTGAGTCTTTGTGAAAGCAGTGCATAGCTGTGTCATAAGAGGTCAGATTAGATTCCTTATCTGAGTTAACAAATCTTTACTGGACCAGTGGGAATTCCCCTCTTCTGAAGAGCAGGGAGGGGAAGCTGTTTGATTTGTGTTTAATTGCCATGCAATGACGACTTGTGTATTGTGGTTGAGTACTACTTCAGGCTTGATGCTGCACAGCCTCATAGTTCCCTGATGCTCACTGGAGAGGCTGATTCTTAAGAATACAAGAGAATGTGGAGTGAAGCCCCATTCATGGTCACATCCTCACCCAACATTACACCCATGCACATGCACCCGAACCCATCACTTCCACTCTCCCTTTCGCTCTCCATACCTAAGCCCGCACTCCCCTGCTACAAAGGGAAGAGAGCATGCAACAAGAAATGGTTAAAAGATTTGTTTTTACTTGAAATAAGTGCCCTTAGTTGACATGTAATCATTTGTTATTAATCGATATTTAGGTGTAAATTGTGCTGAAATACAGAAGTTGCTCTTGTTATTTCCTCTAAACCTGAGGATCAACTTGCCTTGTTTGGATCTTGCCCACTTTCATTCGTCACTCCAAATGTTGCGATTATCTTCATTCAAAATGGCCAGTTAGCCATCAATACATCCGTGGTAGCCACGTATGCAGTTTTCCAGCCCCTCAGAGTATTGATCCCTCAACCAAACCCCCAACAGGACAGATTGACTGGTCCTTCATTACATTACTACTGTTTGCACAGCTTTCCGTTAGCAAATTGACTGCCACTTTTGTCCCATAAACTGACTCAACATCAAAAGTGCTGAGGGGTTTTGGAAATTATTCAATACTTAATTCCTCATTGCAAAGGAATATAGAAAAGGATAATGTTAATGTTCTGAGTCACCAGTGTGGTAGTGATATCCCCTTTGGGCTAAATGGGCACTTTTCTGATCTATAAAACTACTGCAATACATTCACAAAATTTTCTAATCTGTGGCTGTGACACTGTCTTCATACTGGAGTTGGTGACGCAGATCCCACAAAATCCTTCAATGCTAGCTTGTCAATTCATCGATCATGTAAAGATATTCCTAAAATGGCTAACTGGAATTTTTAATTATTTCAATGTATTATCAACATTATCTCTGAAGATTTCACTAACTGATTGGACTGGTCATTAGCTTTTGAGAGTTCCGTATTGTGGTAAATATTCAGTGCATGGGGAAAATTTGATTCAAAGCTGAAAGGTGTTGGCTATGGTTTTAAATGTGTTCTTCACATTACTTTTATGTAGACTGAGCGTGTCAGTAATAACATGGCTTTTACTTTAATCTGCTGGGAATCAGAAGTCAAATATGCAAAAAAAAATTAATGAACCATGAAACTGTTGTCATGAATTTAAGCTGTAATTTGTTATATTTTTAAAATGAAATCTTTTGTTACATCTTAAATACATATGAAATCAGATTTGTGAAGTTAACCTGCAAAAGTATGCTAAAGAATACACATTGGGCTAATTGCATTCATGATTGAGGCTTATTCTAATGAGCTGGGTTGAAATGCTGTATGTTGTGTATCTTGACAGCTTTATTTGTATAATAGATTACAGAAGCAGTGTTTTGACACCCACACACTGCTACAGTTGCATGCCACGTGTGATCATAACACAGAATTTGTTTTCATTTCTTGCTGTAACCTGGACAGTACACCATTGAAGACAGACTGTGGTACCTTCACAGAAGAAGTTTTTGAACTTTGTTCTTCTTCTACATCCCTGCTTGAATTTTGGGCCTTCTGCAAAGATTGTTGCGTTTTTTTAAATTATTGAGGCATCAGCATATTCTTGATTTGATGCAACTACTACAAGGATGTAACTTTAATACTGGTGAGTGTATTTGTCATATCTCGATGCAGACAGCTTACATGGCTTATCTCACTGCATTGGGGAGCATGTTATCTTTAGCGAGCAGGAATTGGCAAGAATTGCCTTGTTACAAGCCTGCCTGTGGTCAGAGTAGAGTCTGCTGTAAAGAAATCCCTGGGCCGAACACATCTGGATATGCTCAACAGTGAGCTCCTAACACGCTCAGCTGCTTTGTAATCCAGCTCGGCTCAGCAGGCACAACCAAAACTTCCCAATCCTCGCTTCACAAATTGGGCAAAACAACACAGCACTGGAGATCCTGAGATGCCTTGACAATGGGCACTGAGGAACACTTGTCCATGTGTTGCACTGGAGTTATAAAGGAAACACAGGTATTTCATGGAGATGAATAGTCACTGATCATTCAGTTTATTTCCATGCAAGAGTCTTATCATCAATAAAGTAATTTCTGATATTTGCTTCCTAATTTCTGAAGTAAAGCGAAGCAGCTAGTTAACATATAAAGTTAAAAGAGAAAAAGTATAACATAGCAAAGATAAGTGGGGAAAACTGAGGACTGGGAAGCTTTTAAAGAGCAACAGAAGATTAC
>NC_057744.1:11553137-11668100 GCF_004010195.1 Chiloscyllium plagiosum | reverse complement strand
GAAACATGTTTCTGCTGATGGGTGAGTGCCGAACCAGAGGACACAGCTTAAAAATACGGGGTAGACCGTTTAGGACAGAGATGAGGAGAAACTTCGTCACCTGGAGAGTGGTGGCTGTGTGGAATGCTCTGCCCCAGAGGGCAGTGGAGGCCCAGTCTCTGGATTCATTTAAGAAAGAGTTGGATAGAGCTCTCAAAGATAGTGGAATCAGGGGTTATCGCGATAAGGCAGGAACAGGATACTGATTAGGAATGATCAGCCATGATTATGTTGAATGGCGGTGCAGGCTCGAAGGGCTGAATGGCCTACTCCTGCACCTATTGTCTATTGTCTGTTGTTGGACCATGAGAAATTTAATTTTACAAATACCCCTTTCTTTGAAGATATTCATGTATTGTCCTTTACACTCCTTTTGTTTGTTTATTGTTCAAACTTAGTGCTTCTCTACTTGCTGCTGCTTTGAAAAGATCTATTGGAGCAGTCAATAAGTTATCATCTGAAGCAAATGGTGCACTTATAATGCATCAGGTTGGGTTTGAGCCTTATTCCATTCTGTACACTCTACATCCTTTCCAAAATGTAGTGAATTGCCAATTTATCTGATGCTGTCAGGTATGCTACAACAGAAGTAGGAATACCATAGGTTGGGGGGGGTGGGGGACGGAGATGCATGGTGAGGGATAGAAGGTGGTCAAAATAAAACTATTGCTATCTTTGGAAAAGACCAATGAATCGTCCATATCCAAGGACCTATCTTCCACAATGGTGTAAGGACATCTCTATCGGGTCCATCCAATTCCACTTTTCTGTTGGCTCTCCACCCCCTTCACTGACCTTGTGCTCTCTCCCTGGCTCTTTTCATTGTGAAAAGGAAGCTGTTCTTTTTGCCAGTCCCCTCACTTTCCAAATCAACTACTGCCACCATTTTTTTTCATTGCATGTTCTTCCTTCCCTGTATTCTGGAAAGGCCCCTGTTTTGTCACCTTTGCTTCTAGATTTTCATCACACGACTACCATAAGTGCACTGTGCCCTTTGTTATCTGCTGGCTCCATTGACTAGGGCCTCCTGATGAAGGACTTGTGTCCAACACGTCGATTCTCCTGCTCCTTGATAGACAATGAGTTTTATGTTTCCAACTTGGTTATCATGGTGGGAGAAAGTGAGGACTGCAGATGCTGGAGTACCAGAGTTGAAAAATGTGGTGCTGGAAAAACGCAGCAGGCCAGGCAGCATCCGAGGAGCAGGAGAATCGACATTTTGGGCATAAGCCCTTCTTCAGGAATGAGCTCAGGAATGATGGTGCCTGGCCTGCTGTTTTTCCAGCACCACATTTTTCAACTTTTGGTTATCATGGTGGTCAGTTACTGAATGTAGACCACATGGATCTGTCAATATGCTTTTAACAAAAGAGTATAAGTTTATTGCATGGAAGAAAGGGGTTTTAAAAAAAGGCTATTCATAAAAGAAGATTGAGAAAGATTGTCCTTTTTTAAATCCTATTAATATCCTTTCTAGCCACTTTACTCTGTGATTTATCAGGCCTTGTTATACAACGTGTACCTGAATTGACCAGGTCACCTTTGTCATGTGGACTGCGATAGATCAAGAAGGTCCTTAACTGTCTTCTCATTAGCAACTGGAGGTGGATCGTGTTGTTCACATCCCACTAACAAATCTGTTTGAAAAAGGGTTTGTGAAGCCAAGCAAAACATACAGAATGCTGGATGCATACAGGCCAAGCCTGTCCAATTCTCATATTTCAGGTTAGAAGATGAATCCATACCCAGATTTATTAACTTACGTGCTCGTTCTTCAGATGCTTACTGGCCTGTGTACTTCCAGCATTTTCTTTTGGTTTTTGTTTATTTAACCTTGTGAACATCTATGATCCTTTTTTGGTTTTTGATCATAAAATGGATGAGAGTTATGCTGATTGTCATGTGGAGAAAAAAAAAACCATTCAGGAGGCCTGGCAGAAACAATTTGCCTGTGAGATGCTACAATTTTGGAATTCCCATGGAGAGAGTTGGCAGTTCCAGTCTCTTGAAATGTGTTCACTGCAACTAATTTTGTCTTGATGTTTTAAAAGCAATATTTTGTCATATACCCTGTCGCCTAACAATACTTCATCTGCTTGATTACCAATAGTAAGACTTCTGTATGATGATGACAGTCTACACTTCATCAATATCTGTATTCACATGAGCTCGTTAAAACAAAACAGAACAGCATGTCTCTGATCTCAATGTGGCTCTGTGTCAGCCACTGGAAATTGTTCACTAGGAGTTTTATTTTAACAGATGGCTTAAACTTATTGCGTTAGTTAAGCTGCCGTGAAGTGTGGCTATTTTGAGCTAAGATTAGGCCAGACAATGAGTGACTTTAGTCAATGACACCGTATACAAATAGTTCAATACCTAATCTCTGGAATGCATGTGTAGCTTCATTATCCACTGATGTAGCAAGACAAAGATTTCATTGGATCATGGGAACCAATGACAGAAAATTAATTGAATTATTCATTCCTAGAAAGATAGTGTCCGTCGTCAGCCTTGCTCCTTTCATGGACTGATCTTTACTCTCGTCTGGAGACGAGTACAGCTTTGCTGATATCCCCATTTTTATTCCTGGAGAAGCTACTTTAACCAGGGAGGGCTCTGAGATTGCAACTGATCAACCCAGTATAACTGTACACTTTTTTTTTAACAAGACTGTAAAGCCTATTTCCATATAACATGAAATAAACACCAACAATTCACGAGCTCACACTGCATTTGAAGTTTCACTGATCAACGTCTCGAACATTGGTTAGTTCAAATAAGCAGTGAATCAGAATTGATTGGGAGCTTGTGGAGTGTTCAAATGAGCCATGTCAGCTATCTTGTGTGTCTAATCATGGCCATGCAGCAATGCTGCGTATCCCCAAAGAAATAGAAGAAAGGGTGAAGATCAAAAGACAGGGAAAAAAAAATTAGACCATTTGGGATAATTCACATTTTGATTACTTGGGTTTGGCAAAAGATGAAGTAACTTTTTTTTAAAACCTGGTGTCTGACAGCAGGGCTTATCCTGAGAAATGTGTTTATGGGCCGCAGATGGAGTTATTTCTTAGATACGCTGCCTTGACGGATTGCTTTCCTAGGTAATAAGTTCTTCTAATTTAGGATGCAGGTTTTTACCTCAGTATGTCATCTTGAGAGCCTGCAATGATTAATCACTATGTCTTTGATGTTACACAAGAGGCAGGAATTGGGACTTGTCAGGAGTGTTATTACATTAGGGAATTTGGGTGTTGTGAACGAAAGAGGTGGCCAAGATGTAGCTTGACATTTGTCGAGGCCCATGGTCGCCATGGGAACACCGTTTTAATTTTTCCTCACTGCAGATAAATAAATCTGAGTTGTATGGTGTTAATCTAAATGAGGGGTTCTGATGCCCTAAAATCTGAGCATAAAACTCATCTAGCTTAATCTCAAAACCCTGCAGTTGACAACCTTGGTTTCTGTTTCCTGTGGTGTGTTTGTGTGGGGGTGGTTTGATTGGGTTTCTTTGTCATTGCTGTTGCTTAACCCTTGCATGTCCTTGATGCAGCCTCGAGGATTGAGCACTTTGTGATGTTGAAGAGTTTCTGTGCAGCAGCACAAGCTACAGTTGTGATCTTTGCTCTGACTGCCAGCTAAAGACTAGAATAAATCCTGCCGCCTCTTTCATAAATGTAGAGCAAGAGTGGGACATTCAGAACCTCATTTGTCTGCTTCTGGCATTTAATAAGATCATGACTTTTCTGATTATAACCTGAAATCTACATTCCTGTCCACACCTAGTAACCTTTCTTATCAAGGGTTTGATTTATCGATGCGATGATTGCAAAATTTTGTCTTTACACCCGTTTAGGCATACCTTATACTTAACCATAATTGGGCATAACAGTTATGGATTATATGCAAGACTTTGAAAATATATTTTATAAAATCTCAGCCTTCTGTGGACACTCTACCTCTTGGGGAAAATCAATTATCTTGTCTTTTAATCTAATTTCACTGTAGGGAAACACTTTGTCGAAGTGTAAAGGATGCTTCCCATTTCATTGTCTGACTGGCATTCCAAGCTATTCTTCGATTAATAGAATTTTCTTCTTCAAAGCTTGATAAGTTTTTTTTTTAAAGAATCACTATTTTGTTATCTGGTCTGCATGGACAAGTTAGACCAAAGGGTGTGTTTCTGTGCTGTACGTCCGTGACTCTAAGTTAAAACAAGATGACCAACCATCTTTCCTTGGCCTTTAGATGTGAGAATCTAGTTCTCTATCACCTGAGATACAGATGTATTTGCAGTATTAGACACTGATCCCGTTTACCCTCTTGCTAACTGTGGCGTTAACTGTAGTGTCACCAAGGGGGTCGTTTGACATCTGGGAAGAGCAGGTGGGAATGAAAAGTAAATTAGTTGCTGACCCTGGAGAGCTGTGCCTCTTTAAGAGTTTTTGGGTTTTGCCACCCACGTGAAAAAAATAGTTTGGATTATGTGCTAGTGGGTGTTTGCCAACAACTTTTTGCCTGAAAGCAACTGCACACCGAGTGCAGAAGGATTGATCAGGTCTCCTCAACAGTGCTTCCTGTCATTCTTAGATTGAGTGTTTACATGCCAGTGAAATGGTTGCAGATTTTGGGAGATGATGAAAGAGGTGATGTGGGAAGAGTGAGAGACAGTGTGGTTAAGACTGGTTCAGATCTGTTCTGACACACATGCTTGAGCTTTTAAGGAACACTGCTTTTGCTACAAGAATGAGAAACTCTACTTGCCTTGGCTCCTAACCTCCCTCTCTCTCTCTCTCTCTCTCTCTCCTTCACATACATGCGAGTTCTAAGTATTGTGTGACTGACTATTGGTGCAGGGAAGATAGTACATTTTCGCATGTCCTTGACTTGCCTTGAAATCTCTGGTAAATTATTAGTACTCTGCTAAATAGAGGAGCTTTATATTTTCAATTTTTTTATTTCCATTCCATGCCTCAATGGCAACCTCTTCTTTGAATGTAATGGTGTAGCTCTGAACAGAAATAAAATGTCCCAGAGAGCTGAAGGACTGAAAATATTGGATAAACTCACAGTCAGGAAGCCTGCAATAGAGAGAGAGAGAGAGAAAAAAAAAAGTCTTTCAGGTCTGTGATTTATCATCATCAGAGCTGAGAAAAATCAGAACTGTAATAGGTTTTAGGAAGTGAAGAGAGTTTGGGAGCAAACCCATGATTGCCCCAGGTCCTGCTTGTTGGGACCTGATGTATCCCACCCAAGGCAGGGACAAGTAGCCTTCGTGTCTTTAGGAGATCTTTGCAGACTGTATTCCAAAGGGTGGATGAGTGATTAGCGTTGCTGTCCCACAGTGCCAGGGACCCAGGTTCTTATATGGCATTAGGTGACAGTGTGTGGAGTTTGCACATTCCCCCCATGTCTGCATTAGTTTCTACCAGACTTTCTAGTTTCCTCCAGACTTTCTAGTTTCCTCCCACATTTCAAAGATGTACAGGGTAGGTGGACTGGCCAAGCTAAATTTCCCTGTAGTTTCCCAGGATGTGCAGGCTACGTAGATTGACTGTGGTAAAAGCAGGTTACAGGCATAGGTTTTGTTAGGAGGTGGAGGGTGGATCTGGGGGGTATGCTCTTTAGAGGGTCAGTACAGATTAACCGGCTGAATGGCTTTTTTCCACACTCTAGTGATTCTATGACTCAAAGCTGTATTCAAAAGTTATGATTGAAGACGTAAAGAGACTGATGGTAAGCCGTGAAGCAATCATGAAAGTTGCAAGCATTTAAACAACTGTTAAGTGTTAAGAAGCTGGCCATTAGACTCCGCTTAGAACAAATCTGGTTTTTGAACCATCTGCTCCTCAACAAAACTATCAACAAGACAAACTATTGCTGATGTGTTGCATCAGTTTAAACTGGGCTTCGATTTGTTCTCCTATTCCAGTGACTATTTTTTTAAGCGTGTATAATGGCGGAACTAAGGAAAGCAGTAAGAGGTTAATTTTAAATCAAAACTGCTTCATTACCTTTTTACAAGGAGTTGCTCACTTCAGTTGTATGCAGCCCATTATAACAAAGGCTGTATGCAACAGGAGGCCAAATTGCAGCTGCCTTCACATGTAATGTTCAGTAAACCTTCTGCTCCATGTGTCTGACTTAGGTCACCATCTGTGTTGACTCATTTCCTGGAAGATGAGAAATTCCACTGTTAAACTGTGTCCACATCGAAACAGCAGCACCCAAAAAATTGTATTTAGACACACTAATTCCAAAACAAGCAAGCAAAGTCTATTGTGGCATTAGCCCTTTTTTTTTAAAACAGAAACAGCAAATGGTATTACATCCACCAACTCTAACATGGGTCAAAAGCTGATTTCTAAAGTTTTTGATTTGGATGATTGACAGCGCTTTTAATGTTTTTAAAAACATTTTCATCTAACGCCTGCTCTACCCTGAGGGCTACCTTAGATAGTAACTGCAATCCTGATTCCAGTTCCTTGTCCAATGCTAAAGAATGAAGATATCTATACACACACTCTCACACCATGTTTCAAGGTTAAATTTCTTTGCTGACTTGGAAAAGCTGGTTTGAAGGCATTACTAACTCCATCAGTGTGAGAGATTAGTAGAACCATGTTACGGTGTCAGTTCCTGCTTCCAGCACCTTGAGCTGTCTCATTAACCCGTCTCATGGACCAGCTTCTCACTAGCTCAAACTGACTCATTTGACCTCAGCAATGTTAGTACTGAGAAGTCGTAAAGTGCGGCGCTGGAAAAGCATAGCACCTCAGGCAGCATCAGAGGAGCAGGAAAGTCGACATTTTGGGCATTAGCCCATCATCATCCTGACTTTGATTCTCCAGCATCTGCAGTCCTCACTTTCTCCCTGTACTGAGAAGTGCCTGCTTAGCATCTTGAAGATTCCTTGGAATCTGGTTAAACCTTATGGGGACATAAGGTCAGAAGGGTCTGTCTTTATTTTCATTTCCATTTCCATTCATATATCCAAGATGTAAGATATCGGTCTCTTCTGTGGATTACATGTGGAGCAGGTTTTGTATTTGATAAATTAGTATTTTTGAGACTGCAATGTTTCATACAATTAAGTCCACCTTCCTTGTTCCTAACCTGTGAACTTTTTGGAATCTTTTCTTTTTTTTTAAACCTTGTTGACATTTAGATGAATATTTTTCTTTCAAGTTTGAAGGATGTTTAAGCCAGAAACGTAGACATAATTTCAAGTCACCATAACTAATATTTCATTCATTTTACCATGTCTCATAAGTTAATGTTTTTAAAACTAGTCACTTGGTGCAGATGGAATGTGTGTGGCCTCCAAATAGCATCATCTGGTAAGTTATTGCTCCATTTGTACCAGCACTGTGGCCACCATCATCTTTGGAACCCTTGGCTGAGATGTCAGGGTACTGTTGCCATCTATTCCAGTTATTAATATTTTAAATAGCAGCCTGGTGACATGAATAGGTTTTGATCAGGCTGGTAAAGTAACCTTTCCAGTCAAAGTCTTGTCCTTATTTGCCATGCCACTGATCTCTCCATTTGAATGATCATGTTCCACCGTTTCACTACCTTCAGCACAATGCCTCCACCAGGCCCATCTTCCTGTCCCCTATCAGGAAGCTGAAGGTACAGTTCCCTCTGGTACCCTGGTCCACTCCTCCATCACCGACTGCACCTCAGGCCCATGTGCAGTCTTTTATTCATTTGTGGGACATGGGTGTCACTGGCTAGGTCAACATTTATTGTCCATCTCTAGTTGCCCTTGAGAAGGTAGTGGTGAGCTGTCACCTTGATCTACTGCAGCCCACCTGCTATGTGTTGACCCTCAATGCCCTTAGGGAGGGAATTCCAGGAATTTGACACAGCAACAGTGACGGAATGGCTATATATTTCCAAGTCAGAATGGTGAGTCGCTTGGAGAAGAATTTGAAGGTGGTGTTCCCATGTATCTGCTGCACTGGTCCTTCTAAATGGAAGTGGTCATGGGTTTGGAAGGTGCTGTCTAAGGACCTTTGAAATGCTGCAGCATATCTTGTAGATGATACACACTGCTACACAGGGTTAGGGGTGGAGGGAGTGGATGTTTGTGAAAGTGGGCTGTTTTGTCCTGGATGGTATCAAGCTTAGAGTCTAGTTGAGGGAGGTGTAACATCCTCCCTTTCAACCCCCACCCTACTTCTCCTCCCTGTCGTATTCCTGAAACACATATTTTCCAGGTTACTTTTGCTGCTGCAATGTTATTTGTTGCTCATAATGGGGTCTTCATGCCTGGCTTTCCCAATGTAGGGAAGTGGTCACTGCTGTGTGGAATATCTCCATTTAGCCTGAAAGCATGAACTGAACCTTTTTTCGATTGTTCATCATTTTCAATCATATTTTGTTCTCAATTCTTCACCTTTTTTTTTGTCCTCTACATACTCCAGTAGGAGGAAACTCCAATGCAGGCTTGAGGAACACTACTTAATCTTTCAATTAGGCACTTCTGGACTCCATATTTAATTCAACGACTTGGCTATGAATGATGTTCGCTGAAAAATGTGTTGCTGGAAAAGCGCAGCAGGTCAGGCAGCATCCAAGGAGCAGGAGAATCGACGTTTCGGGCATAAGCCCTTCTTCAGGAATCTTCATGAATGATCCCTCATTTTGGTTTTATAGTTTTGGATAAGACCCAGTCTGTATCTTTTCATGCTTAAGCATTGAGGCAGAGCTGATCTTTATTCTACACTCAACCAGTGCTTTATTTCTTCACTACAGGACTGCTGAACATTTTTTTTTGCACTAACACAGACTCAAGCATAACCTTACAGAAATATTTTGGAAAATTTCATTAATGTAAAAGATATTAATTAGCTTTTAAACTAATGGTTTGAAGTCTTGTTTCATTTACATTAAATATTAAATTTGTTTTGGAGAAACTGGGAGCAATCATGGGATTGCTTAGTGCCTCGTCTGCTCTGTTGGGTTGCAGTATGTTGGTGAGAGATTGTAGAATCAACGATAATGTGTTGGGAGCTCACTGTTTTCCTATGAGTGTTGGTTCAAAATGAAAGCAGTCTCCGTGTGTCAGCCAGTATACAGTCTGCATCTTTTTTTTGTCTTTCCGTATTTTTTGATGTTGAACTGAGATTGAAAAAAAACTCTTTTTTCCAGTAAAGGATTCAGGAAGGAATTGGTGCATTTTTTAAATGCATAGTTACTGAACCTCATTGTATGTCTTGTTTACACTGCTGCGTTATTCAAACAGTTGGTTTGTGGGGGTGCGGTGGGGTCTGCTGTCCGCAGACAGACTGCATGTCATGGTTTGTACACAAGAGAAAGAATCACCTGGCAACACGTTGCTGATTGGTTTGCAGTGTTGTGACCTATTGTGGATGACCAGGTCATCAGCCTGACAACAACTATTTGGCTCCTGAACAGCTTGTGAATGTGACCGATACTGGAAAATCCTTCTGGACTGTTGTAAGGGGGAAATGATGTCTTGAAGAAAGCCGGTTTATGTTCCCTCAGCAGTTACTGTAAGTTGTGGCATTAACCAGCAGCCGAGACGCTTAGCAATGAGTGTACAAATTGCCTCAACTAATCTTTCCTGCCCTCTAACCTTTACCATAACTTTTTTCTTTTTCCCCTCCTTTTTATTTATTAAAACTTCAGATTCTACATGTCTTCACATTACACTTGGCTAAGTTTAAAAGTAAAACCCTTTTCATCATGCATTTGAGCAAGTCAGGTTTATTAAACTCTCGAGTTTGACAAGGCTGTAATTGCAGTAGCAGAAATTGCTTCAGGATGAAGATCGAAATGGAGTGCTGGCTAGTGGACTGTGTCCTGAGAGGACTGTAATTGGGACAGTGGGTGGAGTTGAAATGTTCCTTTCATCTCCTGTCTTTGACAGACCCAGACAGCCCTACCATTTCAGTAAGATAATTGATCTGCTCCAGGCCCCTACTCTGCCTTTGTGACCATTCAATATAGCCCTAACTCCTTTATTTCACCAATCTATTGAACACCTTTTTAAATACTTTTCAGTGATCTAGCTTCCACAACTCTTTGGGATACAGATTTTAAGGCATTCACTACTCAGAGAAGAAATTCCTTGGTATCATGTCTTTTAAATGAGTGTCCCCTTATTCTGCAACTGTGTCCCCTAATTTAAGATTCCCTCATTAATCAAAACATCTTCTCAACATCTACCCTTTCAAGCCACCTCAAATCTTGTGTTTCAATAAGATCATCTTCTGGACCAGATCAAACTCTTGCAAAATATATTCAGATGATAACCTAGACCCCTATGTTTTCTTATTTTGAACGTAAATGTGAGGCGTTGTATTCTTGATGCAAGTCAGTTGGTCAAACTATCAGGCTTGAAGCAAAACAATCTTTATTGATACACACTATAGTTAAAGCACAACAAAAGAAATTGGAATAATTGAACTCCATTGTAAAACTGTTCCAATATAGTGTGCGTCTGCGCGTAGACTGCCTGGCACCTTTCTCTCACTCTCCTGTGAGAACCCAGGACACCATACATCTCTTAAAGCCACATCACCATCACATGTTGAATTGGTTGCATCGTTGAATGCAAAGAAATATGGAAATCTGTAAGATCTCTTGCTCTCTGGAGCTTTTCTAGATGCTTCTTAGAAAATCTGACAAATATACAAATACTTCCTGTTGTAAAGGTTATTTCTCCCTCGAAATATTCAGCTGGTGATCATGTTCAAAGCAGCAGTGAAGACTGAAATGAGAAATCAATCTACTTCAAGAGCTGGGCTGCTTGTTAAAGTTCCTGTATCGTAAGTAGGGCATGGTTTTGGTACTACAAAATCTTCGTTCTTGGTATCTCGCCCCATACTCCACACTCTTGTGTAGGGGAGAATTCCTGTCTGAGTCAGCAGAAAATGTGGATTTGCTTCACAGTAAACTGTGGGAAAGAATGTTTTGTCATGCAATGTGGCCTACAAAAAAGCATCTGATTCAGTCCAATTCAACACTAATTTAAAAACCTACCCAGCTTTGTCTCATTTTCTAAGTTTTAGATTGTTTGCATGACTCTTAACCTGCTTCATCCGAGCCTATGTGAATTTGGGCACTGAATCAGTACAAATGGCTTTATTGTCGTGGACCTGGTGATGACCTGGTGAAATGTGGCTGGCACGAGCAGAATTTTCAACCAAGTGACGGCTTCAGCTTTGTGGAAATGTTTCTTGACGCAAGAGGTGGAGTGGGGAGGTAGAGAAACCATCCCTATCATGCTGGAAGGACCGTGTGCCTGGGTACTAAAGCATAATTCATTGCATCCATGTGACTGCATGTACTTCTTGAGTCACCCCGGTAACAAAATGAGACCTTGTAATGCTGTGATTGGTAAGGAAGAAGTTGGCTGTTCCCTTGGGCACAAAGCAAGAGAACAACAGCTCCTGCAGTCTGCACTTTCAGCTTCTATAAAACCACGGGTGTGAATCAATGGAGATCCCAGTGTGTGGATTCAGAGCGCAGTAAAAATAATTGAATTCTTCAGTGTTCTCAATTGTGTTGTAAAATGGTTTAATAAGGAACCTAATCATGGAAGATGTGTTCCTGCAGTATAGCAATTTGCTGCAAAAGCTAATGGCAAAGATGAACAGACATGAAAATGGATCTAAATTTTACACTATTATGTTGATTCAGCTTTCTACCTGCTGTTCTCAATAACTGTTTAATGGTTGGTAATGGCAATCAACTAAGAAAAGTCAGCATTTTGGGGTTCATTTAATTGTCTCATGGCCAGTTAGAGGTGCTGTTTTGCTCATTGATTTTATTTGCAAATAATTGATGACTGAAAACTCTCGATACCTTTTTTTGTCATTTCATGCCAATTTAAGCACTGCAGTACATTGCTGTCTCTGATATTTTTAACATGCTGAAACACCTAAGCCAATGTCCAAGTACTGGTCAAATTGTGCTGAAGCACTGGTTTTAATTAGCCTGCTGTCTTGCTGCTAAATAAATGAAGCAGTTTTAAAGGATGTTTTAGTCGCACTTGAACCGAGCTGTGGGATTTTATTGTAAAGAAAATAGCTTTTAAAAACTGGGACCAGTTTGGTCTTTTTAAAAAACAGTGTCGTATTTAAAGAGACTTGAGGCGGCTTGGACTGTCCTAACAAATGTTTTGTTTCAAACCCACACTATAGAGTAAAATGCAATATGTCTTTATACTTCGAGGTGGAGATGTTATGAGCTGTTGCACATAGGGACTCAAAATGCATTTTCAGCTCTCTTAGACCTTGCTAACCTTCCCAAACCTGCTTCCAGCTGATTCGGTGGTTGGACTCCGTGAGATTCCATTCGAGTTGGAATCTTGTAACTCAATGTCAGCTGTTTGTTATTCTGTTGAAAAGCTTTAATTTATCTAATTGTTTATTTGATATGGTATGGGAACAGCAAATGTTAAAGAGCTGAAAATGTACAGTCTGAGCAGTGATTGAAGAGCCAACTAAAAATTACTTGTAAATCTGTAATTTCGGAGAGCAATGGGACTGAACCGCTAAATGTTTGAATTGCACCAGGGTTTAAAACCTTTTATGTCAAGATTGATTCGCCCCACTGCCTTCCCCTCCTCTCCATTTCCCAAAGGCATCCATGTCACTGCTGAGTAAGAAGAAATTTCAGTGACCGGGAATATTTCAAAAGATGACTATTCCTTCTGGAGTAACATCACCTGCACTACCCCAGTTCACTAATATAACAACAAAGTGCTGGAGAAACACCGCAGGACAGGCAGCATTGGTGGAGAGAGAGAACAAGTTAGCATTTTGAGCCCCATGATTCCTCTTTGGAACCTTGTTTGCATTGGAATCTTTCATTGGCATTGTAAGGGAAAGTACTTTGGTTTCTTGTACAAAACTGCTTCGCTTCCAGGCTAGTATTGTACCCAACACTGAGACACCAATGAAGTCAGTGCATAACAGTGGTTGGTGCTGGGGTTCTGGAACATTCATACTTTAAACATTGGTGTTCTTCTGGGTGTAAAGGAGAAACGAAGGAAGCGAACATCAAATTCAGCTGGGTTTTCTTCCAAATATGGTTCCACATTTGCAGTAAAAGAGAAGCTTAGAATTTTGTTTATAATAATTTGGAATATTACAGGACCAACATAAATTAATGTTTTGAATTTTTTGGCAGTGCTGAAGATTACAAATAGGAAGTGTACAACTACACAGGACCAAAGATGTGTCACTCAGCGAAAGGAGTGATAGAATTTAATAGAATAGATGATAGATTCCTGAAGAAGGGCTTATGCCCGAAACGTCGATTCTCCTGCTGCTTGGATGCTGCCTGACCTGCGCTTTTCCAGCAACACATTTTCAGCTCTGATCTCCAGCATCTGCAGCCCTCACTTTCTCCTCCATGATAGAATTTAAGCCTGGGAAGCTGTGCAAGTGTACTTAATTTATTACCTGAACAAAAATTTGACTCTTCAAAACTGCAAGCAAGAAAATATTGCTTTCATCGGCTTAAATCGATTTATCTTTTCAATTTTTTTATTAAGAATTACGATATTGACTTGATAAGCCTCTTCAGATTACTTGTACAATCCGCCTCATTGGGGCTATAGTGTTCCTATATACATTGGCTGATATCTGCTTCCTTAATACCACTGACAATTTTGCTTCTCTAATATCCTGAAGCATAGACATTTTGGTAATTCAGTTTAGTGTACTTGGAGGAAAGAAAACTTTTATATAATTTTCAGGTAGATCATCAATAATGGGGATTTTTGCTAAATCTGTATATTCCAAATGTATGGCACTGAGGATTTCTGATCTTTTGGGTTGAGTGAATAAAGTCTGATTGCTTTTTTTTAACCAAACAGAAGTGTTAAATTTGAGTTGAATCCTTTAGAAACACATGAAAACCCTTTTTCACTTGTGGCTCTCAAAGTTTCATCACCCCAGTGATCGATGAAGTCATTTTAAGATGTGTTCGCTTGTATGTGGTAGCCAGTTTCTGCTCAGCAAACTCCCGCAACCGTGAATGTGGTAAAATGACTCCATTTTTTTTTGGTATTGTTTAATGAATAAATATTACCCAGGACAATGGAGAACGCTTTTAAAAATAATTTCTTAAATACATTAAGATGTCATTGTGTCCTTCAGTCTATAATTTGTCAACTGAACTGTAAAAGGAAATTTCACAGAGCCTCTGTGTCATCTTTTGCACTAAGTAAGGTGAACACACTCAACTATGACTTTTACTTACACCACCCAACAGAGAGGACAGTTGTGTCACCATAGACTTACCAGACCATTGGGGCTGCTCTCAGAGAAGCAACTGGTGGTGATTTAACCTGAGGACCACCAGATCTCAAGTGAGGGAACAGTTGAGAAGGAGAGTCCTTCATGGTAGCCTCAAACCGGTGATAGGAATTGAACCCACGCTGTTGGCATCACACTGCTTCGTAAACCAACAATCCAGCCAAATGAGCTAAACCAATTCCGGCAGTAGAGCAGAGAATGTAATGAAATGTTCAGATTGCAAATACTGCAATGCTGGCAGTCTGCAAAACTGCAAGAGCTCAGCTAATCAACTCCTGGTAGCCCTAAATCCTTTCCCTGTTTGGATAATTACCTGATACCCATCCAATTTCAAATAATGATCCAATTTGAAATTCCTGTGTTTCATCCAATCACATTTAACAGAATGACAAGCTTTGGAAATTGGAATTGGAAGGTTCAAGTTGTCAAGGTAGATGCTAGTAACTTGATATTGCATAACACAATGTCATTCCTTGTCTCTCTCAATTTGTATAATGATCCGAACACAGTACTTCATCAAAATCACTTACCTTGTCTCCCTGCTTGCACTCAGTATTATTTTCCCTCACTGTGCTGGTCCTGTCATATATAATTCTGTGGACAGGCTGTCTGCCTGTCTCCAGTTCTCTGCCACTGTGCAACTGATTTCTTTGTGGGTAAGATGTTTCTTTGGCAGTGGTTAAAATTAGGAGCTTGTCAACTGATGAAAGATGCAGAGAAGCATGATTCCTGCTGATCCAAGAGCCTGCCAAATACCTTTTCTAGCTACCATAATCAGTATCTAGCATCAACTTCTTAAAAGTCTAGGTCTTTTAAAGATTTTCTGGTCCATAATCAATTCATAAAGATAATGAAGTTCATACGATGAAACGGCACTTAAAGTCATAGAGATGTACAGCATGGAAACAGACCCTTCAGTCTAACTCGTCCATGCTGACCAGATATCCCAACCTAATATAGTCCTATTTACCAGCCCTTGGCCCAGATCCCTGTAAATCCTTCCTATTCCTATACCAATCCAGATGCCTTGTAAATGTTGTAATTGCACCAACCGCCTCCACTTCCTCTGGCAGCTCATTCCATACATGCACCACCCTCTTCCAAAGTTGCCCCTTAGGTCCCTTTCATATCTTTCCCCTCTCTTCTTAAACTGATGCTTTATAGTTCTGGACTCACCCACCCCAGGGAAAAGACTTTGTCTATTTATCATATTTATGCCCCTCATGATTTTGTAAACCTCTATAAAGTCACCCTTCATTGTCCGATGCTCCAGGGAAAACAGCCCCAGCCTATTCATCCTCTCTCCTCAAATCCTCCAATCCTGGCAACATCCTTGTAAATCTTTTCTGAACCCTTTCAAGTTTCACAACATCTTTCCGATAGGAAGGAGACTAGAATTGCATGCAATATTCCAAATTAGCCTAACCAATGTCCTGTACAACTGCAACATGACCTCCAAAATGCTATACTCCATACTCTGACCAATAAAGGAAAGCATACCAAATGCCTTCACCATTCTATCTACCTGTGACTCTACTTTCAAGGAGCTATGTGGCACTCCACTGGTCACAGGCCTCCAGTCTGAAAAACAACCCTCCACCACCACCCTCTGTCTTCTACCTTTGAGCCAATTCTGTATCAAAATGGCTAGTTCTCCCTGCATTCCATGAGATCTAACCTTGCTAACCAGTCTTCCATGAGGAACCTTGTCGAACACCTTATTGAAGTCCATGTAGATCACATCCACTGCTCTATCACTTGCTTTTGGATTTTGGCATAGTTGACTCATGAATTGATACCTCCTTCTCCTCAAGTTGTTTCTGATCAGCAACATGCAGGAGTCCTCTAACTCACTGTGCTATTGAGGCATTGATCTCTACTCTTTTAAAGGGTTGGGGAACCTAACCTTTGTGTTTAGTTTTAATATAACATTCTGCACTTGAAACATTAGCAGTGTCCTCTGGTAGCTTATAATTGGGTCTTAATCAAATGTCGGACTGTGTGTATTTGAATGAACTACATTTTGCAAATCCAAATCACAGAAGGGGTTTCAAGTCAGTCTGACTTGTGTTTCTAGCAAAATAAGTTTTAGAAATGTTTCTATGTTGACCTTCCTAGAGTTAGCATGTTCAGAGTGTTGACTGTATGACACACAGGCCATCATGTAGGACATCAGCTGGGCTTTCTCATAGATGAGCACAGAAAGAGAAGGATTAAGTCATTAGTGATTTGACATCCAATTTAGTTAAAACACTAAAATTGGTTTGTGGAAAAAACAAGACCTCATTAGTCTTCGCCCACAAGTGTTTGGTTTTGATAAAAGGAAAAGTGAACTGTATATTTTACTGATTTAAAGATGTCAAAGTGGAGCTTGATGATTAAACAGAATCTCTGTTACGAGAGGCATCAAGCAATAATGAGATTTCTAATAAAAGCCGTAAATGCATTAACTCAAAGGGGCACTTGTTCTTAACTTTTGTCTTCGGTAGAACTCTTTCTTAATGGAGAAATGTTAAACTTGGGTGAATTATTAAAGTAACATTTATTTTGTTACCAATAATGCCGAGAAATTGTGCAAAGTTGTGTTCATCAGAAACAATGAATCATCCATGGTCTGTAGCGTGTTACCTGAGAATTTAATGAGCACAGTTATCTTTCTGATGTTTGAACGAAACACCACCCCTTGTTGGTCATTATTTTAAAACCCAAGCAACCATTGGAAGGTCTAACATGATGCTAGCATTTGTGGTGAAAAGGTTAGTTTCGGCACAGGGACCAATTGGCACCGGTGGTTTTCCTTGGACTGATCACTTAATTTTAGGCCATACCTGGTGGACAGGTTGTGCCACATCACAAAGTGTTTGCCACTCTGTTCAGGTCATGGCTGAATGGAACAAGTATCACCACCTGAGGAAAATAAATTGCACTGTGCAATATGATTGATTCGCAACGGTTTGCATACCTTCACTCGAGAATTGCATATGGGATTCTGGACTCTGGAGCACCCTTGTAATGCTGTGCTGGAGCTGCACATCACTAAGTATAAATACTGCAAGGAAAGTGGAATTATAAAAATCTGGACAATCTCTACACTGGATTCATTAGAATCTGGGATGCACTTCAATGTATATTTGCAAACACCACATTAGATCAGAATGGAGTATGTACTTGAACACATTAAGTCCCCACCATTACAGTATTTAGTATTGATGCAGATATTTTTATATCAATCTGTTCAGGAATGTTATGACAACCTCTGGAATAGGTGAGACCTGGCTTTTCAGGCCCGGAGACCATACCATGACAAGAGCCGCCTTAGTATAAATGTATGATGAATAGTGTCACTTTGCAGTCCAAGCCTTAAGATAGTCCACTTGTCTTGTCCTTAAGCTAAAGAACCCCAACTTATTGGTTTAATGCCACAATGTGATTTTAAAAAAAGGATGTAGGTTATTAAAAAGGGAGGCTATTAATTAGGAAAATTGGGATACAAACAGCTGAACATGAAATGAAAAGATTACTTTCTGCCTATGACTCTGTTTATGGTTGACAGCATCTCCCAGGCATTGGCTGTTGAAAGTAACACAAATTAATTTTTGACTGTTTCTAGTCCCCATTTCTACTTAAAATAAAAAGTGTCTTGGTTTGAAAACTGACTGACTGACTGACTGACTGACTACCTCATGTATGGGAGCAAATCAATTAGCAGTGAGTTTTTGACTACTGCATACATGCACATATTGACGGTCTCAAAGGGATTCTTACGTTTTTAAGATCTCCTCTGATAACGCTGAACTAATGGTACTTCAGTAATTGCTGTGTGTTTTCCAATTGAATGACCATTCTCTGAATTGGAGGTCAGAGTGACATCTGCTGAGGTGGAACCTTTTCTGATTTGTCTAGGCAGTTGCATTCTACTTTGTAAGATAACAAGTCTGAGGAACATGAGGGTCATGCACAATGTATTTATTAAGAGCACTTTTCTTAAGTGTATAAATAATGACCAACAATTTATCCAGGGCATGTGATTAACTTGAACTTTAATGGTATTTATGTAGCATTGTCACTTTGCACCCAGATCAGTGTTGTTCAACGAAATCCACTCTGATTCTGTACCAACTGAAGTATAGGGATGTGACGTACAAGGCATTGTATATTTCCTATTCCTTGCTTTAAAATGTAAGCTGAATCACTCCAATGCACGAAAAGCTGCCAGCTCCTGCTTATGGAAGTACCATTTACACGCTGCTGTAATTTCTCTTGGATGTGAGAGTGCAAACCACCTGTTTTTAAATGTGTTTTATCGTCTCCAGAGGCACAAGCCCCACTTTATTAATGTGCTGCTGAAGTGCTGTCATAAGCAAGATTGTAAAAGCAAGTTCAGCAGCTGTTCAGTGTCATCTTCTGAAGACATGACCCCATTTTTCACTTCTGCCTTTTTTTTTGTAACCCTGTATGTACATAACTTTTGCCTCCAATGTTTAACTAACTAAAATTTACTGAGCATATAATTGAGAAGGTATTTTTGTTTCCAGAATCAAATGTTGATCCCTAACTTCAAAGGATCTCCGTCTAATTTGGTTTTATTCGATATTATTGATTGGTGTGCAAAGGTTTTGTGTGAATATGTAAATAGTCTCGATCAGTGATGCAAGGCCACTTGATCACGAGGTGGTGGTTCTGTAGCAGCCTCCTGGCAGGGGTGAAACAGTGACTTTTTTATAATTTGTATTTACTACACTTAGATAAAAGTTAATGTTTGCTGAAATTAATTAAGGCTCTGCAGTATTTACTGATCTCTCTCTCTCTCTCTCCTTTTCCCCCCCCCCCCCCAAGTCAACGAAGGCAGAGTTGATTGATAAACAAGTTTCACTGGAGGAGTTGAGGGGTTATCAATCATGCTTTGTACATATGTGGCTCCCTACATTGTGTAAGTGCATGCATAAAATACAAGTACTCCCATGATGTCCATCAGCATTAAGGATCCAATTCCAAACATACCAGCGTGGAACAGTGATGTGTATTTTCTGTGTATCTCCAAATAAAAAGTGAACCATCTCTTTGTCCTACAATTCTGGCCTCGTGGTCAGAGTCCACCACAAGGAGAGTGGAGCCACTTTCCTCCTGAGTAAGGCTCTGTCTCAAGTTTGAAAAGTGACTGACTTTGTCATGCTGCTTTTGCTTTTTCTACAAAAACATGCTGTGGTTGCGCAGCCTGGGAATTTTCTTTCAGCTGGTGTTGAGGAGGTGCGATGGCATGCAACAGAATTTCAGGGAATGATCAATTTTTGAAGAAGTGAAACTATTTGAAATGCCCTGCAAGATGCAAGTGAAGGGCTTGTAAACACACCATTACACCCCCGACCTACTGTTGGTGAAAAGAAAATGACTTTTACTGGAGCCATGCCCTTCCCAAAGCAGGGGCCTTCCTGGCTGTTTAGATCATGTAAGGGCATGGCATCTTTGAGAGGAGCTGGTAAAACATGGGGAAAGAATTGACCAATATCTGCCTCCAATATCTACGTGCGGGAAATTGCTTATTGCAATGCAGTGCTTGAAATCTAAATATATACTGCTCCTCTGTGACCTATAATCCTCTGTGGCACAAGATGAAATGTCGATTTCAGTGAAAATGTTATGATAGAGGGCTATCCAGTTGAATTCTTTAATGGTTGAAGTGTGATAAATGTTGAGTGTTTATCATTAAAATTCGCTTGAAGTGCCCAAGTTATAATTAGTATTTTGGTGCTTTTTCTAAATAATGTCCCTCTTGAGGGGTTAAATTCCAATTTGCCTCTCACTTTTATACACCCAGTCTGGCGATGTATGTAATTGTGGATTTAATAACTCCCATAAACTTTTTGAAAAATGTGATTTGATATTCAAGGGTTCAAGCTTGGCATTTTATCTATGGAATGATGGGTATAGTGTCCTCTCTGCATTGTTTATCTGACATTACATCACTGCGACCACCCCTACAGCCCTCAAATCTCTGAACTCCAGATCCCCTTTGTGTTGCTGGTTTTAATCACTCCACAATCGGTTGTTCCAGAGTCCGGGACCTTGCCTTCAGTTGCCAAGATTCTGAACTCTGGAATCTCCTCCCTCTGCCCCTCTCTCTTTCCATCCTCCTTTTCAAAACATTCCTTGGAAGCATTCCCTAGAAGAGAGAGACCAGTAAATCTTGTGAATGATGTATACTGGTCTGACTCCTCTTGATTAACTTTAACTTAAAATGGAGCACCAGTGCATTCATGTTGGAGTATTCCTTTTATCTTAATTAGCTTTTCCTCTGAGACCTCTTTGATCAAATTTCTGGTCACCTCCCCTGGTGGTTTGGTGTCTTAAAGGTTACTTGATAAAGTGCTTGCAAATATGCCATTGAGATGATTCTGTCCATTTAATGTGACTGACCTACTGTTATTTTGACCATCTGAACTCTAACCAACCACTGGCAAACCTCTGCAATGTTTTTTTGTGGGAGGGGTGCATGAGAATTGGCTTCTGTTTGGCGGTTTATGTAGCTCACTTTACTATGAATTAGAGGAACAGCTGTGTTTTGCGATGTTGAGATTTTGAATTAGTCCCCAGTGCACATGCGGTCCATTGTACTAAATGGTTCTGGCCTATGTAAAGCCCTTTTGAATAGGTCTGTAAACACTGCAGCAAACAGCACCCCAGCTGTTGCATTTGGTTCTGTGCCTGGATGAAATTTATCATTTAGTCTGACCATGTCCAAGGTGATGAAAAAGCAGCACCTCTGATTCGAGGCGGTAATTTTTGTTTTACAACGTGAACATGAATGTTGGTGCTGCTACGGTGTGTGGCCTCTCATCTCCTTCAGCCCCCTTAATCCTGCATGACACTAGCTAAAATGCTGATTTCAGTTGAAACCCAATGTGCAAAATGCATCAGCAGCTGGCTATCACTCCTTATGTGGCGCTCTTCTGTAAAGTTAAAATCTTATGTAGGTAATAGAATGTGGGACTAATCTCAAGCTAGAATTGAAACTTTGGAGTATACGTTTTCAGTAAGTGTGCATACATTCACACATTGGTACCACTGAGCTGTGAAATTTTGTTTTTCTTCCAATGGTTTATAGCTCATCAGTAGTTAGCTTAAATGAGATGCATCTGTCCATTTGCCCCAATGAATAGTAAGTTAAATTTGCATTGGCCAGTAATAACTATCTTAATTACTTCAGTACTTAAAATTGTACTGCTAATTTTGGGGGTGTGCAGGTATTTTTTCTTTCTTTCTTTCTTGTTTGTTTGTTTTATTTCCTTGAAGGACAATGTTTTATGACTGAGCTTAGACCACTGTTGGTCAAAGATAATCGCTGACTAATTTGTGTTTGTGTGACACTGTTTGAGCCCTATGCAGTGAAAATCAAACAAAGGCATGATATGAATAAATTGTGTTTTTCTATTGACTTGGCAAACACTAGCATCACTGCATTAGTTTGCAGCTTGTCTTTTTACCTATTTTGTTTAAATTATTGTTAACCCGAAGAAGCTGAAATACACTTCTGTGTGACATACAAATATGAATGTGATGAAATGCCCAATAATTGTATCTAATAGTTTCCCAATACATTCTCCATTGATGTAGAGTCACTTCTGTAACAGCATGGAATCATGGTATAACCAGCAAAGTAAATACATTAATATAATACCTTTTCAGAACTTCACCTTGTCTTAAAATATGTTGCTACCATTGGATTATTTTGTGAGTTATGTAAGCAGTGCTGCATTCAAGTTCTATACAAGGTCTCACCTATATCTGTCTGATCAATGAGCAGGGAAGGATATTACCCAAGAAACTGAGTCATCTAGACTTGAGACGTTAGGTTAGTTGTGCGCTCTCAGTGGATGCTGCCTGGCCTGTTGTGATCTCCAGCACTTTGTTTTTGTTTTCAGCTGTGAATCACTCCTCTACTGATAAGTTAATATCCCATTTCATTATTTCACTGAGAGAAATTATGAAGAGCGTATGACAATTACAGGAAAACAGCCAATGGTCTATACAAATGTGGTGATTAATGCATCATCACTGTGTGGTTGGAAAGAGCTCTGGTAGAGCTGCCAAATATGTTGAAAGCAGAGGTGTTTACACTATTGATTAACAAGGGAGAGAAAAGTTACCAGTGCGTCGCCATGATCTTTTGAAAAGTGAGAGCAGGCTCATGGGGCCAAGTGACATATTCCTGCTCCCAACTCTCATGTTAGTAAAAACCCAAGCCAGTTAGAGGAAGAACAACTAGGAGTTCTCTCACTGAATTCCATCCATGCATATTCAAGACTCTTTCTAAGCTGTTAGCTGTTCTGTCTTGAACCTAACCCATTACAGAGGTTCCAGTCACCTTGTTGTACCATGTTCAACTGCAGTGTTGTTTGATCTGTGTGTGAGATGTGTCAAATTATAATCACATCAAAGGTGAACCCAACACCTAAAACCAGAAGCTCCAGTTGTAAACTCTCTGTCCTCACCTATGCATAATTGCCTCCCAAAGGTTCTGGTAGCAACTAGGTGGCTTGTTTGGCTACTTCAGAAGGTAGTTAGAGTCAACCATGTTACTCTTGTGTTCATCACATAGTCCAATCCAACATAAAATGAATGATTTTCTTCCCTTAGTGACATTAGTAAACAAGATTTCTCAATTTGGTGGCTTCATGGTCACCAATCAAAGACCCGCTTACATCATAAACATAGAATTTAAAGTTATGGATCGGGATCATTTAGTCCAGGCCTACTAGATTACTAGTTCCCCTAATAACCAATATATTACCGTTCCTCTGAGGCTAGTTAAAATTATGCCTTAATTAAGATTATGCAGTATAAATTACGGTTCATACTTAGACCTTTGTGGTCTTTACAACTAGGAATGACATTTTATTCAAGTTGCTAACCAACTATGGCCTATCAGCTGCTACTCCATCTTTTACCAATAGGAGTTCCACTCTTATTGAAGAGCCACCTTTGTATTGTCGTCATAAACCCATCTATTAATTGCCAACTTCCAATTAATGCGAATTGAAAACCTTGGCAATGCAAGGCCTGAATTAGTAATTAACTCAAACAAGAAAATTCATCTCCATAGCCCAATGATGAATGGAGCTTTGAGCATCAGCATTCTAGTAACTGAACAGAATGAATGTGTCAGAATTTAATCCATTTAAACAATCACTGATGGTCAATCTTGAATATTACAGCAAAGACAGTTTCAAAATTTGGCTGTACTTGTTGCAACATCCTTATTTATATAATATAACATTGGATGGATAAATTTTGATGTTAGCCCAGCTGCCCATCAGGTTGAAACCAATTAAATTGGAATAAATCTGCTGTCTTTGTAATATTGGGCTACATTAAAATCTCTATGTAAATACATGTTATTGCTCCCTCTCTTCCAATTTCCAATGGAAAGATACTCAACCATTCTGTTTATTGCTATTGCTTGATCAACACCTCCCAGAAATTTCTCCTGTAAATCATGCATTCTGTATTTAATGTCACTAACTTTATTGTGGTTGCTCCAGACTGCATCTTGCCCAGTGACAGTCCTTAAGAGCTGAAACCAGTGTAGCACCGTTTTGCTTATGACAAAAATAGATTGCTTTAATTAACTCTTGTAGCCAATTTTCCTTGCATTACTTATAGATTGTCAGTGTTTTTTTTAAAAAAAACATTGTGTTGAATAGATAACATTAAATGTGAATATTCTCTATAGGCTGGGGAAAGCAAGGCTGTTTTTGAGTATCACTTTATAGCATTTTGGATATCTGCTGCCCCCTAGCACTTTGATCTCCACAATATAGGGTGTGGAAATGTAAGGTTGGGATTATTGGAGATTTCCTTTTTCATAATTTGAAGTGATTGAATGGCTTTAGATGGTGGGTTTTGACAGCTGAATCTGACTTGTACTCATCAGAATTTAACTCTTTGTGTACACACTGAAATTATGTGACAATTGGAAATCAGACTTAATTATGTCATGCAAATCCTATGGCATGGTAGGTTGTCCAATGCCAGTGTCTTCTCTCAGACCAACATCAATATTGAGACACCTGCTTGCGGTCATTCAGCTGCAACAGGTCGGCCACAATGGCATTGGGCATACAAACTCGCAAATCGAGCTGTCTGTTCCTAGCTTCATGTCAAGTGGTTACCATGAGGCCAGAGGAAATACTTCCAGCATGATTAAAGTCTCCCAACAGGGATGCATCATTCCTGTCAAACCATGAGCATCTCCAGCCCAACACAGCGCAAACTGGACAAAAATCATTTTGAATGTCTCTGACAGGCACTGATGGAGGTAAAGTGAAAACCGAAGTTGTGGGGGGGGTGGGAGGAGAAATAAAGCCAAGTATTCCACCCAGCCACCTCTTCAAATGCCGTCCATCCCACTCTGTGGTACGGTGTGAGGGAAAGCATAGAATTGTTTGGCTGCCTCAGGACCCACCAGCCCAGGGTGGAAGAAAGTTTTTCCCCCTATCTTGAGGGGCTGCCCAAGAAGACTGAAGTGAATTATTTTAATGAAACTTTGTTTCCTTTCCTACATATTTAACAGATGTCAGCATTTTGCTCATCAGCTGGAACTTTGTGGAGGTTTGATTTGGGTTGTAACTGTTTCACGCAGACTGCATATGTGAGATTAGTTTGGTTTCAGACATCATTGGAGATGCGTTGCTGATTTCTCTCCAACAGTTGAGTTCTGCATGACCGTAAGCCAATGTGATCTCAGCTCTATCGTTACAGTTACTTCTGATATTCAGTGTGACATTTCTACCACCAATGCTTGTGTCCCTTCAAACTGCTATTTTTATAACCAGTATTATTCCCGTCTTTGTGTCTTTGTTATGACTGGCCCAGGTTTAGAGTGAGTGAAGTTGATACTCCATTGGCTTTATTTTATTGATAAGGTATCTGCTTTATTGGCAGTAAATGCAGCCAGGTGCTGTTCATGTTTTTCTCCATTTTGGTTGTTATTACACTGTAATAACAGGTAAATGTTGTTGTGGTTCTGTTCGCCGAGCTGGGAATTTGTGTTGCAGACATTTCGTCTCCTGTCTAGGTGACATCCTCAGTGCCTGGGAGCCTCCTGTGAAGTGCTTCTGTGATCTTTCCTCTGGCATTTGTAGTGGTTTGAATCTGCCCCAATATACCGGCCACTGCAGCAGACAGCTGGAACTGACAACCGGAAGAGGCAGATTCAAACCACTACAAATGCTGGAGGAAAGATCACAGAAGCGCTTCATAGGAGGCTCCCAAGCACTGAGGATGTCACCTAGACAGGGGACGAAACGTCTGCAACACAAATTCCCAGCTCGGCGAACAGAACCACAACAACGAGCACCCGAGCTACAAATCTTCTCTCAAACTTTGAGAGGTAAATGTAGAATGATGCCAATAGTGCAAAGTTAAAAATCTCACAACACCAGGTTATAGTCCAACAGGTTTAATTGGAAGCACACTAGTTTTCGGAGTGCCCCTCCTTCATCAGGTGATAGTGGAGGAGACAATCCTAAGGCACAGAATTTATAGCAAAAATTTACAGTGTGATGTCACTGAAATTATACATTGATTGAAAAACAGGCAATGTATAATTTCAGTGACATCACACTGTAAATTTTTGCTACGAATTCTGTGCCTTAGGATTGTGTCCTCCACAATCACCTGATGGAGTGTCGCTCCGAAAGCTAGTGAGCTTCCAATTAAACCTTTTGGACTATAACCTGGTGTTGTGTGATTTTTAACTTTGTACACCCCAGTCCAACACTGGCATCTCCAAATCATGGCCAATAATGCAAGTTCTGTTCCATTACCTCTTCGGCAGTTCATATCGACCTGCCTCCTAACCTCTCCCTATGCTTGCAGAGTGACACCCTTCAAGCTATTTATAATCAGTTGTCTGTCATGGGGAGATGACTGTGATCTTTTGTGGACCATAATTATCTAATTACCCTTGATGTTATCTGTTTTGATGAGAACATATTGTGGCACTGATACCATCAATGGGAGTGTAATCCTGCTTTGTGACATAGTTTACATTCTGGTACAACCAAGAACAAACTGTGTGTTCATGGCAAAACCGGGTCCCAGGAGCAATGAGGCCTGTTGTATTGAGTACTCATTCTGTTTTTGCAGATTAGCAATTATTCTATAAATATCTTGGACAGACCTTTTGCAGAGATGGAGGGCAGTAATGAGGAGCTGGATGGCAAGGGAATGATGCAGTTGAAATCTGTGTTGACTGGTAATTTTGGCTTTGGCTGCATCAGCTCCACTTTAATGAACTCAGCACTGCTCGATCATGTAAACTTACTGCCAGATTACGAAGTAGATTGCAGGAAGTATATAAGCACATTTGTTTTTGTTGAAGTGCACACCATTGTGCTCTTTGCATGCAATCAGAGTTACAGCTCAAAAGGAGGCGATTTGACCCATCTTGTTTACACCACCTCTCCAATTGAGGAAACCTGTTGGGCACAGTGGCTCAGTGGTTAGCACTGCTGCCTCTCAGCGCCAGGACCCGGGTTCGATTCCAGCCTCTGGCAACTGTCTGTGTGGAGTTTGCGCATTTTCCCTGTGTCTGCATGGGTTTCCTCCAGGTGCTCAGGTTTCTTCCCACAGTCTAAAGATGTGCATGTCAGGTGAATTGGTCATGCTAAATTGCCCATAGTGTTCGGTGCATTAGTCAGAGGGAAATGGGTCTGAGTGGGTTACTTTTTGGAGGGTTGGTGTGAACTTGTTGGGCCAAAGGGCCTGTTTCCACAGTGTAGGGAATTTAACGTAATCAAACCTATTTACACTATCAAATAGATTCTTTAAAATAATACATCTTTGACATGTGACTCTTAAACTTTGTTCTGTGCATTTCTGCAATATATTTTAGAATCAATCCTGAAATAATTTGGTTTAATCATCATTGAGTTACAAATGTATAATGTAGCTGTTAGCTTGTTGAGTAAATCATCTTGAATTGTGTATCAATAGTACACTGAGAATTTTCAATCATGTCCGTCATTATTCAGCAATGATTGAATATGTGATGTTTAATTAAAAGAACTGTGTTGAGACGATGTATTTAGCATTTAATTTTTGACTAAGGTTCTTGTAGATTTTTCCCTCAAAACATAAAGAAAAGGATTTGCATTTATGCAGCGTTTTGGTGTTCCCAAACATCTTGAGGTGCATACTATAGTTGAAATCTTAACTAGCTGGATGAATGTCAAGAAGAGCAAAATAAAACATTTTGTCTGCACCTGAGAGTCAAGAATTGCATTTATCATCTCCGGTGCATACCCACTGAGAAGCACTAACAGATTTCCAAAGACATGATTTTGAGCTGAAAGGTCGTGTGGAATTACTCAGGAGTCTTTCAAGGTCTTATACATATCAAGACGTTTTTGCTTTCACTGGCTACCCCTTGTGTAAATTCTTCAAAGAAAAATGTAAAAGAGCCAAGCCTTGTCTTGTGCATATATTGATGTCAGTTGACCTTCAGGTTGGACAAGCCCCAGCTTCTTAATCTAATTGGCTTCAATAGTTCCTTCAACTTGGAATTGATCCAGCCTCTGAATAACACCCTGTCAACTGGCTTCAGGAATGTAGCTGAGAAAGGAGATGCCTCACTTTAATTTGTCTGGGGTTTAGATGTTTGTGTAACATATTGGTTTCTTCTTTGTTTTCAGAGTTTTTGGTCACAAATTAGATCTGTTTGATTACTCCCTCTGAAGGCTGATTCATGGGATTCTTGTTGGGTTTGATTCATCTGATCAAAGGCACTAAATAAATATTGAATTAACTGCAAAGCTCATCAATGTGCAGGTCACAACACTGAAGTCACAACGTTTGAATTAATATTGCTGATTTTTTTTAAACCATCTGCTGTGTATAAATGTCTACAAATGTTATAAACCTTGTCTGTTCAGTGTAAGTAATTATACTATGCAATATCCAAAGTCATCTCTGCTTTTCATACTTGAAATGAAAAATGATTTTATGAACCACCTGTATCAATTGAAAGTTGTTCAGTATCCCATTGCTATTATCATTGTCCTGTGCATAAGAATAGAAAATTGTATGCATTTCTTGACACTCATGATTGTCAGTGTTTCACATCATTATATTCAATTGATTCATTATTTAGTTTGAGCAATGGTTGTGTGGATAACTGATCTTCAGGTTAATTTTACACTGTTCTTTATGTAAGAATTTTATATTGGATTAAGTGCTATCTGTCAACATCCGAAATGCATTTCCTGTTGTAGCAACAGAAGAAGCTTGTTTGAATCACCAAGGCCAGGGACTGAAATCTCATTCTCCCAACACAGAAGCATCAGACAATGTTAGCATGGTCTCATGCAGTATAATTACAGCTTCTGGGAACTTGAAACTGGTGTGAAGCAATCTCATTAGTTGACGAATCGCACTTTTGTTGCTCTAAGTGTGCATTCTTGTTTTCCGAGTTTAACTGCTCCTTTGCCCACTTTGTAATCGTGGGAATGTAAATAGAACCTTGAATGGTCCAACACTGTGGCTGCTTTGTTTTTAAAGGGGAAATTATTTTGCCATTGAATGTCAGGGGGAGATAGTTAGATTATCTCTAGCTTTGGGATGTTCATTGCCTGACATTTATCTGGCATGAATACAAATTGCCACTTAACAGTCCTAGCCTGGAGGTTGTCCAGGTCTTTGCATAATGGGTACTGGCTACTACAGTATTTGAGTTGACCAACGGTGCTGAACATTGTGTAATAAGTAGCAAATGTTGCTACTTATGAGCTAATAATGGAAGAAAGGACTTTAGAGCATCTGAAGATTGTTCCGAGGACACTACTTTGAGGAACTCCTGAAATGTTCCAGGATTGAAGTGATTGACCTTGAAGATGGACTGCAGAACTTCAAGAAGGTGGCTAACCCACCAACTCTCCGAGTAGAATTAGGATGGTTGATAAGTACCGTCATAGTCCATGATACACGTGTCCCATGAAAGAATTTTCTTTTAAAAGAAATAATCTTGTTGCTAGGTAAATATCTAATCAGTTCAGATTTCCCTTCCCCAAGATTCTTATTAACATGAGCTCTGCTGAGACCCCTTGATATCTCTGTTTCACTTTTAAACTAAAAGACTTCAGAACACCGTTAGCATGGGTTATGTTCTGTAGCAGGAGTTGCTACTGCTGAATTAAGTTTACATTATATTGGCAATTTTGTTTTCGTTATTTCTGGTAAAATCTTGTCAAACCTGGTCATTTTCCTAAGTAGGTGTGGCTTAAAGTAGGGAAATAAACAAAAATTCTGAGGAGACAATAGGTATGGGATAGATGATTGTAGGAATTGTAAATAATACATTTAGCTTTATGAATGCCTGTTTAACTTGACCAGGGCAAATGGTCATGAAAACTAATAGTTCAGAAATGTAACGGATGTCAGTTGTCGAATGTCGTCGGTTCTTTTGCTCCTGAATTCTGTTTTGTGGATCTAACCTTCATTCATGTTTGATGTAACGTCTAATGATAGCCCCAAGAGAGAAATTAGACTGACTTATTAGCCTATTTTTAAGATGGTGTTTACACACCTGTACAGAGGCTCTAGTTTGTTGTGTCTTTACTTTCAACAATCTCTGCTCTATTAACAACTGCTGGAGGAGGAGTAAATCTCAAAAAATGCACTTTAAGCAAAGGCTTCTACTACTATATGCAAATCTATGCAAAAACATGCCAAAATGACTTTTTTTTTTCATGTGAATTATGTTCCATGAAGGAAGCTGGTTTATCTTCGAGCACCTGGCCTGCTAATTCGGAGGTCATTTTGATGTCAAACAGCGCTGAAGTGGGAAAACCAATTAATTTGTACCCAATGACAACTTGACCTTAGCATTATTGTTTCAGGCATTCAACAAACCGCACAGCTTAGAATGCAACAGCCAAAAACACTATTGTTACTGGCTGACTCGGAGGTCGTGTGCTCTAAGATGAAGTGGTTCTGCTTAATTGAATTGGTTTCAGTATTCATAACTAACCCGTTGCGCAACCTGTTATTTGATTTGTAACTTGATCAGTACTGATTGGCAATTTGCCTCCTCCTGAGAAATTGACACAACCTAATTATTGTCAATATGGTGATCCAGGTTTCTAATTAGAGTCATACATTCAGATGTACAGCACAGAAACAGACCCTCCAGTCCAACTCGTCCATGCTGACCAGATATCCGAACCTAATCTCGTCCCGTTTGCCAGCACTTAGCCCATATCTCTCTCGATCCTTCCTGTTCATATACCCATCCAGGTGCCTGTTAAATACTGTAATTGTTGGGACTGTAACAATAGTCATCAATATTGCAGCAGCTCTTGTGGCACAATGGTAGTGTTCATTTCTGTGGACCTGAACACCCGGGTTCAAGCCCCACCTGCTCCGGAGATATGTAGTCCCAATTCAAATGATGTGATTGAATGGTAGAGCAGGTTTGAGGGGCTGACTTGACCTATTCATGTTCCTGTGTTCCTAACTCTTAACAGGTTGATTAAGAAGGCATCCAACAGTAAAACTTGATGGTTTAAGTTCCCATCCTCTACTGGGCTCAGGTTCAAATCCTGCATATGCTGTTCATGTCTCATGGTAGGGCTGAACATACCTGAATTTGATTTAAAATACTTGGAGGCCTAGTGGCAATGCTGCTGCCAGGGGTTGATTGTGTAGGTGCATTAGTGGAAACAATTTCGCCTGGTGTTCCCTCCCAATCCTGGGACTTTTTTTTTATGTTGAAATGATAGTGTACTTACCCCTGAGCCAGAAGGCCTTGGTTCAAGTCCTACCTATCCTTGAGGTGTTGTAACAAGCACAAGAAGGTTGGTTTGAAAATGAGAAATTGGTGGAGTAGGACAGCCATATGGTGTCTGCTTTGCTCTGATCTGTTTGGACAAATGCATAGCGTGCAAGAACAATCCACCTGATAGGTCGATTTACTAGATCACAAGCATTTATCTTGCTATGGGAATGGCCTGGATGGTTTTCATTGACAAGGTCTTTCTGAGCTGGATTTTGAAAAAAATTCAGAAGGCCAATGAAAGATTTTTTTTCCTCCCCCACAGTTGGCAATGCTGCCTAGTGGCATCTGGATTAGGTCAGTTTAATACTCTGCAAATATTTCAGATAATGAATTACCAAGGAACTGTTGGAGAAGCTACCAAGTGCTATTACTTTTGGTGATGACAGATAATTTGGTTAAAAATCTCAGCCTTTTTTATTACACTTTGCCTGAAAAGTACATGTGTGGGAGGTGACAGATGATTCAGTACAATGCCTCTAATTTTATACACGTATGCATTTTGATTAAAGGAGAGGTTGCCTCTTCATGCCATAATCAAAATTTAATTGCTGTTGGCTATGACAGGTGATCATTAAATTAACAGCTATTCACTACAAATCCGAGCTGAGAACAGTAGTTTACAATGTCTGCAGTTGAACTGTTACATTTTGTGCAAAACTAGCTATTTATATGAATCAGACAAGGGTTGCTAAATTATAATCAAAACTTGTTACTGGGACTCCAAAGCACAATATTAATGTGGTGATCAAAGCAATTTCTACAAGTCAGTGCTATCAAAACACTTGCAATTTTTGCTATTAAGTGGTTGGTGTGAAAAGTGTGTTCTCTGATTTAGCCACAATTTGAATAGCCAGTGGGAGAAATAAAAAAACACTTTGAATGTGTCTTTAGCTTCTACAAGAGATAAAACCAGTTACCGATCTCTATCGTTGACGCTATACATCGCTAGTCTATATCAAAAAGACCAGTTAGTTTTATTTTAATACCTGTATTTTTATTTTTTGTCATCTTCTGTGATGCAGACTGGATATTCCTGTATTGGATATTTTGTGCAAACATCAGTCAGAGTTCATAGAATCTCTACAGTGTGGAAGCAGTGAGTTTGGCACATTTGGGTCCACACCAATCCCCTGAAGTGTTTCACACCCAGACCCAGCTCCCCCCACCACACCCACCATTTCTGTAACCCTGAATTTTCCATGGCCAATCCATGTAATCTGCACATTTTTTGGACTATGGGAGGAAACCAGAACACCTGGAAGAAATCCATACAAGCGCAGAGAGAATGTGCAAACTCCACACAGACAGTTGCCCAAGGGTGGAATCGAACCTGAGTCTCTGGCATTTTGAGGCAACAGTACTAACCACTGAACCACCATGCCACCTTTTATTTATTCAAATAAAAGCAAAATGCGGTGGGATGCTGGAATTGTGAAACCAGACAGAATGCTGGAGAAACTTCACACATTTCTGTAGAGAGAAACAACTTTTTGAATCTGTTAAGACTGTTCACTGAGAGTTATTATGGACTCTGTTAACTTTGTGTGGTTTTATAAAAATGCCACTGCGTTCAAGTTTTCCTAAAAGCTTTTGAGTGCAGTAGCTTTGCGTGAGTATGGATTCCAAGCAATTGGTGAGCTCACAAAAGAGGTGTTTTACATGGCGGATCTTAAAATGTGCATTAATCCGTTTATCCTCCATTACAAGCTCAACTCCAGGATTGTGCTCTTTTACACAAGAGTGTACCATCAGTAGTCAGGGACTGTTATAATCTTAGCTGCTGATACTACTAGATGGGTTCAGTCCCAGAATGGAATCTAACCTGAGAGATTATGTACTCTTGGTTTGGTTAATGTGTTGGCCAGTCACTGAAACATTGTCACATGAGGCTGCAGAGTTTCTTCAGCAGAAGTTTGTTACACAAAAGCAAAGTTAAAAGTTTTCTAAATATAGAAGACATTTGGGAGTTGAGGGTGTGTGTGTATGTGTGTGTAGTTCTTTAAACACTGCAAAGTTTTTCAACCAATTTCCCAACACTCCCACTTTATAACTATTCAAACCCAGAGAAGTTATTACTCCAAATCAGAACTTTTCAGTTCATCGTAGCTGATTCTCCAGTGTTTTCCCGAGAACTCTGAAATCATCTTTAAATTCCTTCAAAGCTAAGAGCTCAGACTTTCTCAGCTTTTTGCTAACTTGCAGGTTTTTAACCAAACACTTCTATTCCTACTGAATAAACTGTGCTTTACATGAAATGTTCTATACTTACTTTTAGGAACAAATCTATACTCGTCAAAAATAAGTATAATCCAATGCATACTCCTATCTCCCCTGACCGTTCCAAAGACTCTTAATTGCTGGATTTTCAAAGCTCAAATCAATCCTTGCTTATTTTGAACTAAAAGCAAGCTAATGGCTCTCAAATGTTTATGCCACCAGTTATACAATACCACAATGAAAAACAACTTTCTTTTACCAGGAGACCTCCCTGCTCTCCACATAGGTCACTGTTCCGGAAAGACTATTTGACAGTTATTTTTTTAAAAAACCCTTGGGAAAAGCAACCAACCCCATCTGCAACTATTTTAAAATCCAAGCTCTCAAAATGATACATATATAAATAAATCAAGTAACTTCCATCATAACTGTCACAGTTGACCAGTTCCTCAAAACTGAAATGCCTTGTAAATGCTTCATCTCCCATCAGTTCAACTTTTTGACTACAGACTTTCAGTGATGTCTGACTGAAATGCTCCACATTTTGTTTTGATTTCCATTGGCCCAAACTATATTTGAAATAAGTCAGTACAGAAGTACTATATACTTCAACCATCTTTAAAAATAAGTGGAGTTGTTGATTTTTCTAACAATTGAAAGCAGCAATTGAATGCAATGTTAACAAACGTCTATGAGCACGACAGATAAAAATGTCCTATTGAACCAGTATAATCTGCAAAGACTCCCTGATTAATTGAAGATCCCCTAGCCTCTGGTTTCAGATTAAGTTAATTTCTATAGCTTGGAGAATTACACTTAGTCATCTGCTACTGTAATATCTTTATAAGCCTTGGTATTGACTATGTTGTTAAAAACACGATTAGCTCCTTTGCAAAACAAAAAGAAACCTTGCATTACTACATTGAGTTGAATTACAACCTTGTTCATGTTCTTGGAAGTCTTGATTTCACTGGTTCCAGTTTATCAGGATTGTGACATTTTCATTGTAAATCCTTGGAGCAATTTGACCAAGTGCGTAACAGCTGAGAGCTCCCAGCTGATTTAAGATAACAACAAAAGAATGTTTCAAAGAGAGGAGAACTTCCATAGTATAGAAGAATTTGATTTCTTTGAAACTGAGCTTTCGCAGTACACTGAATTTCTGACTGTCACCATTTATTACTCTGCATCCATAAAAATGCCAAAGACATCTTCTGTGACTGCTGCATTGTCCCTTCTCCTCTTCCTCCGCCTGTTTCATGTAGATGACATGATCGCTCACCCCATTGCCTCAATGACTGAAAAAGTCGTTATCCAGTTTGCTCAGATATAGTAAACCAAAGAATCTACTATAATCTCTTCATTGACTCTGTACCATTATTCCCACCCCACTCCCGTTTCTTATCTCTCGACGTGCTGCACCTTGGAGACAGCAACCAGAACCAATTGCAACTTCTCCATTTAAGTTGACCATATCCAGTTTTACCCAAACCGGCACCTTTCGAGACCACCTTTCTTGACTTAAGAGCATCTCTGAATAGGCTGATTCCCTCCAACTAAATTGAATTTGGACTGATGGGACTAAGACTATCCCATGGAATTATGGATTCTGAAGAAGGCTCAAATCTTAACTCTTGTTTTTCTCTCCATAGATGCTGCTGGACCTGCTGAGTTTCTCCATTCTCTATTTGTTCAATTATATTAAAATCAGGCCCCACTCAGACTGTATTCCCCATCCACTGATTCCATTCCTTTCTTGGCTATCATCTGGAAATCAAACCAGATGAGTAATCTGTGTCCTTTTTGACTGTGTCAAACTTCTGATGACAACTTATCACCATCACAAAGCTGTCATCTTGCACTTCTATAACATTTGCTGATCTCTGTTGCTGCCTTAATTAATCTCGCACCAATTCCTTCATCTTTGCTTTTGTTACCTCCAGATTCTCTCATTCCAAATTCCTGCTGGTCTCCCATCCTCCATGCTGCACAAAACTCCGATTTATTCAAATCTGTTTCCCGTATCTCCAGTCATGCCTGTAGAAAAGATATACAAAGATGTTGCCAGAATTGGAAGGTTTGAGCTGTCGGGATAGGCTGAAGAGGATGGAGCTCTTTTCCCTGGAGAGTGGCTGCAGAGAGACCTTAGAAGTTTATAAAGTCATGAGGGAAACTGATAAGATGAATAGCCAAGGTTTCTTACCCAGGGTAGGAAACTAGAGCAGATCGGTTTTAGGTGAAAGGGGAAAGACTTAAAAGGAACCTGAGGGGTAGCTATTTCCTGCAGGTGGTAGTGCATGTATGGAATGAGCTGCCCGAGGAGGTAATGAAGGCAAGTGCATTTCCAACCTTTTTTAAAGTACATGAATAGGAACAATTTAAGAGAAATGGGCCAAATGCTGGCACATGAGACTAGATCAGTTTAGGCTATCTGGTCAGCATGATGAGTTGGACTGATCTCTGTTTCTGTCTTGTATAACTTGGAGTCCTATTGATCCATATCTCCTGTATTCACTTAACTAGATTGACAGACTTATATTTAAATATTTTGTGGTCTTGCCCTCCCCCCAAAAAAAACCTCCTGTAATGTATGAGAATTTACTCCACAGTCCTCCAGTTCTGGTTTCTTGTATGCACCTCACTTCCTTAGTTCAAGTAATGGGTTCAAGTTAGGGTGGTATGGTGGCTCAGTGATTAGCACTGCTGCTTCCCAGCACCAGGGTCCTAGGTTCGATTCCAGTCTCGGGTGACTGTCTGTGTGGAGTTTGCACATTTCTCCCTGGGCCTGCGTGGCTTTCCTCCCACAATCCAAAGATGTGCAGGTAGGTGAATTGGCCATGCTGAATTGCCCGCAGTGATCAGAGCTGTGTAGGTTAGGTGTGTTAGTCAGGGATAAATATAGGATAATAGGGGAGGGGAATAGGTCTGCGTGGATTACTGTTCAGAGGGTTGGTGTGGATTTGTTGGGCCAGAGGGCCTGTTTCCACACTGTAGGGATTCTATGATTTTTCAAAAAAGACATCATCTTCTAACATTGCAAAGTTAAACTGTTGTATTTTCTTAGAATGTTACACATGAAGACTGTGTTGCTATTTTGGTATGAAGCTGAAATATCTAGACTACAACAACCGTTTGGCAGTTTTGAGTACTCTCTCTACTTGGCCAGTCTATCTTGTTATTAATTCTGTAGATTTTCCATCTTCCATATTATGAACTGTTGCTCTTTTAGCGACAGTTAATGCTATTACTTGCTACTGAGAAGAGATAGGAGGGTTTTGTATAATGAAATGCACTTCTCTTTGATCAGGCGCTGTTTAGAATTCCATATCTGGAATTAGTCAAAGTACTGGTATACATTAGCCCACGTCCGCCAAGATTTGAATCTTAAAAGCTGACTTATAGACAGGCTGGGTTAGGTTAGTTTGATTTGACTAATTGATGAGCTTTTGCTTTCTGGCAGCAATATATCAGAAAAACCTTGTTAAGACAAGTCCAACCTCCTCCTGGAATTTCTGGCTCGTTAACCAAAGTCTCTGTGTCTCTCTAGCAGAATTGTCTCCCCAGGCTAACTGAGAAACAGCTTGAAGTGGAGTCAACTGTTATCTTTAGAACAATATCAGGACTTCTATACTCAGGTTGCTGTGAGAAGGCTTGAATTCATCACAAGAACAGTCGTGTTAAGGAAGTGAACTGTCACTATCCTGCCAGTTATTTTGTTTTCCTTTATGAAGACACTTTTTTTTGCTAATTGAAGGTATGCCTCTGATGATTTTCTAAGTTTGCTACCATTCAATAGTGACCCAAAAGCAACCTTTCTATGCCGTTTTCCCCTTTCTTGTACCCATCCACCCACTTCTCTGCATCAACTCCAAGAGCAGTAGCTTTGCCCTCAGTCTTTCAGTGCATTGAAATATGGTTTTGATTTTTTTTTAATACTTTTCTGCCAAATATTAATTTGGTTCTAATAAGCACAGAGAATGCTAGAGAAACTCTACAGGCCTGGCAGCATTTGTGGACAGAGAGGCAGAGGTAATGTCTCAAGTCTCATATGGTGTGAGGAGATGAAATGAAGTTTCGATTAGATTAGATTCCCCTACAGTGTGGAAACCGGGCCCTTCAGCCCAACCAGTCCACACCGACGCTCCGAAGAGTAACCCACCCAGACCTATTTCCCTCGGACTAATGCCCCTGACACTATGGGCAAGTTACCGTGGCCAATTCACCTGACCCGCACATCTTTGGACTGTGGGAGGAAACCGGAGCACCCGGAGGAAACCCACGCAGACACTGGGAGAATGTGCAAACTCCACACAGACAGTCATCCTGGAATCGAACCTGGGACCCTGGTGCTATAAGGCAGCAGTGCTAACCACTGAGCCACCGTACTGCCCCTGGTCTGAAAGTTGCCTCTGTTTCTCTTTTCACAGATGCTGCCAAACCTGCTTTCTCCAGTATTTTATGGTTTCAGATTTCCAGCATCAACAGTATTTTGCCTTTGCTTAACCATTGGTTGTATATTTTCCACCATTTTGTACCTTTCTGTGCAGGCTGTCCCATGATCCCAAGCAGTCTATCCCAACCACAACCCCAAACTAAACTCGCCCCCTGCCATCTTGTTAATTGTTGAATACATCGAGAGGGGTTTGCATCTTTTCCTGACATTTCAGTTGTTGATGCTTGGTGGCAGAGCTTCTGCAGAGATGACATGCTCACCAGGAATGCCCGAGTACTGAAAACTATCTCTCTGGGTTTCACTTTCATTGGATAAATCCAACTGGTGCAGTCAGTAATGGGCCTGCAAGAATTTGGGTGGAAATTCCCAACATTGTTGGAGTATATCCTGGTGCAACAGTTTTAAGAAGTCACGAGAAATCTACGCAGATTGGGAGATATCAATGAGAGCCTCAGATTAGTTCATTTATTGACACTATCTGGGATTTTTTTCTTGCCAATGCTGAATTGTCTTTGAGAGGGTGGTCGTGAGTTGCTGTAGAACTGTCGCAGTCCGTGTGATGTAGGTACAGCCACAGTGCTGCTAAAGTGAGGGAGTTCCAGCACACTGATCCAGTGACAGTGAAGGATTGGCAGTTATGGTTCCAAGTCAGGGTAGGTGCCTTCTGTTTATTTCTAGCCACATCTTGAAGGGAGAGGATCTCTTCCAAGTGCCACCCCTTCCATTGACAAAACTGTTTTTTTTTAGCTCCTTCTAGAGGTCTGCCATGCGCTTGAATGTGGCAGGAAGCAAGTAGCACTGAGTGGGAAGTTTTCCAGTGACCAAATCCAAGACTCATCTATTTGTAGGTGTCAGGCAATGATAGGGGAAAATGATGGTTTGGCTTGGCATGGGGAGGGAGATCATAATTCGATTTGGTGAGCTGGCGAGCCCCATTGCCTAAATATTTCTGCTTCCTTTCTGGCATTTGCAGTATGTTTACTGAGGTAACAAGCAAGGTTGATAAAGGGGAACCTATCAATGTGACATACTTGCAGTTTAGAACGGTGAGAGATGGTCTCACTGAAACATACGAGATCACAAGGGGTCAGTGGGATAGATACTGGGAAGATATTTCTTCTTGTGGAGGAGGCGGGAATAAGGGAACACCTGAAAAATACTAGGCCTCTTTTTTTTTAAAAGAATTAAAGATCACACAGCACCAGATTATAGTTGAACAGGTCTATTTGGTAATACAAGCTTTCGGAGCTACCTGATGAAGGAGCAGTGCTCCGAAAGTTTGTATTTTCAAATAAACCTGTTGAGCTATGACCTGGTGCTGTGATTTTTAACTTTGTCCACCAAGTCCAACATTGGCACCTCCACGTCATGCCTTTTGTTTAAAAGAAATACTTGAGATTTTAGATGTGATCATGGAGCAGAACATACTCCCCAGCCTGCTTCTAAGTAAATAAGGTGACACACTGCAAATCATCAGGTAATGTCAGTCATACAGCATGGAAACCGATCCTTTGGTCAAAACAGTACATGCTGACCATGATCCCAAATTAATCTATTCCTACCCACCTATGCTTGGCCCATATCCCTTCAAACCTTTCCTATTCATGTACTTATCCAAATGTTGTTTTTAAATGTTGTACCCACATTCATCACTTCCTCTGGAAGTTCATCCCACACATGAACCGCTCTGTTGATTTTTTTAAAAAAAAGTTGCCCCTCATGTCTTTTTACAAAATATTTCTCCTCTCACCTTTTAAATATGCCACCTAGCCTTGAAATTGCCTAGCCCAGGGTCCTTCTGAAAAGGGACCTAGTTCATAATAAATTTATTCTTGTGCAAGAGGAACTGCCAAAAATACTCTTGAATTGCAGTTGTTCAGGTTGTTTGCTCTTTCTGCCAGCACCCCCAATTCAAAACAACTGCATGATTTAAGCAAAGAGTTGAACAATAGATAGAAGAAATCTTGCAGAAAAGCTGGTAATTATGGACTGTCCCTAACTTTATATTTCAAGGACGAAACGACAAGCTGTTCGATTGAAACCCTGCTATTGCCCTGTCATGTTTGTTGCCAATTTTTTTGTTCACACATCGACAGAAGATTCCAAGCTGCCGTACTAAATAAAGAAGCTGTCCACAATACCATTTGATGTCCATCTTTTACCCTGCTCATCAACGAGGCCAATCTAACACATCAATGTTTCAAGTCCCATTTTTCTGCTGATCAAGGAGACAGAAGGAAGCTTTGCGCAAATAAAATGTTTGTAAATGGAAATTGATCGTGAAAAGCCTTTATTTTGTGAAATTCTGCAGTATCTACAATAGCACTCAATAACTTGTAGCAGTGTGGGTGTTTGGCTAGGGAGCAGGTAGGTTAGGTTGTGGATTTTAAGGATGGGAAATAAATGGCCTAGCCACCATCAAAGAATAAGAAAAATTTAAGGCCAGTGCTGGCAATTCCATCAAAACATGCAAAAATAGTTCTTGACATTTTTGGACAGTTTTTCATTATAGGCTTGCTTGGAGCTTCTCTTTGTCATAATTTATTCTTGGAAGAAAATGCAAATTAATGCACTCATTGACCTGAGGATGATAGCAATGTAGGGGCAGAAGTAGGCCTTTTGAGCCCATTGGCTGATATAACTGATCTGATTGTGTGGTCTCAACTACACTTGGCTGTCTGTAACACTATAACACAGACTAATCATAAACCTATCTGACCTGGCCTTGAATAAATTCAATGGACCAGCTTCTACTGTTCTAAGGACAAGAATTCCAGAGTCTAATAGCTCTCTCTGAGTGAGAGATTCCCCTCAAATTGGCCTTAAAAGGGAGACCTTGTATTTTTGATGTGATCCCACAATCTAGCCTCTCCCACAAGAGGAAACTTCTTCCCAGTATCTACCCTACTTGATTCACCATGGAATCATGTATGTTTCAAAAGGATCACCGTTCATTGGTCTAAACTAAATGTATGCCACATCTATAGGTTTCTCTTTTGTTACCTCGATAAAAGACTTAATTAAACACAATTTCTCTTGGACAAAATCATTTTGACCCGACCAGATTCCATTTTGATTTTCCAAGTATCATGCCTGTATCATGTGTTAAGATCATTATTAATGCAATTTGTATCCAATAAAGGAGAAGATTTGTAAATAAATATACTCATTTGTCGATTAAATTTGGACAGATTCTGGTATTGTACAATTGGGTCTTTGCTTTAGTTCCACATGAACATTTCACCATATCATTACATATCTCATTACTTTTTCCCCTCATATTTTTGTCTTGCGAAATGCAAATCTTTGCAGTTCTTTTATGATTTACAGCAATGCTTCGAATTTCAGACCTTCTGCGAGGTTTACCGGCCTGTCCAAATGTTGCCAGTCCTACTAGGAATACAAATGTTCACGTTGTACTTTGCTATAGTGCAATCCCTTCACATCAGGCTGCATTTATAACTGCACAGCTCAACATGTACTTAATCATCATTTTTTTATCCTGATCTTCCAATATCCAGAGGATTTTTATCTTGTTATGACAAGTGTGTGGTTTTAATTTCTAATGAAATGCTAGTCTTTTGAACAAATATCAAGACAAAAAGGGCATGAATTATCTTTATTGAGCTGAGTTAAAAGGCAATTTTAAAAATGTTTGATATTTGAGCTCGAGCCTTTTGGCTTTTTCTTCATTTCTTACCCCGACCCCACCTCTTCAGTTAATTCTGCTCTTATTTAAAATAGAGAGTGGCGCTGTACCGAGACTAGGCAATTTTAGTATTGATAATATACAGCCCTTTAATGCATGTTCAGCATTTCATCAATGCAGTTTACTCATGACCATTCAACTTCATTCTATGAACTATCCAGTAATTTGAAGTAAATAATGTGAATAACAACTGAAGTAGGAATTTAGGATTGACAGTGATCAGCCCAAGCAACAGTTGAACAAAGGTTGCATTTTGAAAAATGTTTATATGGCTTCACAGATATTGCACTCTAACTTTCCCTAGTGCAACATCTTAGTCAATAATGCTTGCGCACTTGAGGGATTAGGTGTCAGTAAATCTTTTCAATTAGTACACCAAAAGCAGAACAATTTGGGGCAAAATTTCACTTCTGTTTTACTATATGGTGGAACCTGTAATAACATGCATACAGGATACAGATATTTTAGTGTTGTTTCTTACTTGTTCAAGTTAATCTTGTCTGAACTGTTCTTAACTTTGAACTGTGCCTACTTTTATTTGGGTGAACATGCATTTTCTGCAAATCCACGTCACCACAAGCAACCATAGAATCAATGGTGTGTTGGTTGAGAGGTGTTGACTACACTATCAAAAGAACTTCCTGCTCTTAGTCAAATAGTGTCGTAGGATCTTTAAAGGTTCACTGTCAAGATGTAATGGAGAGTCTTATCAGTGACTCAGCGTGCAGTGTTCCATCGCATTTCTTAATACCAGACCACAGTCATTGTGTTTAAGCAAAGTAGATTTTGAACTGGCCATTTGTTATGTCATATAAGCCATTAAATACCTGTAGCATAACTAGCCCCTCTAACAAGGTTAAGATGATACCTCATCTCTATTTCCCATATTGTTTGATATAAAGCTTGTTAAACATGACCAATGATGAAGCTTGTGGCAGAAGCAAAGGGCACATGCATCTTAGAATTCTCTCCCTTCTGTCTCACTTGGACTAACAAATGAGAGTGTGTAAGAATGAGTCACAGAGTCATGAAACAGACCCTTCAGTTTAGCCAGCCCATTCCAAACATAATCCCAAACTAAACCAGCCCCAGCTGCCTGTTCCTGGCCCATACCCCTCCAAACCTTTCCTATTCATGTAATTATCCAAGTGTCTATCATGCAACTAATCCTAACTTTGTGAATTGCCGTCGTGTTTTTGAAGATGTTGATTGGTTTTCTTTTCAGTGGCATTGGTGGTTTTCAGCAATTGCAGTCCAGTATCAACAGGGGTAAGACTCTTCAAATCATCCCCAGTAGCACATTGTAGGTAACTTACGTTTTAGTTTCCTGAGTAGAATTAGGAGAAATTGAAATTGATTGCTGCTGCACTGATGTTAGCTTATCAATCCTGTGTCATTTTAGTAATGTTACTTGAATTCTGAAACTATTCAATGCAGTTGGTTTAATAATAGTCATTTTGATAGTACAGAACTTCAGTATTGCTAGGAAAAAAGACAGCTTTGACATCATATCACTTTATTAAAATAACATGAAATAGGTAACTCAAATGACAGAACAGAATGAAACCAGCTACAAAATGAGTGCAGAACAGATTTGGTTGCCTGAATGTTGTTCCTCGAGAACCATGACTCTGCCAAATCTCCTTTTTTTTTCAAGCTGGGCGTGAAAGTATCTCCAGTTAAGTCACCCTGCTCATCATTAATTCCACTGGTTTGGAAAGACAGCCTACAGGAAACTATTTGATGCGCATGTTCCTGGGGAACTGCGGATGAATGAGTTCCTAATTTGGAGGCAAACTGATTTTATTTCAGTTGCTAAATTTAGTCTCTTCCTCTTCTCCACCCACCCACCAAAAGGTTACAAAATTGTCTGGGTCATAAGTGCTGTTAGTGTCTGACTCATCATTAATTCTGTTTTTCAATGTTCAGCCTAGGTGTACATGAGTTTTTCCCATGGTAACATGATGCAGAATTCTTTTTGTGATAATTTATTTTTAGAATGACAGGCAAAATGACATCCATGATCATTAGTTAGATTATTTTGCGCTCTGTATGTGGGGAATGACAAATGCAGCAAGTAATATTAATCTGGAGGGTCTGCCCAAAGAGATTCCAGTTCTGCTGTGATGTTGTGAGCATTACTTTTTTTTAGTGCGGCTTCTCTGAAAAGTTAATAAAACACCACCACAATTCTTCAAGCAGACAACAGCCATTTAAAGTACTTCACTGTGTTAGGCCTCAGAACCCTGGAGTAATCTGCCAATGTCACTGAGCCACGGGTCAGTAAGTATAAATGGACAGAGTGGGTGGAGATGGAACACCGGAGTCAGTAATGCTCTTTAGAGACTGCAGTGCTCTCCAGAATCCCATTTCAGACCAGACCTCAACTTAGACATGCACATGTGCAAGGTCTCGCCTATTGTAGTATTACATCAGAGCACGGTATTTTATATGTATCCATTCATGGGATATGGATGATGCTGGCTGGGTAACATTTTTTTGCTATAGTTGTTCTTGGCACTGAGCTGCTGCAGTCCATTTGCCATTAGGAAAGGAGATCCAGGAATTTGACTGTGATACTGAAGGAACAACAATAGATGTCTAAGTCAGGATGGTGACATGATTGGAGGGGAACATCTATCTGCTGCCCTTGACCTTCTATATGGTAGTGGTAATGGATGTGGATGGTCTCATAGCAATATTTAGTGTTAATGTATAATAAATAGTGTTACATTGGAGACTAAACCTGAAGACAATTGCTTACTTTGTTTACACTGGTCTCCTCGATGAGTGTTACTTGAACCCAAACTCAGTGTAGTATTGAAATACATAAGAGTCATGTCAACTGTTTCATACTCAATTAAAACTGAGAGCTGAATTCACAGGAAATTTTGAAATTAAATTGGCATGTACTTGATGGGAAAACTATTTTCTTCCTGAACAGAGCATTGTTGCTGTATTCAAATCTTAGACAATGCTATTCAACCTTGTTTATATGGTTTCTTTGGATACGTTCAAACAATATCAGAGCCTATTTTCCAGTAATATTTAAGAGTGACCAAATTTGAGGTAGTAGCCACTAAGTCTTATTGCTACTTATTACAGGAGTGGCTAGAATTGAGCACTGACACTTGGACCCCACTAACCAATTGAATTACAGATGTAATGCTGTTCTGGTATAACATAACAGGATTGATACTTAAACCAAAGGATATAGTGGTACTGTAATTACTACTAGGCAGTTTAAGAATTGGAATTCAGTTGTTTAAGAAACTGGAAACACCAATAAACACTACTCCAAAGCTCTGTGGACCTGACAATAAAACTGGTTTTGTAGAACTGCCCCTTTTACTAATCTGACCACGTGTGCCTCTATTCCCACATTCCTTTAGTTGACTCTTGATTACCCTTTTTGAAGTGACCTCTCAAGCCACAGTAGTTTGTCAGCATTGTCCATCCTTAATTACCCAGGAAGGGCAGTAAGAAAGGCTCACCAGTCCTTATAGTCAATCACCAGTAATTGGCCCATGGATGCCAACACTTCACTCAATCTTTGGTGTAAAAAGTACTGAAAGCAAGGTACTATGGAAATCCTTAGCTTCTGATAAACCTCAATATTTCAGGATATAAGAGGTGGTGATAATTGTGTTTGCTGATGATGATCATTTACTGGAGCCATTTTTAATCCATTTAACCTCAGGAAATGAGCAGGAGAATGAGGTGAGCAAATTGTGTTTCTGTGATCCTGTTTTGTCATTTCTGTGCATGGCATAATGTATGACTCCAGCTTAGAAGGCAGCAGTTCAAGTTCAAGAACAGCTTATACAACAATTAGAGCAGCAACTAGCATTAAATAATCCCTACAATTTGTAGCTTTGCTAGGAGGTTGATTAAACCTTTTGATAGTTGTATTAAAATAATTTTCGATGACAACTAACATTTTTGTGTTTCTGTCCCTTACACCCCCTCGTTTTCTCACATACTCGCCTCAGTGAGCTGTGCCTGCTATTTGTTGTTCTTAAAATAAAAGCAGGTGTAAAATTGAAAAAGCCAACGGTCATTGGCCTTTGAAAACTTTGTTTTGCAAGTGGTGTGGGGATATGATTTAAGTGGATTTGAATAGCCTCTGCAGCTATGCAGGCACCGTGATAGCACAACACTCAGGCAAAGTAGATTAAAATTGATGGAAGTGAGCTTAAAATGGTTTTTCATTAGATTGGGGAGAACAAAAAGACAGCTTTGTGTTTTATATCCTGCTTTTCATGACCACCAGATGCCTCGGCACTTTGTAACCCATGATGCAGAGTCGTAGAAATGTACAGCATGAAAACACACCTTGACTATTCACCATATCTATGCCCCTCATGATTTTATAAATATCAATAAGGTCACCATTCAGCTGTTGATGCACCAGAGAAAATAGCCCCAGCCTCTCCCTATAGCTCAAAGCCTCCAACATCTTTGTCAATCTTTTTCTGAATCCTTTCAAGTTTTGCAACATTTTTTTTCTACGTCGTGTAGCCTGTGTTGCAATACACTCATATGTGCACCCACGAGCTCCCATTGGTAAAGGAGTAAATATTGGCCAGGTTCAGAGGTGGAGATTGGCCAGGGTACTGAGGCGAACTTCCCTGGTTGTCTTTGAAATAGTGTCATAGGTTTTATTTTTGTTTCACATTTGCCCATACAGATGGGTGTAACATTTGAAATGAAAGACAGGACCTCTGAAAATGCAGAAGGCTGCCAAGACCATATCTTGGCTGTTTGTGCTCACACCATTGAGGGCAACTCAAAGCCAGGACCTAGACTATCTGGGATGAAAGTGCGATTAACAGCTGACAACCCCAGGTGTTGGAAAGCAGGAGTAGATGGAATATTCTATTAGCTAGCATATCTGTGATGGGCCAAATGGCTGCTGCCTGCTTTGGACATGTTTGTCTTCTATGACTTTGATAACTAAAACACACTGAACCTTCTGAAAAAGTTGGTGCAATACTATCTTGGGAGTTCAAGGATTTGTATCTATTTTGGAATGCTTTGTGTTTTCACCCAGTTAGATCAATGCTGTACATGCCAACTTTCAGGATGTAAGAGGTGGCGATAATTGTCTTTGCTGATGATGATAATTTACTGGAGCCATTTCTAATCCATTTAAACTCCAGAATTGAGCAGGAGACTGAGATGAGCAATGTCAAATGATTTGTGATTACTACTTGGTACACCCTTTTATAATAGGCCATGTTGAACTGTATCTTTGTGAAAACTCTGAACTTGTATATACAACAGTCATTCAGGATACTTTCCAAAATCGATTCCAAGGATATGGGCATTGATGGCTAGCCCAGTATTTATTTTCCATCCCTAAATTCCTAAAAAGGAAGTGGTGATGAGCTGCTGTGGTCCATTTGATGCAGATCCATCCATAATGGCGGGAGGGCAAGAATTCCAGCTTTTTGACCCATTTACTCTGAAGGAAATACATCATTGTTCTAGGTCAATATGGCGAGTGGTTCTGAGGGGATCTTGCCGATGGTGATGTTGGCATGTACCTGCTTCCCTTGGCCAGAATTCTACATGGTTGTGGTTGTGGATTTGCAATGTGCCATTTTGGGAATCTTGCTGAATCTTTGATCTGAATTATACTCTTACAGCTGTATTCCAAAACCATTTGGAGTAAAATTTACTATTGAATCTGAAATAATAGATTCAGTTCTTTGCTTAGGCGCATCTAAGAAAACTACTTCCTTTTTTTAATCTCCTTCATGTTGAAATTGTTATTCAGGACCAGTTCATGGATAAGTTCTCACTTTGTGTGTGTCTCTTCTCTCCCCCCCCCACCCCCCTCCTCTCTCTCTCTCTCTCTCTTCTAGAAATGATGAATATTCAATTTTTGCTCCTGTCATAGATGTTTCCATTCATTTAGAGAAAGCAAGCGAAGTGGATATAATGAAATGTGAGATGGTGAGGGAGAAAATGCAGCTCTATTAACTACTGAATCAGGACATAACTAGTCAAGTCATTATGTGAAATGCAGTTCACAGGCAAATGTTCCCTTACAATTTATTTGAAGATATTTAATTACTTACAGGAATCCTAGAAAACCTCGGATGAAGCTAATACTCCAGCAAAACAACTCTTAAAATGCAAACTTTTGTCTGAATTCTGTCTTTTTAGCTTTGAGATTTTACAAGTCCTGCTACTCCTGAGTGAATTGCCTTTTGGGTCAACTGGTTGTTTTTAAGCATGTACAATTTCTGCATTATACCGTGTGTGTATGGTGCAGAGTGGCCTGCTGTGAATTGCAGGGATCTGAGAGGTTTAAAATTATGTTGAATACTTTTTCAGCCACTGCTTGTCATCTCATGGGAGGCCATTGACATTACATGTAAAACAAACAACGTGGCAGCATTAAACCTGTGTGCTGTCCTGAGCTGACTACATATTAGTGTATTATAAGCAACATTGAATTAATCCTGGGTCTCAGAATGATGTACCTAATTATAACCGACATCCGTTGAGAAGTAGGTAAGGTTAATGTGACTTATTTTCATCCTTCCTTCAGTTTGTAAAACCGTGATGCTGTTATTCCGATGTCTTTTCCTGTCTCATCCGCTGCTGCTTGTTATCTGGGATATCACAGGAGATAATTGCTTTAAAAAAATTTGCATAACTTGACCTGGGATTGCAAATCTTGAACTGCAAAGCGATTTGGAGCCTGTTTGCACTATAAAGACCATTCCAAATAAATGTTTGTGGTTGTGCCTATGACTTGTACACTTGTGCATATCTAATTTCTGCCATTGTAGTATAATTATGTGCAAGTTAAATCCTAATAAAGCCACAACTGAAGGGCATTGAAAGGGATATTACAATGACCTCATTGTTAATATTCCATATCATTTATGGTGACAAATGCACAATCCTGTCTGATCTGACCGTGTATTTGGGGAGGTGAATGGCCTCGTGGTATTATCACTGGATTGCTAATCCAGAAACCCTGGTAATGTTGTGGAGACCCAGGTTTGAATTCTGCCATGGCAAATGGTGGAATTTGAATTCAGGTTTTCAAAAAAAAATCTGGCATTGAGTCTATTGAGTACGAGTCTGTTGTCTATTGGAAAAACCCATCTGGTTCACTAATGTCCTTTAGGAAAGGAAGCTGCCACCCTTAACTGATCTGACCTACATGTGACTGCACATCCACTTCAATGTGGTTGACTCTTAACAATTAGGGATGGGCAATAAATACTGACCCAGCTAGCAACACCCGCATCTCATGAATTAACTTTTTTTAAAAGCTGTGATTTTTGAAAATGACGACCTCCTCTGCATAATCTGCAGTTCACCTCAAATACAAAAGGGTAGCAATGTGCCTCTAGCACTACTAAGCATCCCAAGGCACTTCATGGTACTTTTATAAAAGTATGACACTGAGCCTCATAAGGCAGTATTTAATCAGATGAGCAAAAGCTTGGTCAAAGACGCAGGTTTTAAGCAACTTACTGAAGGAAAGCAAAGGAGAGCTATAGGTGGGGTGTCCCAATGCTGAAGCAACTGAAGGCATGACCACCATTGGTGGAGCAATTAAACCTGGATGCATGAGAGATTAGAATTTAGAGGAGTGTCGATATCTTTGAGAATTGTAAGAATGAAAGAGAGGGCAGAGATAGCAAGAGAGTATGGGAATGAAAAGATTTTAAAACTAGGTGAGAAAATTTGAAATCACAATGTTTCTTGGCCAGAGACCTGTGTAGTTATGCAAGCACTACAGTAGTAGCAGAACAAATCTTGAGTTAAGACACGAGCGACAGAGTTTAGGTAATCTCATGTTTATGGAGCCTCCATTTCTATCCCCTAGTATACTGTAGGTGATCCTCCTTCCAAGGAATCTGTGAGGATATCTCCACTAGATAAATCTGTTGTGAATTGTGTGTCCTATTTGTTGTATGATGATGCTGCACACCTTGGAAATTAATCACAGGTTGAATGAGTGCTGTTGTGATTTGGAAGAGCTAGTGTTGGACTGGGGTGGACAAAGTTGGAAATCACACAACACCAGGTTATAGTCCGACAGGTTTATTTGGAAGCACTAGCTTTGGAAGCACTGCTTCTTCAGGTGGTTGTGGAGGAGGAGCATAAGACACAACTCGCAGCAAAAGGTTACAATGTCATGCAGCTAAAATATATTAAACTCACTTAGATTAATCTTTTAGATTAGATTTGCTAGCTTCAATTTGTTAATATGTAAATCCTAGAACTCCTTTTAAGTCACATTCTTAAGATAACTTCAGATTTTCGAACAAAAGGTGTCATCTCAGCTCAGACAAGGCATGTGAAGTTAGTCTGTCTGTGTCCCAATCTTGAGTCAGACTGGTTCAATTTCTAAAGTGGGATTTACAGGATCTTACATGGATTGACTGTAAGTTATGCAATTTTTTTTGACCAAATAAAATACAATTCTGCAAATACAAATTCACCTCCTAAACGTATGTATACCTGCAGAAGAGACAGCGGCGCTCCAAAAGCTCGTGCTTCCAATTAAACTGGTTGGACTATAACCTGGTGTTGTGTGGATTATAAGCCTGTGCTATTAAGCGCACTATTAGCATTGTCAGGACAGTTGTAATCTTGGCTGGAGTATCTCTTACTGCACCTGGGGAAAGGTTGGTATCCTAAAGAAGAAGGTCTGTCTCTTTGCAGGCTTGATGTGGAGGAGTCTGGGTAGGACTGGGGTGGACAAAGTTAAAAATCTTGCAACACCAGGTTATAGTCCAACAGGTTTATTTGGAGGCACCAACTTTTGGAGCACTGCTCCTTCATTAGGTGATTGTGAAGTATAAGATCATAAGACACAATTTATAGCAAAAGATTTGTGTCACTCAGTGATATATTGAACAAACCTGGATTGTTATGTCTGTCTTTAAGAATGCAGGTTTCTGTTAATTATTATGTAAATCCCAGAGCTTCTTTTAAGTCACCTTCTCGAGATAACTTAAGGTTTTATAACAAAAGGTGATATCTTCGTTCAGACAATGCATTAAAGGTGGGAGGTTAGAGTCTGCCTGTATCCCAATCTTGAGTCAGACTGGTTCTTTCCAAAGTGGAATTTACAAAATATTACATGCATTCACTGCCTCCAGATTGTGCAGGCAAGGATGCCCTGAGGCATGGTACATTTGCAAGACCAAGCAGACACTACAACAACTGATGAATGGACACCACACAACAATCAACAGACACAGGTGTTCCCTCCCAGTCAGGGAACACTTCATTGGTCAAGGACATTTGGTCTCAGATCTTTGGGTGACCGTCCTCCAAGGCGGACTTCAGGATAGGCGACAATGCAAAGTAGCCGAGCAGAGGCTGATAGCCAAGTTTGATATCCATGGGGATAGCCTCAACCAGGATCTTGTGTTCATGTTGCACTACAGGTGACCCCACTGCACTATACACTCCTGCGTGTGCACACATACACCCCCACCACCCTTCCCACTTTCACCCATGCTTTTCCTCTCTCTCTCTCTCTCTCTCTCTCTCTCTCACATCCTCTCTCCTGTCACATGCTCAGTCTTTCTCGGTCTGTCTCTCATATATATTTCTGTGGGATGAATTTGTATTTGCAGATACATTCTATTTTGCTCAAAAAATCCACAACCTGCAGACAGTGAATCCATGTAATATTTTATAAACTCCACTTTGGAAATAGAACCAGTCTGACTCCAGTTTGGGATACAGACTGATTCTGACCTCACACCTTTAATGCATTGTCTGAGCTGAGATGTTACCTTTTCTTATAAAACTTAAGTTATCTTGAGAAGGTGACTTAAAAGCAATTCTGGGATTTACATATTAATGAATTGAAACTGCAACCCATTCTAAAAGATTGAAAGACTTAACAATCCAGATTTGTTCAATATATCATGGTATGATACTGTAATCTTCTGCTATAAATTGTGTCTTATGCTCTTATACTCCACAATGACCTGATGAAGAACCAGCGCTCTGAAAGCTCGTGCTTCCAAATAAACCTGTTGGACTATAACCTGGTGTTGTTATTTTTAACTCTGTCTGCAAGCTGTTTGTATCCAATTGCCAAAAGCCAAGTGGCATTTTCTACTGACACTGCAATGTTGGTGTTGGAGGAAGTTTGGTGTTGTGGGCTAAAGGGTTAACCAAACAATCACTTTAAGGATGATTTGAGCATGTATAAAAGGAGCCACATCATGGTATCAGACCACAAGATGCTAGGACTACAGTTTCTAGGGTCCAAAAATATGTCCTTATTTAGTATCCCTTGCATACTGTGTTCAATAAGACCTGTTCAACATTCATTCATGGAAGCACAGACCTGGTCTTGCAACAGGTGGAAATGGCAGTCATTTTCTGTCATATTGTAACATTGTGGATAAATTGACTGAGTTTATTTTGTCAGAATTTTCTGATTTTGTACATTAACCACAGCCCACGTTGCCACTTCCAACATGTTCAATCAGTTCTGCTTTCAGCAAATGATAGAGGTGGCAAGATAGTTCAGTATAGAGCCAACAATGATATCTTCTTTGGAAGGAAAAGAGAGACTTGTATGACAGGCTGGGTAGCCATTATCTGCCCTTCCGAAAAACCAAAAAGATTTTTTAAAAAAACCTGAAGGTCTTTTCTAAAACAGATCTGAATGGACCTGCCGGCACTGTACAATTTTGGGAGGGGAAAAAAACCTAAAAGCGAAGTTTGTTTTTAATCTGCTAAAGTCCCCAAATGGACCCAGTAAAGTTAGTGTATCCAATAACAGAAAATATCCTTTATCTGAAAAGCAGTTGGTCTCGAGCTTTTTGGATAAAGCATTTTCCCATCTTGTCCTCTATTGGACCTTCCGTAGAATCCTGGGTATCAGAGAGTTAGGAATTCATCAATAGTTTCAGTTGCTCTTAAACTGCGGGTGAAGATCAAGGTTTAGAGGCCTGGTGATTTGATAACAGCATTTTTTAAATATATCTGTTGTGTAGAATGTATATTTACCCTTGCTGTGAAGACCAGCGTTTGTAGCTGTGAGTGGAAGGACACACTTCACAGTTTCTCTCCCGTGGTGCTGGTGCAGCAAAATGATTGTCTCTTGTTGTTAAGGTGATCAAATAAGGTTGATAAGCAGCTGAAACGTAGCCCTGGTATTGGCCCTGCTTAGTTAATGTTACAGGTCCCTTGTGGGATTCTGTGGTAAGCTGATAGCTGAGAGGAGTGCTGCAGGACATCTCTAGAAGGATATTTGATGTTTGACGCTGCTGCGGATTTACACACAGCAATCTGCAGTAGATTAACAAGGATATGTTCATCTAGAATAAATTGTGCAGAGTAGCTGGTAGCTGGGTGCATTACTTGGATGTAATAAATGTGTTTGGACATTCTCAACCAAGAGTAAACCAACATCATTTTAACCCTAATGTTGTTGCACTGCCCCATTCTGTCATTATTTAATCTGCTGTTCCAGTATATTATATTTGATCTACTGATTTAATAAATAACTTGTTGACTGAAGTGATTGGGAGTGCTTTCTATCCTTTTCCCTTTGGGAAATTGTGTGTGTCCATGTGTTTATTGCAGATATCACACATCCATTCTGACAGTGAAATGTAGAGTGTTTGACTGATAAAGCAGAAGGTGAATATATTTGCATAATGAAAACTGATAAGATTGTAAATGTGCAACAGCTAATTCAACAGATTTGTGTCCTCTCAAGAACGCAAGCAGAATTCATCAACTACACGCACACACTTGCTCAGTCACAAACACACGCTGTCTGTCTGTCTGTGTCTCTCTCTCTCTCTCTCTCTCTCTCTTTCCCCACTCCCCCAAGTGCTCTTAGCATTAGGAACAAAATATGGCAATGGAGTCACTTGGTCAAAACCTGAGGGGGATGCTCAGTCCCCTTCTAAGAAAAGATGTTCAATAACCAGTATTTTAGCTTTCTGTAAAACTTATCTTGTAAACAGCAAATATGTTATCGTATTGTGAAGGGCAAACAAGTAATGAATGTATATCTTAGGGTGCCATAAACTCATTGCAGCAATGCTGTCAACCCTCTTCCCCCCCCGCCACATTGGGAGTAATAGGTGTTATGAAGATGTGGGTGTATTGTGCCTTTTAAGAGAGCTATTTTTCAGACATCTAATCGAGTTGTTTGACCAAATGTTACATTTTTTATCAGAACACTTGGTTCTGTAAGGTAGTTCTGTTCCTTTTAACTCTCAAAGGTACAGTGCACACATATCTTCATAACATAAGATATGGAATGTTATATTTTCCTTCCTCCCTAACCTTGCCCACCTCTACTTATTCCTTTTCCCACTTCCACCTCCATCCCAAAACATTGCCATCAAGTTGGCAATCATGGAACTCTGAAGGTTTAAACATCAACTTGCAGTTGACAGCAAATGATGAACAATAAATTTCGGGTTTCCAGGATTACCCACCCAAGCATTAGCCACCACTGCTATCTAAACAAGACCACTTCTGAAATGGTGCATTTGTTGGACATGTTGCATTGCCATGATTTTTAGCTATTTGATTTACAGTCTTCACTAGCTTTGAGCTCTGTGATAAATCATGAGATAATCATCTGGGATGGTGGTATTATCAAGGGACTGTTAGTCGAGAGAATGTTCTTGGGACCTGGGTTTGAATCCTGCCACAGCAGATGGTGAAATTTGAATCAAGAGTCTAACTCCGACCATGTGTCCATATGTCAGTAAAAACCCATCTTATTCACTAATATTCTCCAGGGAAGGAAACTGTCATCCCTGCCTGGTCTGGTCTATATGTGATTCCAGACCCACAGCAATTTAGTTGACTCTTCAATGCCCTCTGGGCAGTTATGGATGGGCAAGAAATGAATGAATAAAAATAAATATCTATCCATCACCTCCAGGGTATTGATCAAGTTCACAGACTAAAGTTGTGGAGACAGCTTACCTCCCACCACTCGGTTGTCTAGTAGCTAAATTGAGCACACGTTAATTGAGACAAGGTTAGAGTAGTGCTGGAAAAGCACAGCAGATCAGGCAGCATCTGAGGAGCAGGAAAATCTGTGTCGGGCAGAAGCCCTTCATCAGGAATCATAACCTGCTGTCCTTTTCCAGCACCACTCTAATCTTGTCTCTGATCTCCAGCATCTGCAGTCCTCACTTTTGCCACATGTTAATATGTCCGACCCAGAGAACAACAGAGGTACATTTTCACTGAGCTTTGCTCTATGCCCTTGTCTCTATCCAGATTGCAAGCTGCGCTTAGTGCAGTATACTTGATCAAAAATCTGTGGTGCCCAGCCAATCTCAAATATGTTTGTCAGTTCCTTGGATAAAGTTTTACCTTGATCATTATGTCAAAAGTCTTTTCTTATTGTGCAGGTCACACTGTACCTCTGCCCATAATGGAAACTCGACTGGGTGTCAAATGCAATATACTAACTAAATATTTTGAACTGTTGCAACAACAAAAGATCTATTAGGCTTGATTTCCACGAAGGTTAGATTTACCAGAACCTCTGATAAGCTGAAATCTCACGACTGGAAGTTTCACTCGCTGGCTCCAGCACTTCTTTTTAAAAATAGCAACAGAAGTGACAAGCTCAAAATATTGTATTTAGTTCAGAAAGTTGGCTTCCAAATAACAACTTATTGAAAGTATCAGGGGATGATTTGTATCATTTCCAAGATCAGACCTTGAAATATAAACTATGCTTTCATTCCTCAAAGTTCACTGCATTTATTTCTGGCAAATTCCAGTGGACTTCAATCTAATTGAGCTCAATTATCTGAAATGGGTTCATGCAGGTTAATAATTTTCAAGACAGTTATTTGCGTAGATTTCTGCACACAAATCAAGACCCGTCCTCTACGCAAGAAAATTCAAAACTCCAATGTTGCAGGATCGTTATCAACTGCATCTTTTCGTAGAACTTGTCTCTGACAATTGCAGGTCATTTAGAGATTTCAACTGATGCCAAAATTGAAAAGAAAAATTCATGACTGCAATTATATACTTGATATAATTCTGAGAGAGGGTGAGACCTTTTGTTCTCAATCATCAGCTGAGTGTGACCATTCAGAATTTTAATCAAGTAAATGTGAAATCAGCAAGTGCATAGCTTCAGATGTTGTTTAAGTTTTGTAAAATATTGATGTGGAAAGTGTGGACTTGTTATGTATCTAGTCATTATTTCAATTATTTAAAAACTCAGGAACTAAGCCGTTGAGAGTACTTACATGTTAAATGTGCATGCTTTTGAGTTTGCAGTATATTTTTGCAAAATGACAATAGCAATGCAATATGTCTGATACCAATTTACTTTGAGAAAGCTTTCTGTCAAGGTTAGAAGCTGGCTTTTAATCAAATCTGTCTGAAAGATTTTCCCAATGTGCGCTAAAGCGAGTTGCATCACACTGCATCATATCAGCCAGCTGTCTAATGATTTTTTGTGAATTCCAAGGTACTTGGAAAAATTAAGTGGAATATTTTTGTCTTATTTGCAAAGAAATGCCCATAGCAAAGTTGGACAAATAATATACTCTCAACATCTATTCCTGAAACATGCAGGTCACTTCGTCACTATTTTGGCTATTGCTCTGGAACTTTAGAATCATAGAATTCCTACAGTGCAGAAGCAAGCCACTTGACCCATCATGTCCCACCAACCCATCAAAAACAATCACACACAGATCCAGCACCCCCCCTACCGTATCCCTGCATTTCCCATGGCTAATCCAACTAGCCTGCACCTCCCTGGACAGTAAAGGCAATTTAGCATGGTCAGTCCGCCTAACCTGGACATCTTTGGAGAGTGGGAGGAAACCCGAACAAACAGAGGAAATGCACGCATACACTGGGAGAATATGCAAACTCCAACACAGACAGTTGCCTGAGGATGGAATTGAACCCAGATCCCTGGGGCTGTCCCATGGTTGCACAGGGGCATCATGCTTTACTTTCTTTTCTAATTCTCCCCAAAATTAAAATACTAGCTTACCTGCATGCCACTGGCCTGTTGATGTCAATCTCATTGCATCACTTCCGTGACAGTGTTCACAGCATCTCTGAAATGCTTTATCCTTCAAATCTTCAAAAAGCCCATTTAATGATTCATACACTTCATGTAAGTGTGGAGGCTGGATGAATTGGCCATGCTAAATTGCCCTGTAACATTCAGGGATGTACAGTCTATGTTGGTTAAATATGGTAAATATGGGACTGTGGAGATAGGGTGGGATGCTCTTCAGAGGGTTAGTATGGTCTCTTTGGGCTAATGGCCACCATCTGCATTGTAGAGATTCTATGAATCTGTAAGGGATGTTTTTTGCCATCTTTCTGCTCAAACTGATGCAGAGGGAGCCCTGGTCATCCTCCCAATGTCCTGCCCTTCACTCCCTTCTTTTGAAATGCACATTCTGAAGAAATTGAAGGCTAGTAATTGGGAATGGAATCTGACAGCATCTCCTCTCATCCACTAAAATCCCACTTAACTATCTCCCCTTTGGCCTGTTCATATTATTGTGACATGATTACTAGCACCGTCTTGATTTATAGTATAACTCTACATTCTGTCTCCAAGCACAGTGTTTGAAAGGACAACCTACACTTTTACTGACCATTGTTCATCGTTTAAGTGAGAATAGCACTAGCAGTGTATATCCACTATTTATATTTGACTGATATGGTACCATTAGTAATTTTGAATGATAAAAGTACACTGTTGGTGGCTGTAATACAATACAATCAAGGGTTACCTTAAGAGTTACAGTGATGTTACCTTAAGAGTTACAGTGATGCAATGGATTTGATTGGTGAAAATCAGTGGTTGCAGTGTTAAATCTGTCTTCTCCCATTGGAAATTGGACTGGACAGACTGAAAATGGGATTCGTGTTGAAGGTCAGAAACATCAGTGCACTGGACTGCTGTGGATCGACAAACTGCTGTCGAGTAGTGATTTGAGTGGAGTTGGGAATGAATGTAAAAGTCAGGCTTTTGTTTCCTGGATTCTTGCTCACATTGTGGATCAACTTTGGCACAGTAATGGTGATACTGTTCTTTCATTTGAGCTGCACTGCACTGTGGTGGTTGCTTTTTATTTTGCCATTTCACATTAAGATCAAACTGTTTGAAACTCTCCTCCTTCAAGGGTTCCCTGCTAATTTCTAGTCAGACAGGCTCTTGTTAAATTGACGGCGAGTCTGGCGAGAAACTGTTTCCATGGCGTTGCCGAGTATTCTCCCCTTTGTGGTCAGGGTGGATCTTTGCCACAGGTTGTACATGGGTGAGCAGCAGTAGAACCAAAAGATGGTGTATTTTTCTGCTTCAGCTCTTCAAATTAGCTTATGTGGGAGTAATTTATGGGAAAATATCTAAAAGTAAGAAATTTTTCAAAGAAAAACTTATCCTGAAGAATTCAGTATATATAATAGCAGTCAAAGCTAGGAAGTATTACTTTGCATAAAACTCCAATTTACAGTGTCTGTCTTCAAATGCATTTCAAATGATCATTGCCTTTGATTAGATTAGATTCCCTACAGTGTGGAAACAGGTCATTTGGCCCAATAAGTCCACACTAACCCTACGAAGAGTAACCCATCCCCCCACATTTACCCCTGACTAATGCACCTAGCAATTTAGCATGGCCAATTCACCTGACCTGCACATCTTTGGATTGTGGGAGCAAAGTGAGGACTGCAGATGCTGGAGATCTGAGCTGAAAAATGTGTTGCTAGAAAAGTGTACCAGGTCAGGCAGCATCCAAGGAGCAGGACAATCGATGTTTCGGGCATAAGCCCTTCTTCAGGAATCATTGTGGGAGCAAACCAGGGCACCCAGAGGGAACCCATGCAGACACTGGGCGAATGTACAAATTCCACACAGTCACCCAAGGCTGGATTCAAACCCGGCTCCCCTGGTGCTGTGAGGCAGCAGTGCTAACCACTGAGCCACTGTGCTGTCCCTTTGGTGTAGTAATGGAGTGGACTTTTTTTTGGCTGCTTTGTGTAGAATAGGATGCAGTGTATAGCTTCTAATTGCATCCTAATAATTGGAGTAGCCATGGGCATCAGAATATTAAATGCATGTTGCTGCACTCTGCTGTACATGCAGTGTCCATCTGAGTTATGTCTGAATGTAAAACCTTTCGGAGAGTCCTGCTGAGATTCCTCTCGATGCAGACATCTAAAATCTGCTTTCAACAAGATGAGTGGGAAGTTGAATGCAGTTCTGCTCAAACAAAGCTGTTAATTTTTTTTTCTCTCAAGACGTAGCAATATGAGATGGTCCATGGAGAAGGATTGACTACTGAGATTACTTTAAGAAATCCTTTTCATTTTCTATCCTCATTATCCTCTATCCTACCCAAACCCTCGACAGATGGAGCAGATAAGTGGTATGCGCTTGAGTCAAAATTGCTCCTGCCTTGTGCTCTAGTTAGAGTGCAAAGAGACAGGTACATCTCCTGGAGGGCAGGAATCTTAAAGAAAATCTGAAGAAATTTTTCCTCGTTTCAGTGCCTGTCTTATAACGGTATCTGCTTAGAGCATAGATTTTGCTTCTGTGATATTTTAGCCTGCCAGTAGGGTCGGTTGTATGGAGGGTGGTTAACAGAGATAAAGCTCTCCCTCAAATGTAGATTTGGACTTTGTTCAAAAGCATTTGTCTTCTAGTGAATAGTTGATAGCAGAGGATGGCTGAGCCAAAATCTAAAGCTTGGTGTATGATTACCATCATGAAGTAATCAAGAGGGCCTGGATTGCTTCTTTACCAGAGAGGCACCAAGACATGACCTTTAGCATGTTTGTTAACATACAGAAACAGGATAAAATCTTGGTTTTAAGAATGGCACTTGATTTGAACATGGGTTTGAACAGATTGTAAACATGCCTGGCTAAAATTTATGAAAGAGTGATTTATTGACTGCTGATGAGATGTAGTCAGAATTTTGACAAATTTAGAAAGACCGAGGATTGTATCATGAAGGGAACATAATGGAATTTGTAGATTGAATGCAAAACTGCAAAAATTCCATTTGTAAATTTCTCAATCTGCACTGGCATTCGAGTTTCTGCACTGTGCCAAAGTATCAAGTATGGACAGACTTCTAGTTTTGGCAGGAAATAGATTTGCAGATAAACATATGCTGTTAGAATAAATGTTACAAGCACAAAAAAAAAATCTATGAAGGCATTTAGCGTTTTTCCAATAAGTGATACAGCAGAAAATGAATAGCATCACGTGAACAAATGGTGAAACTGTCTAGGTACTGGTCACTGACAACAGTATAAAAGGAGAACAGAACAGAAATGCAATGGATAATTTAGAACAACAGAGAATTTGAAGTTACAATAAAAGAATGAATTCCAGAAATGTTCAAGGTGTAGTCAAAGTTTTATGTGCATCCTTATGATGCAGCTGAAAATGTGTTGCTGGAAAAGCGCAGCAGGTCAGGCAGCATCCAAGAAGCAGGAGAATAAACGTTTCGGGCATGAGCCCTTCTTCAGGATGATTCCTGAAGAAGGGCTCATGCTCGAAACGTCGATTCTCCTGTTCCTTAGATGCTGCCTGACCTGCTGCGCCTTTCCAGCAACACATTTTCAGCTCTGATCTCCAGCATCTGCAGTTCTCACTTTCTCCTCCATCCTTATGATGCAAGTTGTTTTTTTTTTGTATGGAGTGGGAGCAATGAATTTGAAAATGTGACCGTCATAGAGATGATAAATTGGGTTAAACTGGAATTTCAAATTGGAAGTCTGGCTTGTAGGCTTTTCCATCCATTGGATTGGAATTCTGGGAGAACAAATCAGGGGTTGCTTTGCATTAGCAATCCTATTTGGAAAATGCTAACCTCGTTGCTATTCGTCAAAGTCAGACCGATGAATCAGCATCTTTCAAGATTGAAATGGAGAAATTCCGAAGTCTAATTGGATAGCTGAATTGGCTGGGCACTCGGGCTAGACCAGAAGCCTGTTCTGAAGTACTCAGTTAAAGACAACTCTGAAAACTTCTGAAGTGGAAGGTATTTGTTGTAATCAAAAGATTTTAAAAATCAAAAATGTAACTGTTTTTAAATTTCCATCATTCGGGTGGTGCTAGGAATATAAAATCTGGTGTTTTTAGGCATGCTGCTTATGAAAATCATTGGCAGGTTCTCGATTGCAGGAGGGTTTATAACTTGAGATAGCATGATAAACAATGCCCTTGATTTTGGTAAAGATCAGAAGTGTTATAAAAAGCATCTTAGCAGCAGAATCTCTTGTTCTTGGTGAGGCAGTTGTCATGACAATTAGCGAAAATATTGGAGGATATGCTGGAAGAGTGTTCAGCAGCAGCGTCCGTGTAGTGCTACATCAGTAGTAAGTCATTCTCTGATAATGTGCATTCAGTAAAACATGTGAATGGAGCAAAGATGGAGGATTAATATTGCAGTTTTCAAAACACATGCTGTCAAATAGGAAAAAGTTGCAGTCAGCTGTCTCTGTTGTGAAGAAAAGAGCAAACTCTAAGAAACACTGACATTCTGTAAAAGGATGCTTGGATCTTTAAAATACAAAGAATATTGTAATATGATGTTTGACTATACACATGTTAATTTATTTAAAATAATAAAAGGAAACCTGTTATCATATGCACTCACACTCCTGTCATATCATAGGCATGTACTCTGTCACACTTGTGCACACACTCTACCAAACTTACTCGCTCGCATACATGCACACACAAATCTATGGGGTGAACTTGTATTTGCAGATGCCTTCTATTTTGATCAAAAAGCACACAATCTGTAGGCAGTCAGTGCATGTGATATTTTATCAATTCCTACTTTGGAAGTAGAACCAGTCTGCACTGTCTGAGCTGAGATGTAACCTTTCTTTTATAAAACCTTATGTTCTCTCGAGACTGTGACTTGGAAGAAATTCTGGGTTTTACATTTTAATGAACTGAAACCTGCATCCCCATTCTAAACAGCAATCTAGGTTTGTTCAACACATCAGTTGTGTGATACTTTTTTTTAAGTCTTTTACTATAAATTGTGTCCTATGATCCTGCCCCACCAGCTGATAGAGGAGCAATGCTCCGAAAGCTTGTACTTCGAAATAAACCTGTTGGACTGTAACTTAGTGTTGTGAGATTTTTAACATCTAATATAATCTGAAGAGGTGCCTGAGATCTAATGGAATGAGGGAGCAAGTAGTGGAATGTTAATTCTGGATAAATTGGGTGTGACTTGGTCATATAAGTATGGGAGCTAGTAATCGGCAGGGTAAGTTTCTTTTTTAACGTGGAGTGTGGTTACCATAAATAAAAGTATCAATAAAGGTGTAGACTTAGACTCAGAGTTCAAAAACATTTATTATGTAGTGTATACAAACTGTGAGAAATTACATTGTTTCTGTTGTGGTTGACAGTTTCTGCTGCCTGCCACCAATGATGCATATATAAAAACCTGGAAATATTTTTGAAGCGATGAACAAACAAAATGCAAAGTTGACGTTTTGTAAAATGTGGCTGTATCAATAATGCTACTGTCTTTAGCACTAGATACAGTATGACATGATTTTTTTCCTCGTCAGACTGCTTTTGGAGTGCATTAAAATAATGAACATCCTTTTTAATTTTAATTTTAATTACTTTAATATGATAGAAAATCTGTCCCAACTGGAAACTGATCTCAAAAGGGCACTCTTTACTGTGGACAGTTGAGGTTTGTTAATTAGGATTTATTTAATTTTCTACAATTTTCCCAGAAACCTGTTTTCTTTTAGCATTCTCCTGCTACTAGTTGTTGTGTACGTCTGTTTACTTGTACCCAACACAGACATCATGATCAAAGAGGCAGTATTTTTTAATTTGCGCTTAAACATTTCTGCCTTTGAAAATAAGATCCATGTCCATGGCTCAGCCCAGAGCCAGCAGACTCGATCATGAGAGAGTGGCAACAATGGGGCGATTAGTTGCTGGCCTTTTCACAAAAACAAATCAGCGCGCTCTCCTTACCAGGAACTCATTAAAGAAATAATTTTTTAAAAATTGTCTGAATCTGATTCTCAAGGGAGCCAAATGATCTTTTATTTTCACAGCTCTTATTTCTGTTTGGACACTCTGAATAAAAGCTAAAAGCCCAGCCATCTCCTTCACCATGGTGGCATTCTGTCCCTTATCTTAATATTTTCCCCCTCTCCTTTCTCATGTAATGTAGGTATTGCTGGCAAGCCCATTCCTAATTATCCTTGAGTTGAGTGGCCTGCTGGCCCATTGCAGAGGGCAGTTGAGAATCAATCACATTGCTGTGGATTTAGAGTTGCACATCAGTGAGACTGAGGTAAGGATGTCAGATTTCCTTCCCCGAAAGGGCATCTGTGAATCTCTTAACGGAGTGGGTTGTTGCTGGGATATGAGAGTAGCAGGCAAGAGTGCAGTGTATTTCCAGCCACTGTGTTCAGTTGAGAGATTGGAGGAGAGATCTAGAGAAACAGGGGTGCGATTCTGCAGGCATTTTTTTTGTTTTTGATGACTAATTCAGTGTCCATCTGCACCAAGCACATCATAGCAATTGTATGTTTTATACTGACCATTAGCAGTGGCCTGCTCATTCCGACTGTCAACTTAAGCAGGATGAATGTTATCTACAGCAGTGTTCTCTTGCATATTGTTAGCAGGAAAGTGCCATACAAGGGGTGGCAGTGAAAGAGGACATTAATACTTCCACATCTCCTTATTTCTCTCTGCCAACAAAGTATGCACGACACATATTCACACCAGTCACACCCAACATGCTGGCATCCACTCCAATGGTCAGGTCAATCAGGTGAGGTATTCTCTTTTGGAGGCCTCATGGATTACAAAACCCATACGACCTCGGGCAAGAGCAACTTGACGTTCAGTGTAGTGACCGGAGAACCCAAGGCATTGTGTTCAAGATTGGGAACTAAAATGGTGTTAGGATCCCAGCTGATGTTATTACTGGACAAGTTGAATCCCACACAAAAACCTTGCTTGACAGATCATACTTGGTTTTGTTTTGGTTTTAATGAAGCAGTTTCACCTTAAAACATAAGCGTGCAATGCTGCAGATTTTAATAAAACAGAAGTCTGTTCCCAAAAAAGAGATTAAACCAAACCATCAACTTAAAATACAAATTCAAAGATTGTAAGTGCCCAGTAAAAGTATAAACCCAGTAATCATCAGAGCACCTTCTTTATAAATGGAAAGGAAACCAAACAGATGTTACATCATACCCAAAACTCATCCTTGGTGCAGTACCCAACTCACCACCCATACAATACTCACACCAGAGACACTGTATCTAAAAGCCGTAACAGGTTTAAGTCACTTATGACGTCAATGCTTAGACTGGAAGTGTGGAGAGCTTCGTCCTGGAACTATTATACACCTGCTCAGATGTATGATTTAAGTAATCTTCCGGGTTTATCTCAACACCTTTTGTTCAGAGACAAATACTGAGACTTTCCTGTAAGGTTACCTAATTTACTGTATACCCTTCCCTTCGCAGGAACGCTATACAACTCACCTAATCTAAGGATTTGGTACAACTGGTTCAAACTCAGAAAAAGTTTTTTTTTAAATCACTCTAAGTCATGGATGTTTTCTTTCAGCCTAAAAATAAACCTTTCTGATCTTCCAAACTGAATTTTGTTTATCTTATTTGTTTGTAAAACTACTAATGTGTGCAAAAATGTTAGTTCTAAAGCTAGGCCTCAAACATTTGTTGAAAAGAAATCACCATCACTACCAAAATAGTTCTAAGTTTTAGTTATTAGCTTCAGATGCAGAGGAAAAAGCATTTGTCTCAGACCAAGAATCTTAAAACCTAAACTTGCAATAAACGATATTAAAACATACATATATTTAATATATCTGAATTCCCACAATGTGCATCACATATAAACCACTGCCTGTTCCTTGTCATGGGGCAGAATACAATGGAAGCTAGTGCATCTTGTTGACAGGAAGCAATTGGGAAGTGTTCTAACGCCTCCTTTCTTGGCACGAATGGGCCAAAGAAATCGGACAGGAGACATCAGAACATAAAATGAAGACATGGAATCAATCGCTCCAAGATTTGTCATCCATTTTTATTTTCATGAATGAGCCTCTTTGTGCCCACATTCACTTTATGGGCGGCATGGTGGCACAGTGGTTAGCACTGTTGCCTCGCAGCGTCAGAGACCAGGGTTCAATTCCCACCTCAGGCGACTGTGTGGAGTTTGCACATTCTCCCCATGTCTGCATGGGTTTCCTCCGGGGGCTCCAGTTTCCTCCCACAGTCCAAAAATGTGCAGGTTAGGCAAATTGGCCATGCTAAATTGCCCGTAGTGTTGGGTGAAGGAGTAAAATGTAGGGGTTGTGGGTCAGTGTGGACTTGTTGGGCCGAAGGGCCTGTTTCTACACTGTAAGTAATCTAATCTTGTCAGCCAGAGCTTTACCCTCTGGAACCATTGGGAGTGGGAATAATCCTGAGATCAACTGTTAACCCATGAGATTCAACCCCTCCACCCCACCCCACCCCACCCCAGACGGTTTATGATTGAGTATTGTGTTTTGATAATGTTCTAACAATTCACAATTGTAGAACATCTTGGTTGCTGGTGGGCATGAGGATCCTGTGATTCTGCCTGAAGGCAGACTAACCTTGCTTAGTTTCCTGTGGGGGGCATGTTCCAAAGTTAACATCTGTTGAACTGCCCTGGCCTGAGGTTCCAGTCAGTAATTTGTAATTCAAATTACTGCTAAACCTGCCTGAAGTGAAGACAACATTTTATGAGACGATGCTTTGTACCATTTGCTGTTGGCACAGTGATAGAAAGTTGGCCTGATATCTCCTCCCGCCCCCGCCCGCCCCCCCTTCAGCAATATGCAATGTTACGGATAAGCAGAATAGTTTTCTGTTTTGGACTTGGAAATTAATATATTGTATGTAGCTATTTGCAAAACAAAAAGTGGTCCAGTGGTCCACTAAGGCAGATGCTGCTATTCTTGACTGTAAAACTTGCTGGATGAAATATTTCACTAAATGGACAATGCCAGCAGGTGAATTGCACCTGATTAATCCTGATTAAAATCTGATCATTATGACGACTTGAGTGGTCATTAGTGTTGCTGGTAGTTTATCAACATTTGCCGGATGCTGCAAACTCAGCAAAATGATGTGACTGACCTTGCTAATGACTGTTTTGTTCCCTGCGATGAGTTTTTCAAAACAAAACCCTCTCCAATCAAGGGAAACCAGCTGCACAGACTTTCACCAGATATTTTCATGGCATGCTCTTCAGGCTAGTCCTATGAGCTTCATATTTACTCTCCCTTGCATCTCATTCTTTACTACTTTCATTAATATGCGTAGCAAGCAAAGTTAAGTATGCTGTGTGGTCTATTTGCGTTGGGTTGAGGGGGAAGCTCAGACAGCATCTGTGGAGAAAATCAGGTCAGGTTTCAGATCGATGACCATTTATCCAAACCTCCTGAAAACTCTGTTTCGCTCTTCAAACTGCCTGCTTTCACAGTATTTGGTTTCTGTGTTGATGTAATCTGTTATGTTTAGATTAGATTAGATTACAGTGTGGAAACAGGCCTTTCGGCCCAACAAGTCCACACCGACCCGCCGAAGCGAAACCCACCCATACCCCTATATTTACCCCTTACCTAACACTACTAGCAATTTAGTATGGCCAATTCACCTAACCTGCACATCTTTGGACTGTGGGAGGAAACCGGAGCACCCGGAGGAAACCCACGCAGACACGGGGAGAACGTGCAAACTCCACACAGTCAGTCGCCTGAGTCGGGAATTGAACCCGGGTCTCTGGCGCTGTGAGGCAGCAGTGCTAACCACTGTGCCACCGTGCCGCCGTGTTGTCCTTGAATTTTTGGATTAATTTGTGCTAAACGTCTGATGATTGTTTGCAGGCGTGCTGAGAATTTTCAGGTGAGACGTACGACTGAGGGCTGAATGTATTTATTGCCTCGTCCTGAAGATCAGAAACTGACTAAAGTGGGTCAAAATCGATGGTTATTCAAGCATTGCTGTATAATGCTCACCTTCAGTTATTTCACCCTCCCCTGGGTTGAATACTTCTACATCTGACCTGGAGGTTCTTTATTCTTAGGCTCCACTTGCGTTGTCCGCATGTCATTATAAATGAACTATTTTCGCAAATGTACAGCTTGTTGGTGAGGACTACCAGGTCATGTTGTGGAATATCTCAAAGCTGCAACCATCCTCAGCCAATGATGATTCATTCTTTTCAATAAAGGTCCCTGGATAACAAATGGCCACACTCTCTCACTTGAGGCAAGTGGGGGCCATCCATATTCCTCAAATTGGGCCCCAACACATTATTCTAAATGAGTCCCTGGTCACTAGATTGAGGATCAAGCCAACCTTTCCAATTTCTGAGATAGACAGACAGACAGACAGACATATTACAAATAAATCAAAGGCTTATTCATCTTTCCACTTATTAGACCATTAAGTTAAGGTCTGCTTAAAAATATTTAACAGTTAAATGTGTTATCTATCTCTCCTGTCTCAGTAATCTCCCCCAGTTCTACACCCTCTGGATGTTTTACATCTCCTTTCTGACATGTTGTACATCTCTGATATGATTCGTCCACTAACAGTGGTCTTGACTTCAACTGTCAAGTCCCTAACTCTGGAATTCCTTCCCGGCATTTTCACATCCCTGTCCCTCTTGAGTTGCATCTTTAAATGTCCAGCTTAGTCAAACTTGTGTCACCAATTATCTCCTCTTGTGACCTATGGAGTCTAGTATTATTGAATGACACTCGTGTTAAGTATCTTGATGGTTTGCTCTTTTGAAGGAAGCACTTTCCTTGTCAGGGAGCGTCAATGCCATTAGAATGAAGGATAATGTCTAAACTACATAGAGTGCTATTACACAACCCCAGTTTTTGGCTAATCTGTGGAAAACTGTTATTTTTAATTTGCACTTTTGAACTGACATTACCTAACAGTCTGAAATTACAGCCCCGTTAACAAGACTTGTATGCAAATGTGAGGACTGCAGATGCTGGAAACCAGAGTCTAGATCAGAATGGTGCTGGAAAAGCACAGCCGGTCAGGCAGCATCCGAGGAGCAGGAAAATCGACATTTTGGGCAAAAGCCCTTCATCAGGAATGGAGACAAGGATCCTCCATGGTGGAGAGAGAAGTTTGGGGTGGGGGGGGGTAGATGGGGGTGCTAGGTCAGACAGGAGGGTGGGGGAAGGTAGCAAAGAGTACAATGAGTGGATGGAGTTGGGGTGGAGGTGATCTGTCAGAGGGGAGGGTGGATTGGATAGGTGGGAAGGGAGATTGGCAGGTAGGACACGTCATGAGGACAGTGCTGAGCTGGAAGTTAGGAACTGGGGTGAGGGGAGGGGAAAGGAAATGAGGAAGCTGGTGAAGTCTACATTTGATGCCCTGGGGTTGCCTTCCTCTCTGACCTATCACCTCCATCCCCACCCCCATTCACCTATTGTACTCTTTGTTACCTTCTCCCCAGCCCCTCGTGCTTCCCCCCACTCCCACCCAATTTATCTCCCCACCATGGAGGCTCCTTGTCTCCATTCCTGATGAAGGGCTTTTGCCCAAAACGTCTATTTTCCTGCTCCTCGGATGCTGCCTGACCTGCTGTGCTTTTCCAGCACCACTCTGATCAAGACTTGTGCGCAGTTTGATTCCATCTTTGTCATGTGTTTGAGAGCTTCCTGAAGGTTCTAAGTTATGGAGAATGTGTCACGGTTAATCATTTGTGCAAGCAGCTCAGATTGGCTGAGTGTAACCATCACAGACGTTCTCAGTTTTTGATCTGAAGCAGTATCAGTATTTATCAGGGCCATCTCGCTGGGAAAGCTTTGCAACTTGTGAGATCAGTAAAAATGCTGTCTTTGAAATGAGAGAAAAGCTGTTTCAAATCTGGAGAAAGATGCCATTAAGAGGTAGCCTTTAACCTGCCAAAATGAAATCAATAAACCCCAGTAAGTTTCAAGCAAAGCATTGGCTATCTCTCCCTTTCATGATAAGATAAATTTCAACATTTTCAAGCAGCCCATGTTACACTGTGTGTTTGATTAGATTTTTTAGATTACATTACAGTGTGGAAACAGGCCCTTCAGCCCAACAAGTCCACACCGACTCGCCGAAGTGCAACCCACCCATACCCCTACATTTACCCCTATACCTAACACTACGGGCAATTTAGCATGGCCAATTCACCTGACCCTGCACATCTTTGGACTGTGGGAGGAAACCGGAGCACCCGGAGGAAACCCACGCAGACACAGGGAGAACGTGCAAACTCCACGCAGTCAGTCGCCTGAGGCGGGAATTGAACCCGGGTCTCTGGCGCTGTGAGGCAACAGTGCTAACCACTGTTCCACCGCGCCACCCGCGTTTGCTTAAGGTTGTTTTTTTTTCGCAGGTCTACCGACCAATTTGACCCATTGACTGTGATTTGTAATTTCAGCAAATATTCTGCTTGGAGAGAGGGCAGCTTCCGATCTTTTGTAAAAGAGCCCAAATTTACACTATATCCTAAGCATCTATATCCCTCTGCTCCTCACCTACTCCTGCATCTGTCCAGGCGCACCTTAAATGAATCTACCGTGCCAGCCTCTACCACCTCTGCTGGCAAACATGTCCCAGGCACCTACCATCCTCTCTGTGTAAAGTACTTGCCGCGTATATCCCCCTTAAGCTTTTCACCTCTCACCTTGAACGTGTGCCCTCTCGTTATTGAATCCCTCACCATGAGGGAGGAAAAAAGCTTACCTCTATCCTCCCTGTCTATACCCTTCATGATTTTGTAAACCTCAATCAGGTCCCCCCTCAATCTCCTTTTTTCTAATGAAAAACAATCCTAACCTACTCAACCTTGTTTCATAGCTAGCACCTTCCATACCTCATAAACCTTCTCTGCACCCTCTCCAAAGCATCCACATCCTTTTGGTAATGTGGCGACCAGAAGTGTACACCGTATTCTAAATGCAGCTGAACCAAAGTCTTGTACAATTTTAACATGACCTGCCAGCTCTTATACTCAGTACTCCATCCGTTGAAGGCAAGCATACCATATGCCACCTTGACCACTCTATCCACCTGTGCAACCACATTCAGGGTACAATGCACCTGAATTCCCAGATATCTCTGCTCATCAACTTTTCCCAAGGCTCTTCTGTTTACAGTATCGTTTGCAAACACAGCTCAGCACCGGCTGTGACACGTTGTGTTTCTGGGAGGGCAGTCCAAAGCATGCCATGGTGACCAGAGGAGCACACAAGGAGTTAAAGAAACTAGGTTGGATTCGAAAATGCAGTTGCCAATCTTTTGGCTTTGACTTGCATCTTAGTCTATGTGTCACAGCAACTGAGTCAGTGGCAATGGTGATTTGTGATGTGAAATGGAGTCTTCGAATCACTGAGACAGATGAATCTGCTTGAGAAAATGGAATGCACAGTCTCAGAGATATCTGTATGGTCTGCTGCTTAGCAACCTGGGTGCATACTCGCCACCCACTGAATTGGTTAAGCATTTTAGCTGAAATAAATGGAATGTTCAGTTGTCTCTTTAGAAATGAATGAATTTAGATATCCTCTGAGGATACATGTGGGCACTAAACCCAAGAGCACAACCGTTTTTAATGGAAATATCATGCATAATTTGTAAACTTTCAGCCTTGGTTTAGTGCAGCACTCCCTCTGCTCTGAGTCAGAAGATCAGAGGTTCAACCCCTGCTCTAGAGATTTGAACACTAACTTAGGCTGACATTGCTGAGGGAGTCCTTGTAAAAATGCTCTCTTTCAGCTGTGAGATTAAACAGCAACTCCCCTTGTTTAGGTGTAAAATGGAGAGGCTGGGAAGCTTTCTCCTGGTGTTTGGTCCAGTAATAATCCATCAACCATCCATGTGATCATTATCATGTTGGTGGGAGCTTGTGCTCTGCAATTTGGTTGCAGCATTTGCTACATTGCAACAGTGATTATGCTTCAGAATGATTTAATGGCCCGAAGACACTTTGGGGATTTCCTGAAGTCATGACAACGTTGTATAAATGTACCATAACATTGTGCAAAAAAGGGGTAGGCAATGGCCTTGTGGTATTATCACTAGATTACATTGGTGTATCACTAGATTATTTGGTGTTCTGGGAACTCTGGTTCAAATCCTGTCAGGCAGATGGTGGAATTTGAATTCAATAAAGAATCTGGAACTAAGGGTATAAATGGTGACCATGAAACCAATGTTGATTGTCAGAAAAAAAACATTTGATTCACTCATGAACTTTAGGAAAGGAAATCTGCTATCCTTAACTGATCTGGCCTACATGTGATTCTAGACTCTTAACTCTTGACTGTTGACTCTTAGTGGGTGGCACGGTGGCACAGTGGTTAGCACTGCTGCCTCCGCCTGAGGCGGGAATTGAACCCGGGTCTCAGGCGCTGTGAGGCTGCAGTGCTAACCACTGTGCCACCGTGCCGCCCACGGTGGGTGGGTTTCGCTTCGGCGGGTCGGTGTGAACTTGTTGGGCCGAAGGGCCTGTTTCCACACTGTAATCTAATCTAATCTTAACTGCCCTCTGGACAATTGGGGATGGGCAATAAATGATGGGCCGAGCCAGAGACATCAACATCCCGTGAGTGATTTGTATCTTCATTAATGCAATGAAAGAGTGAACGCAGGTGCAGTACCTAAACAGGTGAAGTAAGTGTTGACCACACTTCAGAAGGGGATGATCAGATGGCTGTCTACATAACTTGCTGAAACAGTTGATGTAGATTGTAGCTAACCCATTTTTGCTTGTATTTTAAATTGACTTGGCTTGCAGCCTTGGAACAAAACATGAACAAATTGTGGAAGCATATCTCTCAGGTTTTGAAGGAGTCCAGCTTTTTTTACCTACCTGTGATGGTGCGAAAGAAAAAAATCGCACCAGAGGCCTTAATGAGGTAAAAATGTGTTTGTCACTGAACTGGAACATTTTTTAGCTTGGGGTTTGAAAATTGCTCAACATCTGCACAGCAGATTTCTCACAAGGATGAAAGGGAATTCTTGACGGTGGAAAAACAGATGTCTTGTGCTAAAATTATTCAAAAAAAAAGGAAAACATCTGCTGCAAAAGCTGAGATTATCCCAAAGATTAGTCTTTCTTGACAGTGAATTCCATATGTGAACCTTGCAGTCTCTGCGCAAACCTGTATTTGTTATCAAAGGCTAAATTTTCTTATCTGTGCTTCAAAGCTATATATTCACCACAAGTTCAGTCTACATTTTTCAATGAAACCTGTACAATTGAGATGCAAGTCAAGCTCATTTGAAATTCTATATTCTGATCTGAATTTAATTCATATTTCTAATAGTATCCTGCTTGCAACACCCAGTAAAGATTAATTATTGAACGATGGGACTTCATAGAATAACAACACTCATTTGAGTTGAGAACATGATCATGCACATTTGATCAAATCTATATGAAACACTTGAGGTAGCTTTTCTGCAGTACTGTAGATAGCTGTCAGTGGTGCAAACATAACCAATTTTAACTCTGAGCCACCTTTTCAGATCTTATGCATTTTAGATTTTGGAAGAGTAACTGGACCCTTGTATTTTCCAGGAGATTATATAGTCAGCTTTTCTATAAACTCGCTGTACTTTTGAGGTTCTCTGCCCATATTTTCACAAATTAGCCCTGACTATTTGACAAATGCATTAGCAATAGGGAGCCCTCAGTTTAAAAAATGCAATCATAAGATCCAGGTAGCTACTGTGTCATAATTTAAAGAAATGGTATGTTAATCTCCCTGTTTTTGCTGAGTGAAACATGCTCCATGGAAGGCAAATGGTGACTGATCAATATGAAAGCAAATTGTAAGATGGAAATTGCCCTGGAACGGGAAATGGTGAGAAGTTGAACTGAACTCACAACAGGCCTGTGTGAACTGGTTACCATGGCAGCAAAGCCCACGTTGAACGCTATTGAAAAGTGACGGGTTGGCTTTATCGGAACCAACCTGATGCTTGCAGACTTACTAGGGCAGTCTGACTGAAAGATTTTGAGGGAAGTTGAGTCTCCATAAGTGCTGGTGTGCCAGGCAGAAGCTTCAGGCTTAACTACAAAGTGGCAGCCGAGTGAAGGTGAACCTACATTCAGGGTAAGAGGGTTCTCAAGAGTCTGAGACCACAATCACCAGAGAATTCTGTTCAATTATGCTCAAAGGGTTGGGTGAGGAGGACTTTGTTTAAAAGGCCAATGGAAAGTTCACCCAGCAGGGGCAAAAAATTCTGCTGGTGTCAGGAGGAAATTTGAATTTTGACTCTGCTGCATGGTGGGTCAATACAACATTCGTACAGATTCAGTTAAGTTAATGAGCTTAAGGGAGTACCCTATGCTGCAGTTACATGTGTTATTTGTGGAATAAGTAGATATTTCCCATCAACCTGATCAGAGATGTTAATACTTACCTCTAGCACAGATGGGATTTGAGCCTGGGTTTTCCAATTCAGAGATAGAGACAGTACCATTGTCATGAGCCCTTTAGTCCAGTAAATGATACTTTGATGTTGATTTCAGCTTATAAAGCAATCTTAATGTGAAATCTTATCTAATGATGCTTTTGTTTGGACCATTGTGAAATTCATATCTTGAGCTTTTGGTCTCTGTATGGATTGTAATAATATGGGAATAAGTTGCTGTCACTAAATATTTTGAATTTTGCTATTTAAAGAGTCTCATTTCTACTTGGCCCTGATGACTACAGGAGAAATTCAAGGTTCTGGATCCTGTTATTGTTGCTTCTTAATATTTGAAATATTTCTCTCGTTCCTGATTGTGCTGAGTAACCACTTTGTAAATGGTTTCCATGTTTTGCCCCCAACCTTTTATGTTGTCACTCTGCACTTCAGATAAGATGCTATAGGTGACCTCTTTTTGAGTAATGTGCTGTGCATGATGCAGCTCAGCCTTTTTCTATGCATGCTTAACTGTACACAAAAAGACTTAATTATTGAAATGGGGAGATTTATTGCAGCTTTCCAAATGATAAATGACCAGTACCCATGTGATCAAGTGTAACAAAGTCAACCTGAGAAGGGTGGTTGACAAATTGGGATCTGCTCATATCAGAATCTTTAAAAATTCTTTTGTGAACTGTTGATTCTCAGAGTTACCTGTCCTCTCTCACAAATGGAACCTGGATATGAAAAATTGCAGCTGCTACCTAAAATATAATAAATACTCAGCATAAATTCTGCAGTGGTAGAATGAGTGCCATTATTTTCTTGCCTTACTGGAATGCTTGCACAGTGAGTGGAATCGTAAATCCTCTTGCTCAGTGAAGAAAGAAAATAAATGGCCTGTTGGAGCACTTTCCTGTTTATGTACATTTTATTTGGTTAAAATATAGTGCATGTGTAACAAGTGGAAAGCTAAGCAGCATCAAGGGGAGTAAGGGCTCCCTAGTATTGTTACAATGTGAGTCAGTCTTGTATTAGCATTTTTGAGGAAGTCACCATTGTATCAAATAATGGTTTATGAAAGTTGTGAATTTTCGGATATCACTGGGCAGCTCTCAGGTAGAAACCTTACACTAGTTTAGGAAAGACAAATATTAGATACAAACCTTACAAAGAACATTTCCATATATCTGTAATCATCACTATTCTTGATATTGTAGAAAAGTAAAAACTTGCTTTTAACCAGTCTGAATAAATGAAGTCTTTGATTCACAAGCATTCATTTTCCATCATTTAAAATTGTCAAGTCAATTTTTTGAAATACAATTCCTATTTATGATACTGTGGAACATCCAATTGAGAAAATCTCAGCACTGCTGACAGTTTTTGTCCCACTATGAAGGATCGTTGCCCAACCTCCAATGCGATTTTCCTGTTGTTTGGCACAGAGGGTCTAGTTTCAACATTGTCTTTCCTTTTTTTTTGAGATTCTTGTTGTGGATAATTAATTGGAATTCATTATTGAACAGATAACTGAATCTCAGTTCATCAACACAGGTAATAACACTACTCTCTATCCAGCATGAAAAAGCAAGCAACCAGTTTTCTGAGGTGTGAAGGGGAAATGCAAGTTTTTTTTGCAAGATAATTCTCCTTTCTTTAATGAAGACTACATGCTTGAAGCTCAATGAGAGACAAGCTTATGGATCCTCCTGCTTGTCGACAGGTTGAAAACAGAAGTAGTATCGGTTTTGTTTTCCTCTCAACATTTGAGAAAAATGTTGATCAAGTCAAATGTTACCTGGCCAAATTCCTGGGAATACAATTCAAGATTGGGTGATGAAAGCAAAAATGCTGTAAATATATAGCAGGCCTGGTATCCTCTATGTTTGAATTCTCCTTTTAGATTGGCAGCCTTTCATCAGAAACACTTGCCGGATTTGTGTAATCTTTCCTTGTAACTTCACCTTGGAGTCCAGGTTAACTTCTGGTAAATGCACACTGCATTCCATGGAAAGTCATTCAATCCTTCCAATTTCTCTGCTTTTCATTGCGATCTATGAGATGGAAAGTATATTCTGGTCCAAATTTGGGTCCCAGCAGATCATACAAATGCAATATTTGTGAAACAAGCATTCTTTGTAGGCAGGTGAGTAAGTTTGTTGAATGTTGTGGTATTAAAAATCATGAATGTCAAGAGCATTTGTTCCAAGATTTAAATGTTTCTTTGAATGCTTGAAGCTTCTCCTAGGGGTCTGTTGCATGTAATGCAGAATAAGGTATTCAGCCTCAAAGCATCAATGGCAAGGAAGGGCAAAGTAGACAGTGATTTCTGCCATTGCAGGATGTTAGGTCTCCTTCGTACATACAGAGTTTCTCCTGTTTTTAACGCACCTTCCGAATCTTTTATGCTCGTGGGTTGTCAGTTAAAAGTGTTCCTTTGGAATAATCTCAAATGACCCTGTAAACCTTTTTCAAAAACATAAGTTGCAGATCTCTAAGTGTTTGCTTTCTTTTTGCAATTACTAAATGAATGTTTACTGCTTATGAGAGGTAACTATTTGGCATATAGTGTTCCAACATTATATCATCCTGCAGCTCAGAATGATTCTCTGGCTTTACATCATTAACAACAAGTAAACTAGCTTAATAGTAGAAGGATTTGTTTTGAAAGCTCTTATGGCTTCTTACAGTCTCCATGGCTTACTTGAAAACATGGTAATTAAATATAATGCTTTTAATTCTACGGTCTTGGATTGAAACAGCTTAAAGATGGGAAAAAAATGTTGGAGACTCAACAGTAGCAAAATTATATCTGGTAATTGCAGATGCTAAATATTAGATGTTAAACTAGACATTTCTCAGGATTGTCTTAATAAACCAAGACTTTATTTTTGTAGCATTACTGCTTATTTGGTGACTGATTAATACATTTGCCATGACTATTCTGATGTGTCTCTTTCCTTTCAACCTACCCCTCAGCACCCTTGTAAAAGTCATGCATTTGGCTCTTTATGTTAATAGATAGTGACATTTGAAAGAAATTGAGTTTTATATGGGCATGCCAATAGTGTACATGTTGGAAACAATTAGGTTTAAAGGGGCTAATATGTATCTATTGAATCCAAATCCGTCAGTTGCCCATTCCATCTCAGTCTTTTGCAGGCTGGATATACTGGATCAGTGTACACCATTGCATTAGCATATATAAGATTTATTACCAGCAAGTTATCATCTGTCTATGAGTATCTTCACTTTGGACCTTGTGTTCTATCCTGCCATACTACTTGCCTCAAAGAATATTAGCTCAAAATACTGACCTTTATGGATTAGAAATATTGTACTTTTTTTATTTAGAGTCATAGAGATGTACAGCACAGAGACAGACCTTTCAATCCAACTTATCCATACCAACCAGATATTCTAAATTAATCTAGTCCCATTTGACAGCACTTAGCCAATGTTCCTCTTAAACTCTTCCTGTTCACATACTCATCCAGATGCCTTTTAAATGTTACAATTGTACTAGCCTCCACCACTTCCTCTGACAGCGCTTTCCATATGCGCACTACCCTCTGTATGAAAAGATTGCTCCTTGGGTCCCTTGCAAATCTTTCCCCTTTCACTGAAGGCCTATGCCCTCCAGTTCTGGACTCCCTGACTCCAGGGAAAAGACCTTGTCTATTTACCCTATCCATGCTCCTCATAATTTTAGAAACCTCTATAAAGTCACCCCTCAGCCTCTGACGCTCCAGGGGAAACAGCTCTAGCCTATTCAGCCTCTCCCTATAGCTCAAATCCTCCAACCCTGGCAACATCCTTTTGCCTTGTTTCAAATTATTTCTGCTTCTGGACTGATTTTACAGCTTGCCATTGTAAAAGTTATTTAGCGGGTGACTTTTGCATAGTTTATGTAGATTGTAAAGTACAGCAGCGAGCTGCTCGTTCTGACAGATCCATAGGAGTGTTTATGCTCCACATAAGCCTCTACAAGTCGTTCTTTATCTGAACCCATCAAGATATCCTTTTGTCCTTTTCTCCCATGTTTTTGACTGACTTCTCCTTTTAAATGCTTCTACTTGGCTCACTACTACTCGTGGTTGTTTTCTTTTATTCATTCATGGGCTGAGGACATCACTGGGCAGGCCAGCATTTATTGCCCATTCCCAATTTCCCAGAGAGAGTTAGGAGTCAACCACATTGCTGTCACATGTAGGCCTGACCAGATAACGATGGCGACTTCTGTCCCTCGAGGACATCCTAAGTGTACCAGATGGGTTTTTTCGACAGTCAATGATGGATTCACGTTCATTGTTGGATTCTTAATTCCAGATGTTTACGGAATTTAAACTCCACCATCTGCTGTGATAGAATTCTAACCCCGTCCCCAGCCCTGCGGCTCTGGATTAACAATCCAGCGATTTATACCACTGTTGCCACCTCCTAGGGAGATGACAAGATGAAGTAGCGAGTTCTGCATTATAACAGCTCTCGAGGTGCATGATGAAGGTTTATAATGTTCAGGAACTTGGATTTGAAAGTGAAATTAAATAGGATTTTGATCTTTAGTTCTGTGGCGACCTTTTTTGTTTGAAAAGAAGTCACAAGTCCCACTGTTCCTTTTTTTAAAAACAAGCCTTTCTGAGAAGTCATTTGATTCAAGCTAATTGATTAATGAAGCTACTTAAAATAATTGCAGACGTGCTTACTAAATTGAATATTTATATCCCAGAGAGACAAATGAGGAGGAACCAGGAGCAGAATCAGTTCAGAAGAAAAGATCCAATCCAGCAGGTGGGCAGTTCAGTTTTGGAGTCTCCAGGCTACCCCAAGCTGGAAAGAAATCTTCAGCTGGTTTAGTCCAAGTAGACAGAACTGAAAAGCCCCAAGTGTAAAGTTCAATGAGGAAAGTTAGTGAATTAGCCAGTGTTTTGTGTCTCAGAGACTGAGGGAATTCCAATGGTGGTTTTTACAGCAGATTCACCTGAAGGAAACATTTGGCATTTTGATGGAATACAGAATTAGAGTGAAGGTAGGAGTGATACTTCGAGGGTCTAATGTCTAGAAAGGATCTTGTGGAGAAAAAACATTGAATCATTTTTTCCTGTTTACAATTAGATCTTTCAAAATTGTGATACGTTTAGCTTTTAATTCTGTGCAAAAAAAACTTGTTATTCTGTTCAAATTACTTTGGCAGCCTTTTGTAACTTGGTCAGCAACTGAGCACAGTGTAATCAAATTCCAAAATAAAACTTATGGTCTATCAAGCTAGGTTTTACTCGAATCTGATTTGCCCAACGTAAACTTTTTATTATCCAGCACCTATGGGACCAGGAGTGTGCAGATTGATCAAATGTTTCAGATAATAGAGGTCTGCATAAACAATATAAAAATACACATGATATAATAGAAAAGTACTACAAGGGAATGCATGTCATTGCTTCACTTTATTTACAGCATAAATCACAAACAATAATGCAATTTTGCCTTAAATTAAACTTACTGGTAGATAGCCACACCTAATTTCTTAGATGTCTTGGTAGATCACAGTTTTTGAGGAGAAATAGACTCAAAATTGAAATAATTGTTAAAACTTTAGTGTTTAGTGTGACCGTTCGATTGAATGACAAGTATTTACATTGAGGTAAATAAATTGAATTATAATTGGACAGGATAGTGCAGTAAACTCAGTGGTTTGTCAGTTTATCAGGAGTGCTAGTTCGTAGGGTATTGGTTAAAACCAAGTTTACTGTATTACCATCAGTTGCATGCATAAGTGAAGATATCCAATTAAATTTATTTGTGGCTATCTTGTACTTATGACCCTATGTGTTGTATCAGCTCCCAAGTTAGAAAACATTCTTTGGCAATCTTATCAAATCTGTGACTTCTGTTAGGTCACCATTCAACTGACCCATTTCTGCAGAAGAGTCCCTGCCTGTCTCCATGTTCCTGATGGAGACAACTGAGAGGAAAATTGCATCATTATAAATTTCTGCCGTAGACCATTACACTTGTAGACAGTTTAATGCCAACACCCAAAGATTCTTTCTCTTTGTCCGTCCTTGGAATATTTTGAACCATTATATCAAGATGGATGCATTGCAAGTGGAAGAACAGATTATTGAATATGTCACACCTTCTCATTCCTCTGAAAGCCATCTCTATTTTAACCTGGACTGAATTTCACCATACAGTTGGTGCGTGGGGAAGTTATTGATTATTGTGGTAACAGTCATGCTGTTATAGGGTCTGTGAATGCTGAAATTTGACTTGAGATCTACTGGTAGCAGTGACATGTTTGCTTTTGGTAATTCAAAGTGCAAAGGAAGTATGGTTAATCAGTACAATGTCAGATGTTGGGGATATAAATTGCAACAATCAAAACACCTTTTCTGAATCTGGTCATGCTGGCTTGCTGTGCTGCAGTTTGGGATTGTGCAAAGATGATTCGAGCCCACTCCTAATTTAATTGAACAGCATTAATGTAGGAAGCATGTTCATTAATTGTGTTATGTTCACTTGGCTGAATGGCAGGGCTGACTAATTTTGCCCCAAACCCCGCAGACGTGCGTGCAACCTATTGTCTTGGCTATCTGCCTTGCTCAAAATAATCCGTTGGTGAGGTTTAACTCAATGAACCAGAACTGGGAGTGGAATTTTCTGCTCCCTATTGTGAGCAATTTGGGGGGAAATACAGAGAAAGGTGGGGGAGAGGAATCTACCTCGGAAGTCAAAAAAAAAGCTTATTGCAATCTTCTCCTTGAATCTTAAATGACAACTCCAGAATCTTACCTTTGAGTGGTGTCGACCTTATTTCCATATTTTTACATCTTGCAAGTACATGGGGTTCCTGTATAAGGTTTCTCCTATCTATAGGTGTCTGCTGACACCATCTTGCTACAAGAGAAAAGGGCACATGGAGTTAGATTGAGGTTCACCTCATCATTGAAGCTAAACACTTATGACTAGAGAAATGGACACAGATTCATGCACTTACATGTCAGACACTGAATCATTGCCAGAGTCTCCATGGCATTTGCCAGCATACCCACAAATGAACAGACACACTCATGCCCCAGAGCCAGCACATTGCTGAAAGTTAATGGACTCTATCCTTTGATTCAGCTCACAGAGTGCCTCTGATGGAAAAACCTGTTTGCTGTTCCTGTTCTCAACTTTGGAGAAGTCATTTAAAAACTGAGACTGTGATCATCTGCTGCCTGGGACTGGGCAGCTGCCTGCTCTCCGCCAGTCATTGTGTCCTAGAGACTACAGCATAGTAAAGGACTTTTTTTTTTTTGGCCCATTGTTTCCATGCCAGTCAAAAACCAGCCCCTAACTAAATCCTCAGAACTCCAGAGAGCAGGGGTGTTACTTCTGCAGTCAGCTATGAAGGAGTGACATTGATGTGTTCACCACAGTTTTGCTCCTGAGTGCACATGGAGGTGAAGGTGTCTGAACTGCTGGAGGGTGCAGGTGAAAGCCTTGCTGAGGGTTGAGTGGCTTCCTCTTTAGAGCTGGAGGAGGTGCTGTAAGCATTTGGCCCCTGGCTGTCTCTTCACTGTGGTTTGCTGTCTGCAATTAGCCTCTGTCTCCAGGACAAGAGGGAATCCGTTGCCTCAGTGACAAAAGGTTGCGCAGTTTGAGAATGAGTTGGCGCTGGTGGTAATGGGAGAGCAGCACAACACTGATCAATGAACCATTTAGGGTTCACTGGTCTTTTGTATCTCCCAGTTTCCACATCAGTGTGCTCTTCATTCAGTTGATTACTCCCTCCATGTTGGGGAGTAAAATATTTGTCCACTATCACCCCTCACTGGCCAAAGCCCTTTCAATCCTGTTTATATGTCAAGTTTTCAAATGGGGGAAGATGGCGGTAAATGGAAGAGCAATTAGCAATGATGCAGGAGAGTTGAGGTGTGTCCTGTAGGTCAGTAGGAAAGGGATTGAAAGGATGAGGTGGGTGGGAACAGTGGAGTGGATGTAATGTGCACAGTACTGAGTGTTGTAGCCTGTGATCCTTGGGGAGCAGAATTAGAGTACGTGCTGACCCTTAGAGTAAGATGGCCAACAAGATGGTGACATCAACCCTTGCAGGGCATAGATCGTTAACTCTCTGCTGATCTGACAGTCACTGATGTAGGCTGCAATCTGGGACCAGGTCAATGGCTATATGGCCTTCTGTGGGGCACGTTCATTTCCTCCACCACCACCACCCTGATCGTAAGCATCTCCAGGTCCCTGGCCATGAAACACTGTGTGAACATTTCCCCTTGGTGCCACTGAGAATGTGTATAGGGTATGAGCAGATAGGGAAAGACTTGAGTTTTGAGGAACAAGAGGTTCAGCTGAACATGACTCAGATCAGATAAAACTTGCAGTTAACATTGAGGTGCTGGAGGCAAGGGTAATGGGTTAACAAGGTGAAATGTATCCATTATGTGAAGCCAGCTATTCGTTATGTAACAGCAGATGGCTTAATCTTTACTATTGACACTAGCTGATTCATTGGGTGACCGTTACAATGTCTGTTGCCTTATCTGGATGTTCCTCCCTGCAAATGACTATATAATTCATTAAGAAACTGCTGTTCCAGAGAAGACAGTGAACTCACGTCTCTATGCACATGGACGATCATTCTCTCTCCCTCCAGGGCCCGGAATAAAGATCGAGGTAAAACTATATTGTGTCTGAGCGTTTTGCTTCAACAGAGGGGAGAAACAGGACAATACCCCTACTCTGTGGTATGGCTAGCAGCATCTAAAGTGGCGCATAACTGGGCTTTAAACCTAACACCAACTGCATGAATACCAGAAGATCCCAGAATCTTTCCTCCCCCATCCCCCATGTGTTTCTGTGAGAAAGACAGTGAAGAGACTGAGTTGAGAGTGGAAAAGTGGTTCGGAGCTGTGACGGACTGAGTCATCAATTGCCACAACGAGGCTGCGATGGTTTGGCTAATCTCCTGATCTATGGAGATGACAAGTTGAGACCCTGTTGTATTGTGATGTACTGAAATTAATTTGACATTTATCTATATAGATGTACATTTTAGGGAAAAGTCCATTAACCCACAAAATGTGAAGGCAGATTGCTTGAAGAAATGGGTGGTGATGGAACTGTTCTGTATTTTTCTCTCCGGAAATTTCCTCTGGTGTTAATTTGCTATTGAAGCATATCCCATCAAAGCACCACTAGTTTATTTTTCCCTGCACTGATGAATATCTGAAACAGTTGGGACAAGGCGAATGTTTTTCTGCATTTTTCTATACTTTATTACTCAATCTCTACACTAGTTTGCAGGTTGTTGGAGTGGCTAGGGACTGACTGTGTGCAGTACTGTTCATATTTCAATTCTAAATCATGTTGGTGCTGTGGCTTTTGCTCACTTTTCTTTCCTAAAAGGCCCACTGATGCTTAAAATGAGAAGTGCCAAGAGAACTGTTACAGTTACCTAATCCTGCTTTCTCGAGGCTGCTTCAGGCTTTGATGTAGAAAATTGCAGAAAATACCCTGTTGTCTTCCAGCTTGTAGTTCAACTCCCAACATTCAACAGATTCCTGGATTAAAAAAAGAAATCATCTTCACATCCAGCAGGGGAAATGTGATTCAAGTTAATATGCAAGTGCTGTTAATTCAGCCAAATAACAGTATAGCCTGTCAGATCTGAGGTTCTGTCAACTTTTGCCTAATCCACTGAAACATCAAAGGTTAACTTGGATGCCTTCTAGATACCTTATTTAATCCTTCCCTTCCTTTCAGCACGGTGGCTCAGTAGTTAGCACTGCTGCCTCAAGCACCAGGCATGCAGGTTCGATTCCAGCCTCTGGCGACTGTCCATGTGCAGTTAGCACATACTCCCTGTGTCTGCGTGGGTTTCCTCCGGGTGCTCAGGTTTCTCCCCACAATCCAAAGATGTGCAGGTTAGGTGAATTGGCCATGCTAAATTGCCCATAGTGTTCAGGGATATATGGTTAGATGCATTAGTCAGGGGTAAATGTAGAGTAATGGGGAATGGGTCTGGGTGGGATACGCTTTGGAGGGTTGGTGTGGGCTGAAGGGTTTGTTTCCATACTGTAGTGATTCTCATTCTAATTCTGTTGATTTGTATTCTAAAGATGCAATGGAAAAGAAGCAAAAACTATCAGTGATTGACTCCAGCTGGGGTATTAGAAAACAACTTCTACGTTTCATAGCTTAGATATTCTCAATTTAAGTAGCAGTCAAATTTAATTGAAAATGAAAGACAATTTTTAAATTTCATTTAAATTGCTCTAAGTACATGTTCACCACATTAGGCAGACTTACTTTACAGACTGGACCCATCCTTGCCCAAATAATGCAATTATTGGTTTCAGGTTCCAGTAGTTCTGTCTGTATTTTGTTTCAAAAGTGCTACAGGGATTTGATTTTTTTTTCAAGCGCTGTAACCTAAGCTGTTCACAGGAATCGATCTAGTTGAGCAGCCTCTGTTTGCCAAGGCTTCCGTTTTTGAACTGAAACCCTTGCCAGCAGGCTCATTAAACGTTTAGTGGGGGGTTTCCTCAAAATTGGGCCTGATTCCAAAGATTACTGGGATAGTAATAGGATATTACCATAGAATTAAAATGCAAATTGTCATCTTTAGTACCGAGGAAGAACTATGACCAGTTTTTATTGGATGCATTAATTCTAGAGAAACAAGCCCATCTTCAGGATCATTAAGTGGAAAGTTCCTGTCCTCCAATCTGTTGCCAGAGATGGGCTTGCCACTTTAATCATTGCCAATTGGCGCGCATAGCCAGAGTTATGCACTCAGTGTATGACTGCAGTAGAACCTCACATAGAGGTTGAATTCGAAGACCAAATCCTTACCCAAAGTAGGGAGTCAACTTTTGCATGTTAGGCTTTTTATTTTTAGAGGTCAAAATTCACCATCTCCCATTACCTTGCAATGGCAGCTGCCAGATTGAAACCTGTCCCTAACATGCCGTTGCCATTAATGAATTTTTATTGATTGTAAAACTTCCACCAAAACTGTCATAAATTCTGCACGCCAAATTATTTTAAATTTACCAAATCTATCAGATTCTAAAGCTATAAATACAATCGATAGATAAACCCAATATAGTTTCATTCAGCACAGACAAGATTATTTTTAAAATCAGAGCGTGCACTGACCATATACTAAAATCGATCAAAGTTGGTCTAATTTTCAGAACCAATGCATCCTGATCTGCTTCTGAAATAGAGGCGTCTTATGGATCCTCTTTGGACATAAATAATCATCATCATTTTGTGCCATTGCATGCAATGAAAAATCCACATTTCTTGACTGTTTTGATGACCACATCTCTGTTCTGATTTCAGTCCAGGCCTCAACAGCCCACTTACATGGGAATTCTAGTACTGGAGCGTGTCACTTCCAATTATCAGTCTTTCGATGATTTTCTCAAGTAGTCCTTGAAGAGTTTGCTCAGCAAGGCATCCAATACTTTAACAAAGTCACATGGAATCACAAAAATGTCACTACTTTGTGATATAACTTCAGCAACCATGTCATTGTGTTATGAGCCTTTACGAAGGATTTGTTCTGTCACGTCTCGTTTGTAAGAAAGTGTTGTAGACTTGGAGCTGAGCTGTCTGCTCTGAGTGCAGCCAGCTTTGGTTTATTTTTAAAGCTGGAACAATAGAAGCAGCAGGAAAGCGTGGGGGGTCAAGCTCTCACAGAACCAGGATTTTCATTCTGGCTTTCAGCAGTTGCTGGGATCTTGAAAGTGGATGTGGAAACTGTTATTCCTCTCCCTCCATTACAGCTAAAAGCTTGGGGTTCTCTCCCTGCTGCTAGAATTGCATTTAAGGCCATTTATTTACTGAATTGGCCTTTGTCAAGGATATGTTTATGAGATGGTTACTATATTGTAGCGGTTGTAGTTAAATAGTCTATTATTCTGTTAAGTTTTCCAAAATAGTTGTTACTTCAATTCATCCTCCTTTTTTGTTTGTATTTTAACCGAGGTTAAGAATAGTGTTTAGTTTCAAGCCTGGTGATTTGACCAATTGAATTGGATCTGGAACACACTGCGTTGCAAAGCCTTTTAAAAACTAAGGAAAAGTTAGGGTTTAATATACTTTTGAGGGTAGCTTTGATCTCATCCATACAATTGACAAGATGTGAGCTCAACATGTCCCACAGAAGATGATGTTTTCTTCTTCACATAACACTCCTAGTTGGAAACTTCAAATTCTCTTCAGCCATATTTTCAAACATCCTTCATCCATCTATCTTTTGTTGAGAGTGGAGATGACTAATCCTTCAGTAAATTTAGAGAATTTTTTTCTCTTTAATATCATCATTGCCTTAAACCTAGTCATGTTGGAGATGTGCATTTGATCCATTATTTTTTGTCATAGCTAGTGACTTCAGTAACTTATTTTTTCCTCTACATTATTTGCTGACTGAATTGATGGGAGTCTCATCCACTTTCCCAATACTGGCCAACTTGTACCCACTTTAACACAACTGCCTACATAACGTGCCATCACTGAATCCCTGTACTTTCTAAAAGCCCATGAAGATTTTGAATGATAATTTTAAGAGGTCTTGAAATGTTTGTAATCAGTTGAACTTGCTCTTTCCCAACTTAACAGTTCAGTTCCAAATAGGAAAGATCTTGGGCACTGTAGATGATCCTTATCACTTTAGTGGTAATTGTATTTTGACTTGGTTAGTTCTCCCAGGTGAAGAAAGATGAATGGTCCCTGATTTTCCAAAAAGATCATTTAAATTCCCAAGTCCCAAGATTGCATGGCGTGATTCCTTAGAGGACGCTTTAATATGGGCAATACATCACACAGGATGAGAAATTAATATTTCTGCTAAGCACAGTCAAGGGCATTAAGTGTCTAAATTTACTATGATTTCTGTGTTGTTTACTCATTTAAGCGTTAATGAACATTTGGCTATCAGGATTTAACATTGCTATGCGAGTTAATTAAAGTAACTCTATTCTATTACTATAGTATAAAGAGTGCAACACGTTGCTTTAGTCCTGTAGGACTAAAATATGCCTTATTTATCAACTTACTTTCACAGTGTAATTGAATTCTATGTTCTTTAATTACACCAATAATGTGGATGACTGTTGTGTTAAAGTGCTCATGGATTTAAAGCATGACCATTAGTTCAAATTTTTGTTTTTCAATTAAAAAGAAAATTCCTTTTGGGTTTTTTGCATTCACCATCTATTCCAAGAATTCCATGCCCACTAATTAGCTTCCACTTTTTCAGTCAAAACTGTCTGGTCTACAGCAGCAGGTGCTTTGTTATACTGGAATCCAGAAATTATTCCAGCTTTGTTATTACACATTGGTATGTTTATGTTTCAGAATATTCTGTTACCTATTTTTAAGTTCAAAAGTAAGACTGTGGTCATATACAATGGGTAAGTGTGTGTCTGTGTGCATGTATCTCTGTGTGCGTGTGTCAGTGACATTGGTGACAATGAATGCTGTTGACCATCATAGGTGAGGTCTATAATTTGAAGCAATCAAAGATGTGCACTCACTTTGTATAGTAGGTTGTGAGGTGTGATATCTCGCAGCACAACAGTAGTCCTAAGACAGGAGTATGCACTAACCACTGCAACATGGACACAGTTAAGATTCCATTCTGACCTGCTGAGATTTGGCAGCATTGCTTGTTTACATTTCTGTTGTATTTTCAGGAACTAGTGCTACCAGATGTCACGTGGTTTTGTTGCCAGCCACCGGTGGATAGTTCACCAGAGTAGTTCACTGCCACTCATTCTCCATTTCCACTTGATTAACTCCAGTCTTCCTTTGAATGCTGTACATCATAGCATATTGCTCTTCAGTTTAAGGACCTGTAAGTGGGAGAGAATAAACCAAAGAGAGTTTGGACTACATCCAAAGAGATGTAGTGTGTTTGTTTGTTTGTTTATGTAGTTTATTGGTGGTTCAGTGGTTAGCACTGCTACACTCAGCACCAGGGATGTGGGTTCAGTTGCACCCTCTGGCACCTATGCAGTCTCTATGTAGATGTTCTTCTGTTTGCTAGGGTTTCTTCCACTGGGGAGGAGATATCACATCTGTTTCCATTGGGACGTTTTGAAGCACAGTGAGACATCATAATATTGGGTGGAGCTAATGCAATTTCAACATTAACACTCAGAAGCATTACTTTATACAGCAGTGTCAAATTTCCAGCACCTGTGTTTCTTTTTCCTTTTTCCAATGCATTCTGCGGTACTCGAAGTTGACATGTAGCACTTGGTGCCAAATCTCAGCACGTTCTCGAACATGATCTTCATTTAAGAAAACTGCACTTTGAATCTTATTCACAACTTGCTTCAAAATTTGACGTGTTGTCAGAGAAGATCATAAACTTAAACAGAGTTGTCCTTCCATTTTAGGCATTCTATTCCGGAATCTTGAGTTTTCTGTTTCAGAAAAGAGACCATTTTTAATGCAATGTTAAAATATGGAATTCATTGCCATAAGCACCTCTTTAAATTATGGTAATTTAAGAAAGAATTAAACATTTGAGGGGAAAAACGTGAAGGGTGTAGGCTAAGAGTAGATGACTTTGCCATGGAAGTGGCATTAATGAACACAACATTATCTGTGTGGCTGCCTCTAGACTGATGTTTCTATGAATTTTGAATGAATTGCAACAAAGGGACTGAAAATAGCTTTTACTGCTGAGATTTTTTTTTCAAAGCAAATTTAGAAGCGATACTTCATGGGGTTGAGTGCCTGCAAAGATTATTGCTTGGGAAAAAGAGTTGAATCATTTTATTTGCTGCTTACAATCAGATCTTTCCAAATCTTCCATAGCTTTTGTTTTTATTTTCTGTCTTACTCTTTCAGAAGAGTATGTTAGCATCCTTGTGGATTATGGTTGGTGACTGATCACTTCGTTAAGGAGAAAGCAAAGCAAAATTTACGGTCTATTAAGACATATTTCACTCTAATGCTAGACAGCTCAGATTCCAATCAACTGGGATTGAAATTTATTGTAACCACTGTATGAAATAACTTAGATTCCTGAGCCTAGTATGATAGAATCCATTCTGCAGCTTGAGAGAGAAAATTGAATCATATGTAATAGTATTACAATTGAGTAAAGGTAAGTTCAAAGACATGAGTGAGGAGTTGGCCAGAGCTGATTGGAAAGCGAGCCCAGCAGGGAAGATAGTGGAGCAGCAATGGCAGGAGGTTTTGGGGGTAATTCAGGAGGCAAAGCAGAAATTCATCCCAATAAAAAAGCAGCATACTAAGGGTAGGACGAAATAACATTGGCTGACAAGGGACAAAAGAAAAATGGTACAATGTAGTGAAGATTAGTGGAAACCTTTTAAAAACCAGAGCAATGTTTTTTATTTAAAAAAAAAAATAGGGAAGATGAAGTATGAGGGTAAGCTATGAGGATATGAGGGTAAGGTATGAGGGTTAGTTTAAAAAATATGCAAGAGTTTTCAATATCTAAAAGGAAGAGACTAAAGAGTGGACGTTTGCTAGAAAATGAGGCTGGATAAGTAGTAATGGGGAATAAAGAAATGGCAGAGGCATTGAATGGGTACTTTGCATCAGTTTTCACAGTGGAAAGCACCAGCAGCAGACCGGAACTTCAAGAGTCGGGGGCAGAAATGATTGTAATGGCCATCACTAAGGAAAAACTGAACGGTCTGAAGATGGATATATCACCTGCACCAGATGGACTACACCCCAGAGGTCTGTATCAGACAGCTGAGATGATTGTAGAGGCATTGAAAGTGATCATTCAAGAATCACTGGAGTCAAGGAGGGTCAGAGGACTGGAAAATGACAAGAGAAATGGAAAATAACACTCCTGTTTAAGAAGAGGCAGAGGACAGGAAACTGTAGGCCAGTTAGCATGGCCTCTGTCATTGGTAAGGTTTTAGAGTCATTATTGAGGATTGGAATGCAGAGTATTTGGAAACGCATGATATAATACGGCTGAGTCAGCATGGTTTCATGAAAAGGAAGTCATGCTTGACAAATCCATTGGAATTCTGATGTAACAACAAACAATTTGGACGTGGTCTATTTGCATACCTAGAAAGCCTTCGACAAAGTGCTGCATTGGAGGCTGGCAAGTAAGGCCCATGGTGTTGGAGACAAGGCACTGGCATGAATAGAGGATTGGTTGACTGGCAGGAGGTATGGAGATAAATAGGATGGCATCTGATGACTGGTGGAGTTTCATAGGTCCCTGTTGGGACCACTACTATTCATATTATACGTTAATGATCTGGACAAAGGAGCTGAAGGCATTGGTGCTAAGTTTGCAGATGACACAAATAGGTGGAGGGACAGGGAATTTTGAGGAAGAAGGGGCCCTGCAGAAGGACTGGGATAGACGAGGAGAGTGGGCAAAGAAGTGGCAGGTGGAATGCAATGCACGAAAGTGAGGTTATGTACTTTGGTGCGAAGAATACAAATGTAGACTTTTCGAAAAGGGAAAGGCTTTAGAAATCTGAAGCACCAAAGGACTTGGGTGTCCCAGTAGTGAATTCTCTTAACATTTAATTTGCGGGTTCATTTGGCAGTTGAGAAGGCAAATGCAATGTTAACATTCATTCCAAGAGAATGCAAAAGCAAAGAAATAAACAGTCTCAGCAGTACAAGGCTCTGGTCAGACCACATTTGGAATATTGAGCAGGTTTGGGCTGTTGAAATAACTCCAAGGAGCTGGATATTCAGTCACCTTTTATTTATAGGTGGACGTTACATGAACTCTGACCAACCTGTTCAGAGCTGGTCCCTGGAATGAAAAGATTGAGTCTCCTGTTGACTTTTGTTAAAGCATTGTATCACACCTGCTTTATTTTAAATTATTTAACCTATTTTTTCCAAATAAACCTGTTCATGGCAGTTCTCTGGAGCAGGTGAGACTTGAACCCAGGCCTCTTGGTTCAGTGGTAGAGGCACTATCACGGCACCACAGGAGGGCCTGACTTCTGTTTATATCTGTCAGCCAGGGTTCCCTGATTGGGGTGGTTAACTGAGTCAGTCAGGGAGCTTGTACTGCGTGAGATCTACTGACCGTCATTCCAATTATTACAGACCCTGTTGGCTTTGTAGGGGGTCCAAAGGAGGTTTGCAAGACTGATCCCAGAGGATGAAAGGCTTGTCATGGGAGGAGCAGTTGAGGGCTCTTGGTCTCTTCACAGTTGAAGTTTAGAACAATGAGGAGGGGGATCCGATTGAAACTCTGAGAATACGGAGAGGCCTGGGTAAATGGATGTAGAGATGTTTCCAGTAATAGGAGAGACTCTGACCCGGGAGCAGAGCCTCAAGGTGAAAGGACAACCTTGTAGAACTAAAATGAGGAATTTCTTCAGCCAGAGGTTGGTGAATCCTGTGGAACTCATTGGTGCAGAGGGCTGTGGTGGCCACGTCATTGAGTGTCTTTAAGACAGAGGTTCTTGATGAGTGAGGGAATCAAAGGCCACAGAAAACAGGGGAATGGTTTTGAGAAGCATATTAGCCATGATCGAATGGTGGAGCAGACTCAGTGGATCGATTGGCCTGATTTTGCACTTTGTATCTTATGGCCAATAGTACATAGAGGGCTGTAATGGCCCACAGATGGCTGATGAGAGAAATTGGGAAGAATTCACAGACAGTAACATTATAAATGGGTTAATGTAATTTTGACTGGTTTGTTTGCCTTGGCCAATATTGTCCCTCATCAGGTTATCTCCCTGCTCCTCTTTCAGTACTCACCTGGATTAATGTCACAATTGACAAATAATAGTCCTGGAGTGCTGTTCAATTCCACAGTCTTCTGATTTGGAATTAAGTGTGATTTGTGGAGTCAGGTTGAAACTCTGACATTGATGTGTGAAAAACTTGAGATTTAATTGAGATTAAAAGCTTAAAACAATGAGCCAGTCAAGTCCAGCAGTAGATGTAATTGTGTACACTCAGTTTTTAAACAAGGTTATTGAGCACACATTGAATCCTGAAGGGTGAGTCCACATGAACAGTGGTATTAATTTATAATACCTTAATATCTACTTCCGCTTTAGTTACTTTGTTTTCATTGTTGACCGAGGTGCCCTGTAACTACAGCTTTACAGCTTGAGGCCTTGCCCTTCTAAATGTCTTAAGTACCTAGAGCTTTAATGTACTGAAATAATTGCATGCTTGCCACTCTGTATATCATAAGACTAGCTGTGATGTGAGAGAGAGTCTGAAGAGGACCCTTCATGAAGGAGAGTTACACTATGAACGTTGTTCTTTTGCTTCGCAATGTGTGTCAGAATCCATTGTTATGAGGCAGTGCTATGACATGTCTCCATGAAATTTTATTACAAACTTTTGCAGGGGAAAGCAAGAGGGTTATGGCTGTAATGCATCTACAGTGAGCAGATAGGGCAAGTTTTAATGGGTATACATGAAGTCAGTGACCCCTTTTTTTAAATATAAACCCATGTACTTGAGCTTCTCTTTAGCATTGCATTGTTGGCTTGCATGTACTGTTTTTGAGAGTCATCAGTTGGGCGTACAGTCCAAATCAAGCAAGGCCTCATCCATTGACTTCGATTGATTGTTTGCTATTGTGTGCTCCTTTCTGTTGTCATTTTTATATGGCATTCTAAAGAGACAATTCCTCAAATATTTATGCTCCAAAATGGAGACTTCAGGGCCAAATGTTTTGGCTATTGGTGGACTGTTCCCAGTTGCTGTCAACGTGGCAGGAAATGGTGGTTCCTATTCATGGGTTCTGGTATTTTAGTTTTGAACATCCAACTAATCTCTAGCACCATCGAGTTGTCCATACGGTGCATCATTTGTTAGATGAGCAGCCCCTATTCTAATGACCATGGTATTGCTCAAGATGTGCTCAGTATTTGTTAATATGGTGTATGAATTGCCTGTATATATTTGCACAGATTGCTATTACCCAGCATGTGTTTGGCTCAGATGTCCAGATTTATCAGAAACCAGGTTAAGTACTCTTGTTGTACTGTTGAACATCAGTGCAATAATCTGGACTCGATTCAAATGAATTTGTGAAAATCTAGACCAGCAACAGATTGGGGGCTTCAGGCCAATTTACCCACATCTGTTTTCTACTGTAAATAAATTAAACTGAATCAGTTATAGTATAGAAGGAAAGCCTAGATGGGGTAATAATAAAAGCCTCTGGGAGTGCAGGGACTGGCAATCGATGAGAAATCCATTCGCTGTTGAAAAAGCTTCATTTGTCATCTTGTTGAGCTGTGCTGTGCTGCACTGAAATTCACTTCTGTTCCCTTTTTATAATATTTTCTTTATTAATGTAAAATGTTGCCACCGTGTTGTGCAGTTTCAAACGCTATCAGTTCGGTCAAAGAATGATTTTTTTTGAAGCCTGTTTTATTTTCTCCAAGCAACAGTCACTGCATTGTGGAAGGAGAATGATATTAGTGTGTCGGGTGCTGTGAGAAGTGTGGATGATGAAGCAAAATGGTGATCTCTGTATAAGAGCAAGTGTTTCCTTACACTACAATAGTTTAATTTGGCTTTTATATCTTGGGAAGGTTGAGTTTTTGTTCAGCTGTCTTCAGACAGTCGAGGCCCCCCACTGATCCAGGGCACTGCACAGTATCCCAAGGCAGGGACTAGGAAACTGCTGACCTGCTCATTTTTTTTTGTGGCCCCTTAAGATGAGGATAACTGGTACCAAGTAAAATTGTATTTCATATGCTCCTGAAATCCCATTATTCTTTTTGATTTCCTCCTCCAAATGTGATCTTTCTGCTCAACTTTAGTTTTTAAACAGTAAATTACTTTGGTTTCAGAGTATGCTGCTATCTGGGCATAATAACAAATGCTAGCAAAAAGGTAACTATGATATTGTATATGAAAGCAAGTAACTAACATGAATTTTGCATACTCTGGTTTCATAACGATAGAGGTCATTCAACCCTGTTCTAACATTTGGTTAGATTACAGCCAAGCTGTCCCTCAACTCCAATTATCTGCTTTTGTGTTGTGCAAAATCCTTACCCTTTTTATAAAAAAAAATCTGTGTTGATCTTAAAATTTGATGGCTCTAGCAACGTTAGATGAACTCCTCCTTTCCTTCTGTGAGTTCCAGATTACACAGCTATTTGAGAAAAAGTGCTTTCTGATTTCACTTCTTATTGGCCCAGTTCTAATTTATCCGTCTCCTTGTTCTGGATTTCCTCAAAAGCGGAACTAATATCGCCATTGAATGTCTTCCTTTTAAATGTTTGAATTTGACCTTCAACTTTCTGAACTCAGAGGAAATCCAAAACTCTTCATGCAGCTTTCCCTCAAATTTAAAATGAGGAACTCTGATGTCAGACTGGTGAATGTGTTTTGTACCCTTCCAAGTTTGATACATCTTTGCTAAGGATTGCTGTCCAAACCCAAGATGCGGTTGTCAGCGGGAGTCTGACTAGATGTGGGCGGCACGGTGGCACAGTGGTTAGCCCTGCTGCCTCTCAGCGCTAGAGACCCGGGTTCAATTCCTGCCTCAGGCGACTGACTGTGTGGAGTTTGCACGTTCTCCCCGTGTCTGCGTGGGTTTCCTCCGGGTGCTCCGGTTTCCTCCCACAGTCCAAAGATATGCAGGTCAGGTGAATTGGCCATGCTAAATTGCTCGTAGTGTTAGGTAAGGGGTAAATGTAGGGGTATGGGTGGGTTGTGCTTCGGCGGGGCGGTGTGTACTTGTTGGGCCGAAGGGCCTGTTTCCACACTGTAAGTAATCTAATCTAGATCTCTGTTCAACTGAAGTCTCTCTTCTCCGGCCTCAGCGCACACCCAGCGTGGCAGCCTGACATGCTGGTTTCTCGGGCTGCGTGGCCTCAGTATAGACTTCCAGCCTTGAAATGACTCTGGAGCAGTCTCCCACCTTCAAGAGTCTTGACGTGAGGCCCGGTGTCAACTGAGTTGGAAGAACTATTATTGTGAATTTCTTATTTCTTTACTTTTTCTGATTTGTTCTTCTAATCTGTAATGCTAGACTTCTCATTTCTTTATTTTACTTATTCTTTTCCCCAGAAACCATTTAAGAATCTGTACCTAGGTACCTTTGTACTAAGATAGCACCGTAAGTGCAGACTTTGTAAACTTTTCCCTATACTCATTTGAGTACATGTGACAATAAAGCTGGTTCTTAAGATTTGTATGCCATTGTTGCTTGACATAATCCATATTTCACTAGCCTTTCTAAACAGCTCTGTAAGGAGGAATTGGGATTGTTGGGGTTCATACAATCAATTATTTCACTCAAGTAATACAAAAGTATTAAAAATATTCATTTTGCATACATTTGTCTGCTTTCGTCTGTATAATCAGGACTCTGCTACATCTCTGTTCCCAAAAAGAATGTGCCACATCATCTTACTGCAAGTAGACTAAAAGTCTATCTTTAATATGTACTCCCAAAAAAGAAGTCTTTAAATATCTCATGGTAATTGGCACCTATGAGGCATCCTCTGCCATAGCTTGTGAAAATGGTAGCCGTTCTGAGTGGAAAATTATGTTCTTGGTTTCTGTAACGCACGTGATGTTAGTCAGTCAATGGACACACAACAATGGCCCTTTTGAAAATCTCTTAAATCACAAATTTTTTTGCTGCAGAGCTCTGCTGTTGAGAACTTCTACTAATTCTCACAGAAAAATTCTTCAATGAAAATTATAACATTAAGTGAACAGCAAATAGTTTTACTTAATGTGTGGCCTCTATCAACAATTAATAATTTAAAACCGACTGCAGTAATTATTAAATTAGTTACCCATCCTCAATTTGTTCATATTTGCATATATTGCAAAGAGCTATGTCAAGCTCTCTCTTGGAGTCCAAACTGTAATGCTTGATTAGAAACTGAAAAACATGCAGGGGTAAATTTTGATGATTGTTGTAATGCTTGTTAAAGTTGTATTCTCCCCATGTTTGAAGCATTCTGTTCATGTGGTCACTGTTAAATTATTGCACGCATTCTACCAAATGCTTATTTTTGTTTACAGCTAAATAGAGCAATCGCAGAAGCCATTTGGCAAATACTTGCAGCTTAGTACAATCTGAGCAAGTATACGAAATAATGGGATCAATTACCTTTTTCAGAATGCCTTGAGAAAAGGTTCGTGATGACTTGGTGAACACAGTCAGCTTTCTGATAGAAGGACTGCCCCAGGTTGTGTCATGTAGTCGAAGTGTATCAAACGGTAATAAAAGTTTCGCGAGTGAGAAACAAAGTCCTGTGTTAGTATTCTGAAAGAACAAGTGAGCATTTTGACATGAATGTTGTGGAACGTTTTGTGGATAAGCTAAATGTAGTGTGCTGAGGATAGTTTAGGTAAACTATGCCTACCTTCTCAGACATTTTGAAGCCCGGAGAGTTGATCAGATTGAAGCATGACGTTCTTAAATAGCTTGTAAAGGTAAATGCAGCGAACATTTTTTCTGTGGCTGGGGAATCTAGAACGTGGCTTCATAGTCTCTCAAGGGATAGTCATTTAGGATGGGAATAATGAAAATTTCTTTACTCCAAGAGATTTAAGTATGTGGAAATAACCACTGCAGGGAGCTATGGATTTTTAGTCTGGACAGTGGTTGATAGATTTTTGGCAACTAAGTGACCTTGGGGAGTATAGAGTCAATGTGAAAATGTTGAAATGAAGCAGAAGAGGCATGGTCTTGTTGAAAGTCAGGCCAGGTTTGAAGAGCCGATGGCCTACTCCGGTTTCCCCCTTTGATGAAGTTCCCAGAAAGGGCTAGATCCAGTTCTGAAGAAGAGTCACCCGAACCATTAACTCAACTTCTGTCTCCACGGGCACTGCCAGACCTGTTGAGTTTTTCCAGCAATTTCAGTTTTTATTTCTGGTTTCCAGAATCTCAGTTCTTGCATTTTGTTTTAAGATCTAGTGATTGCTAGACGGACATTATTTCCCCCCTTCTAATGCCGGTTAAATCTAGAGCCATGTCAAAGCAATCAGTTAGAACATGCCCATCTTAAAGTGTTCGCATGCTGCAAAGTAGAACATTAAAAGCACTCACAATCTGTCACTACTTTTTAATTCAAATGGAGAAGTAAATGATTGAGTAGATCAATGCAGAAGCTACAATAAAAATAAAATTTGAAAATAAGGGATTTTTTTAATTTTAGTTTTCATTGTAATGGATAAATTTGGCATTCCACAAATATAATCCTTGCTTTGCTGGGCTAGTGAGGGTAATTCATAAAATTATGAACTTGATATGGTCTTCTAAAAGGCCACGTTAACCTGATTCAACCAATTATAAATTTTGATGAGTTGGTATCACAAGACTTCATGGAACTTCTCATCTCTTCAATTGATTTCTACTTGGGATTTTCCAATCTCTAAGCACACACTCTGGAAGAGTGCACAGCATCATATTATGGATTTCCACTTTATTCTATGGATTACCTCACATACTTAGCATGCATTATAAATACAAAGCAGAACTGTGTACCCCCTTCACCTGAGATATAACTTTACTAGTATTGTACAGTATTAAGTACAAATATTAGGGTTTCCCTTATTTGTATTCTTGTAAAATATCCTGATGAGTACAAGATGAAAAAAATTGGCAATTTTTTATTTAAAATCAGCAATAATTGAGATTTGTACCAGCAAGCTGCTGTTTGCAAGTAGAAGTCGTCTAGAAACTGAAGAGGAGTTGTTCAAGATACCGGTGCAAGTTTAATTTGCCAGCCACACCATTCCTTACCCTGTTTTCCTTACCTCAGTTAAAGAGAAAGTAAAATCCTCATGCTCACTCATTAAAGCTGTGAACTTTGCGAGGATTTGGTGGCTGCAGTCTGTGATACCTTAAGGTTGGACTGCATCAACTTGCAGAACACTTTTTTATTCTACGTGGTTTAATTTATTTTTTTAAATCAATATTTTTCTGATTGTGGCTGTGCACCTGTTAAATGAAGAAGGAAAGGTATGGTGCATAATATTTCCACCCCCCCCATTCCCCAAAACCTGATACCAGCTTGGCAATGCTGGTACTAATTATAGTTACTTTTGAATAGATTTAATTAAAGGAAGCAAGGGGGGAGAAAATATTATTTTTGTTTAAGAACACAATGGCTGTTGATGCCTGTCACAGGTTATGTTCATCGTTTGCTTAAAGTTGGAAAAAATAATGGCAATTCTGTGGGGACTAAACAGAAGGTCGCATTTTCTGATGAAGATTTCTTTGCAAAATGGCTCCATTGTTGTTCGCCGTGACATTTGCACATCTTGCAATCTTCTTTTGACATTTTGACTGCTTTTTAAGTCCTTTTCCACAGTCCTTTCTTGCAGCACTTGAGGGTATTTCTCCACTCCAGTCAGTCTACACAGAAAATGTTAAAGTGCATCAACAATTACGTTCAAAGATAAACCCACGTTATTATTTGAATAATCTGTTGCTATAAATTCCATGGTCGTTTGAAGAACGAAGCCAAAGGGGGTTTCTTAATGATTTCTTTCTATGACATTTCTAACAACTTTTGACCTGTGGCATCACAGGCAGGATTTTCAGGACAACAGAGAGCCAGGGTTTTAACTTCCTTTTTTTTCCCCCCTATGGATTAACTTTCTTCAAAGGTCAAGAAAAGAGCCAAAGTGGGACAGAACACCAGCCTCAGGGAAAATAGGCAAAGGAGTTGCTCTATAAAAATACTGCGTTTTTTTTTAAAATAGTTCTTTTATATTTGAAGTCAGTGGCATGATGGGCAGTTGGCATGGTATCTACCAGGTTGCCATTCACCTTCACTCATTCTGGTCTATTGCTGAATTCAACCCCATCACTCCAAAGTCTTACCCACTGCTACCGTTGAGGTGGAGATCCTAGGCATGCATTCAGTTTGGGACGCTACTGAGTTCAGCCTCTGGTTCCATGCCAGCCAATATATACTTTGCAAAATTAACTTCAAAGGACCTTTTGTACATTGCCTGTCCATGGTCCTGGCAGTCTGTGGCTATTGAGATGGCACAGAGCTGGGAGGCAGAAGCCTTCTCCTCTATCAAGGTGGATGGGATTCTGTGCAGGCAGTCCGTTAAGAAACCAGAGAGTGTGTTGGTATGTTGGGAAGCTGGTAGGAACCTAGCGGTTTCGACCTTGAAAGGGAACGTGTTCCCCAATAAGTGGGAATTGCTGAGAGGTGCTGCAAGAACCTTGTGGGTTAGTGATGCCCCTCACTTCCCTGCCATTGGATCTAAAATTTCAAATGCAGTTTTTCTGTGCACATTATTGTTTTCTAGCTACCTGGTGCTCGTTCTGGTGATAAGCTTTCCCATAGTTTGTGGGTGGTGGAGTCAAAAATCAGTATACTGCACTCTACTTTGAAAGGTTCACATTTTTTCCCTCAACAGGAAGGAAGCTAAGATTATGTATAAGTGCACATGAAGGCGATTAAAATGATACTTGAACTGCTTCCAATCACAAGTTGAAAGTGAGAAATGCAACACATTCTGCCACAAGCAAGAATATATTGTTCAAATGTCCTTTTATTTTCTGTAAATGGTGTTGAAACCATCTGAATACTTGTCAATGCAGCAACACTTTTAGTTAATAATTTGGCCCTTCTCCAATGTTATGTTGAATTTATTCAAGAGGTCACTGGGTTTTAGATGCAAGGAAGTGTCTCTTTGAGACTGTGTTCCATTCTGAGTGATGCTAGGTGAAAAAGTAGTTGTGCAACTCTGCCAGGTCTCTGGCAAATCTGGATTTGGGAATGAAAACTTGTGTAAGGGCTGTAGGACTCTGGAGCAACATTGCAATGATTTCAAGGAGCTGCACTTCACTAGGCAGAAATAGAACGGTGTTGGTGGGTGTGGATTGGAAGAGGTGATAGAGTTTATGGAACAGTCCTTCGGAAGTGTATCCATCTGATTACAGCCTTGTTCATCTGATTACCATGTATTGTAGTATTTTAGTCTTCTGAGTCGTGTTTATGATGGATAAAGAAACCTTAGCCCTTCCTAGCTTTTGTCTTTTCCTTGTCAGGTCTGTCTTAAACTCATGCATGTGGGCATAAAACAAAGACAAAATGATATGGCAGCATCAGGATATATTGCCTTGTCAGAGGCTGACGGGTGCTCTTATAGAGGTTTACAAAATCATGAGGGGCATGGATGGGATAAATAGACAATGTCTCTCCCCAGAACTAGAGGGCATAGGTTTAGGGTGAGAGGGGAAAGATATAAAAGAGACCTAAGGTGCAACTTTTTCACGCAGAGGGTGGTACATGTATGGAATGAGCTGCCAGAGGAAGTGGTGGAGGCTAGTACAATTGCAACATTTAAAAGGCATCTGGATGGGTATATGAGTAGGAAGGGTTTGCAGGGATATCTGCTGGCAGGTGGGACTAGATTGGGTTGGGATATCTGGTCGGTATGGACGGGTTGGACCGAAAGATCTGTTTCCATGCTGTACATCTCTATGACTCTATAAATCATGGTAACAGTGAAGATCAGTAAACTAGTCTGCAATCATTGGGAGAAGAGAAGACATCAAACGCACCATCACTTCAAAATATTACCAGAGCAGCTACCAGCCAGAAAAGCCACACAGCTAAATAGTTCTGAGAAGAAAAACAAAAAGTCCTCTTAGAAACCAGCATCTCAATATAAGCCCTCTTACAGTCGTTAATTGTGGAAACAAGCCTTTAAAGGGAGCAGGTATTGGTGGTGGTGGGAGGAGGACGAAAGCCCAGAAGCAGCCAATCTGCTAAATTCAGATTGAGCAACTGCAAAAAAAAAAGGTGATTACAGGACACTTCAAGCAGATTCTATCCCTGGGTGAAGATGATGACAAGATGATGAGAGGCATAGATAGAGTGGATAGCCAGAGACGTCTTCCCAGGGTGAAAATGGTCATCACGAGGGGGCATAATTTTAAGGTGATTGGAGGAAGGTTTAGGGGAAATGTCAGAAGTATGTTCTTTTCAGAGAGTGGTGGATGTGTGGAATGCACTGCCAGTAGCGTGATGGCGTCGGATACATTAGGGACATTTAAGTGACTTTTGGATAGGCACATGGATGATAGTAAAATGTGAAGTATGTAGATTAGTTTGATCTTAGCGTAGGATAAAACGTCGGCACAACATCGAGGGCCTGTACTATGCTGTACTGTTCTATGTTCAATGACACACCCAAAAACTAGGCTAGGATGCAAAACTGAGACCTTTAGCAGTGGTCCAGCAATTGCAGACTATTTACCCATTGATAAAGTAACAATAAGCATGCTACAAACGTTTTGCAAAACAATTGAAACGTTAGGGATAAAAATTATTCCTTGGAATTCAAATTTCAATGGCTCAACGGTGACATGAGTTTAAACTTTTTATTTTGGTTTTAGTCAGTAAACACAGGTTTCCTTCAGTAACTGTGGTTTTACTATTTTATATTCATTAGAGATTAAGGGGAAAAATGGGAATCCAATTGTGTATTGAATTTTATGCCAAAATATCTTAGTAGCAGGGGCAAATAAAAGTATGAACAATCTTGTGGCAACCATCTTTGATCCAGACCCATGGTTCAAGTCCAGCCTGCTCCAGAGGTGTGTAATAAGCTCTCTGAACAGGATGATTAGAAAATAACAAAAATAAAGCAGACTCTAACAGGCTCTTGAGGTGCAGTGGTAGTGTCTGTACCTCAGGACTGAGACCAGAGTTCACGTCCCACCTGCTCCTGATCTGCATCTCTGAACAGGTTGTTTACGAAATATATGAAGCAGCCCCATTTGCCACCTGGTGTCGGGGAGTCCTCAGTGGAGGGCTCTCTATGCCAGGGTCCTTCCATTTTTATCAGGGACCTGGGGAGGAGTGTGTTGCTCGCAGCAATCCCATATATTCACAGATTGTGGTGATTCATAGACTCTTAGCCCAGCTGTTAATTTTGTGGTGATGTGGAATCTGTGGACCATGGATTTATTAGTTAGAGGTGATTGCACTCCTTTTTCAGTTCTTTTTGGGGAAAAAAATCTTTTGTGCTTCTAGTTGCACTTCAGTCTTCTAACAAGTTATGATCATTGTTTCAGTTTAAAAACATTTGAAATCATGCTTCAATATTAGGCCAACTCCCAGGACGGTCTCTGGATGGCTTAATTAATGATCTGTCTGTATTATCACAGCCATGGAAACTTTCAACAAGAGCTCAGCTTTGACAGAAGGCCATTGTTATCAGCCTCTTGGCAAATCGGCCCCTGAATTTGTTTCAATCAAAAGAGAATCTAACATTATAATGAGTAGACTAAATGGCAATAGATGCAGAGTCCAGAAAACGTTTCAAGAAGTACAGCAAAAGTTCCATTTAATACAGTGCTTTCTACGGAGAATGTTAACGACAGTCAATTCTGCAATAACTTGTTTCTTCAACGTGCATTGGCTATGACGCGACTGAGGAATTGAGTCCGAGAGATGTACAGTACGGAAGCAGACCCTTCGGTCCAACTCGTCCATGCCGACCAGATATCCTAACCTAATCTAAACCCATTTGCCAGCACTTGGCCCCATACTCTTCTTAACTCTTCCTATTTCTCTTAGATGCTGTAAATGTACCAGCCTCCACCACTTCCACTTGTATAATTTAGTCCATTATTTTTAGAATGTGAACTTCCCTCACCTGTATTGCTTATAATACAGTTCTGGTCCCATTTGATTTAAATAGTGCTGCTATTACATGATTTTCTTATTATGTGGGATCTCACAGGAACAGAACTATCGCATTCTATCAGAACAGACGTACTTAATGGAGCAATCGGTCAGAGGAAGCAGGCTTCTTATCTGAAATCTGTAGAGTATGTGCCAATATGAAACCTTAAACAATGTATTGCTACCATGTCTTGACGCAAGTGGTTCCAAAGCCCCATTAAACTCTCCAGCCTTAAACCAACGATGTGCCATTGTAGGAAAAGAGATCGCTTATCGAAGATGCGCTTTAGCATCAAAAACATAGCATCAGACCAAATTGTTTTCCAGCAACCTATATGCTCATGCCATGGAACAGAACCTTTTAACAAGTTGATATTGCAGCAAAACAAGATTTGCTTTATGAAGAACAGCTATCCAAGGATGAACAACATTTTACTTTTCTCAGCAAAGCAAGTGCCATCACCCCAAGCCTTATGATGGAGAGGAAGGAACAACCTACCTTGCCCATAGGATACTGCAGTTACATTGAAGCAAGACCCCTCAGCAAGTACTGCTCATCTAATAGAAATCAGCAGAGAAAATTAAAACTAACTTTCACAAGACATGGAAACACTCTTGGTAAAGACGCAGCCATTGACTCAAATGAATCTATTCAAAGACTTATCGGGGTGGGATAGATCAGGAAAGAATATTCAGTAAATTGTGCAAAAAGACATTTAGGTAATTCATTTGAGAATGTATATAATTGTTAAGCAGTGCCTATGATAGGAAGGCAAAAAAGGCAATGTATGTTGTGTAAGGGTTTTAAGAACCTGGAGCAACTTTGTGATGGTGTCATGGAGCTGCTCCTCATTGGGCACAAACAATACAATACGAGCAGAGTTAAACTGGACAATAAACGTGGACTAGATCAAGTAGCATTAGGTAATAGTTCACATAATATTGTAACAGAGCCTAGTTTATGTCTGATTACCAAAAATAGTAGTATTTAGTATTAATGTGCAATAAGTAATGTTAGAAAGAAACACAAGTATGAAACTACTTCTTGATGTTTGCTTTCTCTTCAATCAGTCTGTCTTCCACCAAAACTGGAAGCACAAAACTGCATGACAAAAGAAAAAACAGCCAAGGTTTGTTTGAGTGCTGTCAGAACCCTGTTTGAAGTGTGCATGTGTGCACAAGATGGGGTAGCTTTGTTATTCCTGCAACCTAGCCCTCGTAACAATCTGATGTTCAAATAACCTGCAGATGTTCCATCAAATATTGCATGTGAATATGTGCTGCCTTCATACACCACCACAGCTTGTGGAATTAGCCTTGAGGAGAAGGCAGAAAGTTGGTGAGATAAGATGAATAAGTAACAATGTTAAAACCCAAGAAGTGTGAATGTTATTAACAGAATTTGAAAATTCTCCCGCTGTATAAATTAGCGATTTTAACAGAAACTGCTTCAGTTCCTATATTCCCATTGGTCTGTGTTGCCTGTGGAAAATAAAATAAATGCATTCCTGCCATAAGTACGTTGCATGTACTTAATTTGTTGAAGATTAAATCTGCTCTCCATGCAACTTTTCCTTTAATCATTTATGAGATGTGGACATTGGAAACTCCGCCAATATTTAATCTCACATTGCCCTTGATAATGGTGAGCTGCCTTTTTAAATGACTGCAGTCTATGGTAGGTAATGTTTGCATCCATCTGATGCCCTCATTCTTAATGAGTTTAGGAGCTGTGAGATTTACTGTCATGCATCTTCCTGTCACTGCATCATTAGTGAAGAGAGTGAATGTCCAAGGTGTTGGATGCAATGTCCAATAAGCAGACTGCTTTGTACTGAACAGTGTTGAGCTGTTTGATCTGTGCCCATCCAGCACGTGGGAAGTATTCCATCATATCTCTTGACTTGTGCATGTGTAAATGGTGGATAGGCTTTGGAGAGTCAGATGAGTTACTCTCTGCATAATTCCCACCCTCTGACCAGCTGTTGTAGCTGCAGTTTTTATATTGGTGGTGCAGCTCAGTTTATGTTCAAAGGTAGTTGCATGATGGTGTTTAGTGGGGGGGATTCAGTGATGGCAATGCCTGCGAGTATGAAGGGATGGCTAAATTCTCGTTTTAGAGATGGTCATTGCCTGAGACTTATTGTGCAGGAATGGAACAGTGGAGAGATTTGAATAGGAATGCAATCAGCTACAATTTTAGTAAATAGAGGAGCAAGCTCCATTGGTCAAGTGACCTACCCTGCTTCTAAGTTTGCATGTCTCTGTGAATGTTGCTGAGAGCCCTCAGTTTCTGTATGGATGATGACTATTACCCAAGTCTGTGGATCATCAATCAAAGGAGACCCCATAGATGAAGAGGCAAGTGTTGAGGGGTAGGAGAACACAAAACTACTTTGACGGACCATGCAGCAATGGATAGATGGGAATAAAGGGTTTGAACAGTGGCTTTCTGAGCTAGTCCATAGTGCTGTATACGGTAGTTGTTCATGGTGGTGAAAAAATAAAATGTTCGTAATGCACCAATAATTACTGATGTAGTGATTTTTGGTTAATTTTTTTGGTACCGTGGAAGTATAGAAATACTCGAGCATGTTGCACAAGAGATGGGTGTGGATTTTGATGGTAGCAACATGATAAAGGAATTTAGAGGGGAAAGAATTGAATGGAAGAATATGGTCACGGAACAGTTTGCCCATTTATGTAACATAAATGGGAGGGTGAAGATGAGAGAAAGCATTGTGTATTTAATAAATTAAATATTGAAAATAGATATTTTAATTATTTTTAACCAGTCAAAAACTGGCAGCATTGACTTTGAACTTCACAAAATTGACTTGCAGCTGATAAATAAATTGTAGGGTTCTGTAAGTTCTTATGGCCTGTGCCAATCTGGCTTTCCAAGGTACTTTGTGATGTATCATCAAAGATATGTGTGCCTGAATATAACCAAACACTCCAATCAGATAAATGCCATGTGACAAATGAGATTTTAAATCCGCTTTTGTTTCTTTTGCTGCCAGAACTGCAGTTGGCTCTTCTACTTTGTAACAGTATTGTATTGAAAGTATAATGCTAGAGGATTATATTTTTAAAATAAAACTCTTGGATATGAGCAATTGCAGCGAAATTATATGATACCATGGAGACCAGGAATTTAAAAGAAAATTTGAATTCTAATGATTGACGTTAAGGAATGCCCAAGAAGATTTAAGACTTTTTTTATAAAAATTAACTAAAAGCAACTTTACCTGACTTAAAAACTACCTAGCAAGCAGTAATACCTTAACTACAGATGAGATGGCCCTTACTAATCTCTTGACATGACTGGTTCCTCTTGCTACCTATGTATACTTTACAGCTTGGTTTGTATATAATTGTAGTCTTTCTAGGAAACAGTTCAGTCATTTCTGACTTCCAATGCATTCGTTTCTCCCAATTTTTGCTGAGTTGTAGTATGTGAAGATCAAAGAACTTTGCGGGGTTTCCTTTCTTTTCGGTCATTCACAAGATGTGGATGTTAGTGGCTAGGCCATACTTCTTGCCATCCCTGACTACCCTTGGTGTTGGTGAGTTACCATTTTTTCACTACAACAATCCATGTGGTTCACCTGTAGCACTGTTTGGGATTTTGACCCAGTATAAGAATGCCACTAAAGTCCCAAAACTGGATGGTGCATGGTTTGGAGGGAAATTTCCAAAATTTTTCAGCAGTAAGGTCCACTTTTTTTCTTACTCTCAGCATTACAGGCAATCTTTTGGGAGTCTAGATTTCTGTAAGATGCTTTTCTTTGAATAGAAACAGTCCTCTCTTCTGCAATTTGCCTGGTAGCTCAGAGGACAGATGTCCCTCTCTGTGTTGTCCATATTGCCTCTGAGCTTTCTGCGAATTTACTCACTTTGCTGACCTTGCACTCATTCGCTCAGGCCAGTTATTCATGACTCTATGTTCAGGTGTGAATATTTTGTACCTTGATTTCAGCTAGTCCCAAATTGAGGCCCCTGTTCTCCATAGTAACCAAGCGTGCAATTTTGTCATCAGGGAAAATTTATAACCCGTTATGTAATGCTCTTCACTACATTATACCTTAAGGAGGCACCTTTTAAGGTATGATAACTTTATAAAGCACTACATTCATAGCCATTTTCAGATGATAGGGTGATGGAGTTCTGCTCTTTGAGTCTTTCTTTGCCTCAAACTTCAGGTACTTTGTCCATCTTGCCAATCCATCCCCATTCATCTGTGTTCTATTTACCATCCAGGAATGCAGTGACTCCACTTCAGGCAAGAATCTAAGAATAAAGTCCCAAATATTCAGCATAAGGTGTCCACTTGTGAATAGTGGACTAGAGCAGTTGACTTCCTCCTTTCAAGTTACAGTATCTAAAGTAGAAATTTGTAAAAGTCTGGCCATTGTTGGTCTCTATTCAAATTGCCGTCTTTAAAGGATTAGGCATTTGATTAATATTTGGATATGGTACTTGACACTGCTGATATTATTAGATTAGATTTCCTACAGTGTGGAAACAGGCCCTACCAGTAGTCCACACTGACCCTCCGGAGAGTAACCCACGCAGACCCATTTCCCTCTGACTAATGCACCTAACACTGTGGACAATTGAGCATGGCCAATTCACCTGACCTGCACATCTTTGGACTGTGGGAGGAAACCGGTGGAAACCCATGTAGACATAGGAAGAATGTGCAAACTCTACACAGACAGCTACCTGACGCTGGAATCGAACCTGGGACCCTGGTGCTGTGAGGCAGCAATGCTAACCACTGAGCCACCACGTGCCTTTTAAGTTGAAACTGTGACCAAGAAAATACTTGTATGTGAAGAAGAGAATTTCATGTTTTGGGTGCAATAAACATGCAGATGTGAGGCTTTTATAATACTGGAATACAATTTTCAAATCTGGGGGCAGCAAGAAATTGAGAATTTCATTGCAATTCTATTTGGGATCAGTTTAGAACTGGGAGACACGTGTCTAATGTTCTCTCAAGCATTCTGATGTTTTTGCATTAGTTAATTTGTGCTGGATCTGACATTCCAGCCTTAGTGTAAATGTGGTTTGGGAGTTGTTGGTGACATCTCGGAGCTTGACATTTAATGCTGAAATTGCAAACATTTATTTGAACATCTTCAGTTGCATCTCTGTGGGAGAGATCGAACAAGATCAAAAGCGCTTTTCAAAAGTTGCATTCCAATTCAGTTCAGTGTAAACTAGCAAATATTGCTTGTATCTGAGAGGTTAAATATCAGTTGTCTTGCTGCTGTCCACTGTAGCTGTACTCATGTCAGCTTTGAAACTGTTTATAATCTAAGCGAGTGCTTTAAAGCTTGATTGATTGTTCTGGGCTTGAATTAGAATCCTGATACATACATCCATCAACTTTTTTTTAAACATAATTACAGTGCAAGAAAATATTTGCTCAGAATGGGAGCATAGCCAACTAGGGAAGTTAATTAAATTCATTCCATTGGTGGCAAGAAGCTGCGAAAGTTACTGGTCCAGTTAAACACACCGAACATGGAAAGGACAGCACTTCGATTTGCATAACCACTTACCCAAAATGCACCACGTACAGTTCTCAGATTCTATTTAAAGTCAATGGAAAATATTTAACTGGGCAAACCAAACCTCTTACTTTCTAGTAAAGGCATGTATATAATTGATTCTGAGGGGGACAATCCCGAATGCTGCCATGTGAGAAAAACCGTTAATTCTCAATCATCATGGATTTGTGTTAACAAACCAGGAACCAGTTGAATCTGTAATAAAATCTCTACAGTGCGTGGAAGCAGGTCAGTTGGCCCATCAAGTCCACACCAACCCTCTGAATAGCATCCCACCCAGCCACACCCCATCCCCCACCTCCCTAAACCCTGTAACCCTGCATTTCCCATGGCTAATCCATCTAGCTTGCACATCCCTGGACACTACGGGCAATTTAGCGTGGCCAAACCTCCTGACCAACATATCTTTGGACTGTTGTCCCATTCATCTAAGAAATGAACATCAATTGTATTAAATCCATTAATATGGAGGAATGATGATGGCCCAAGCAATTTTCACTTGCTTTGGAAATGAAAGAGAAGCTTTTTTTTTAAATTTCAAATCAGCGTGTCCATCGTAGAACAAACTGAACTACACCGGAACAGGCTTTCAGACCACCAGGTATCTGCCAACTGTGATGCCATTCTAAACCAATTCCATCAGCCTGAAATCCCCCATTTCCCTCCAGTCCCTGCCTGTTCTTGTCTGTTTAAATGCCCCTTAAACATTGCTACCAAATTTGCTTCTACAACCTACCCTGGCAGCTGTATCCGTTGACTGCAACTCAGTGTGAAAAAACATGAGAACAGAACTATGGAGTTATTTCAGAACCGACTGTACTTCTATCAGGTCACCTCTGACACTCGAAAACAATCCAAGTTTTTGCAGTCTCTCTCTGTCAATCAGTAAAAGGGAGTAGGTGGTTAGTTTTTATTTATGCCCCCCCCCCCAAAAAAAATGTCAAAACTATATTTTGCTCGTCGATTGAGGGAGGTAGTGGATGGGGGTCGGTGGGTGCTGTGGGGCAAGTGTGCATTAGACATTCCCAATCTACTCAAAAAGGCCAGAGGGAATTGGCGCAGGGTTTGAAATCATGTGGGAAAAGCTGATTCCCTCCCAAGAAAATATGAGGCACTTGAAACACTGAAATGTACCTCTATGGCTCAGACTGTACTTCCTCCTTCCTGACTAGAATGCTGAACTGAACTGTTAATATTAGGAACAGCAATGTCAACGCTTTGTAGCCTCAAGATATTGAACAAATAAAATGATTAGGAAGATTTCTATTTAAGCAGCAACAAGTAATTTTCTTCAAACACTTTACCTTGCAGCAACAAGACAGCCAGCACCACTTACTGTTGTGTTCACGCAGCTTTGAACAAAAAGTAGAAAAGGAACGCTAATTAATTGTTTTTTTTTATAAATGGGAAGAAAGAAGTTTGGGGCTAGGGACTGAGGTTAGTGTGAAAACGTGAACAAAAGCTGGTTGAGCATTTTTTATTCTTCTTGCATGGGACGTGGGCGTCACTAGGTAGGCTGGCAATTATTTTCTATTTCCATTTCAGTTCAGTAATAACATTGCCAATGAAATATCAGGGTAATTACTTGGCATCAACCAGTAAGCAACTAGTCATAGCAATGAAAAAGTCGATTATGTATTTAAGATATTTGATTTGGAGCGGCACCAGATTAAAGGTCATTGTTAATTATCTATCTCTGTTTTGCTTTTGAGTTCTCCTTTCAAACACCACACATTTTGAGGAAGAGCCATTCTGTTCTTTTCAATTGATGTGAGCTTGCTCATATGTATCTTCCTGTTATTCTGATCCCTGAATACTTTACATTGGTGTTTGTCCTGCTTTTTCTTTCCCTTTATGCCAGCTACCACGGCGGTTATACTGCTGTAGAAAAAATAATTTCGTCTACTTTTAATATTAAGCATCAGTACAATCGCTAGAATACCAGTTCAAGGGGAAAATTTACATTCTGATATTTTTAATCAACTTGTTCAGAGATGTTATGGTGGGATTTGAACCTGAGCTTTCCAGCTCGTAAGGACATGACCACTGCACCAGAAGAACCCAAAGATGACAATTTACCCTTTAGGAGAGGGAAGTGCTGACTGACATGTGGCCTCTGGTCGAGGTTTTGCTGGGTAAATGAACCCATTAATGCTGATTTGCCAGTAAACTGCCAACCATTGTTTAAATTTTAGCTCAGGCAGGTTGACTGGACAGGGCATGGTCCTGAGGATTGAACTGGAAAATGGTTGCCACCTATTGAGTTGAAACAGGTGCAATATGTGTGCAATTTCTTTGTCAGCTGCAACAACAGGCCCGATATATGGTTTAATTCTCAAGACAGTCAGCCTGCCAGGGTTAATATTTTAACAAAAGTTGGCAGTTAATTGGCAATCAGCATTAACAGCTTCATTTAGGTGGCAGCATGGTGGCTCAGTGGTTAGCACTGCTGCCTCACAGCATCAGGGTCCCAGGTTCAATTCCAGCCTCAGGCAGCGGTCTGTGTAGAGTTTGCACATTCTGCATGGATTTCCTCCGGGTGTTCCGGTTTCTTCCCACAGTCCAAAGATGTGCAGGTCAGGTGAATTGGCCATGCTCAATTGTCCATAGTGTTAGGTGCATTAGTCAGAGGGAAATGGGTCTGGGTGGGTTACTGTTCGGAGTGGACTGGTTGGGCCGAAGGGAACTGAAGGGAATCTAATGTAATCCGCATGTCAGTTGGCATTTCCCTCTCCTCCAGGATAAATGTCACACCCTGAGTGTGGCGGACCGTCCTAAGTTGTTTATTCGTGCAGTTACTCGTGAATGTTTGAGATTTCCTGGTGAATGCGAGCCCACAAACTTGAACAGAATGGCTTTCTTTCAGCAGCTGCCGCAGTTTGGGGAAAAAAATCAAACCTGTACTTCTGTCTTAAAAACAGAAAGCACTGGAGAAACTCAGCAGGTCCAGCAGCCTCTGGAGAGAGAAACAGAGTTGATGTTTCAAGTTAGAAATGAAGGAAGGCAGAAATGCGTTGGGTGTTATGCTGTTGACTGTGGGGAAATGGGAGGAAATAATAAAAGGAAGTTTGCACTTATTTATACAAGATGGGGAAGCAAATAGAAAGGGAAGGCTCGTAATATCCTCTTGCTTTCCCTGTATTCCAAGTGTATTTATCTGTAAGTGCAAGGAAAGTAATTAATGAAGGGATGCAGCACACTGATTTATCAGGGGCGAGACGAATGTCACCCATTGACCACACATTGCAGCTTTGTGAGAGCGCTCTGATTATTGAGACTGGGCAGCAGCACCACAGTGCAAATGTGTCTTGTGGTTTATCTAGGTTTGCTCACCTCAGAATCACAGCAAGTGTCTTTTTTTTTGGATTATTGCTTTTGTTGTCTGAAATTTGGGTTTGAAATGTACGTTGGTGACAATCGAGCTCAATGCTTCGAGTGCAGCAGGAGTAATTTATAATGTTGGCAGCTGCTCCTATCTGAGCAGCAGGGTACCTCGACAGAGAATGTTGAATTGTACCTCTCTGACTGGAAACTTTGCGTTCAGTAATGTATGTCTTCAACCTGTACTGGTGATTCCAGTCCTGAATGCCAGAGCTTGGAAAGTCAGGTTTCCTGATTTAAAATGGGGGCATTTCTTTACAAAATAGTGCACATGCTTTTAACTGTTGGTGTTCTTGATAAACGTCTGATGTGATTTATCTAATTCTCTGTGCTTCCAATCACTGCGCTTGGTTTTTAAAAAAATAAATTATTTAGTTTTATTAATTACTAGCACAGATGTTGAGCAGCAGGTTCTAAAACTCTTGAGGTTGCAGCAACCCGTTTAGAAACATTGAGCATTATTTCAGGTTGGGAACACAGGTGTGCTTCCTGCCAGTGCAAACCCCTAACCTGCTGCTAATCGCTGCTCGAAAATTGTTCTGGGTCAGATCTTAGTCCTGGATTTCGTTCTTCACCTCCTGATGATAGGTAATGCCTTGCCATGACTCGGTGCCTTAACCAAGTGCGTCACACCCCAGCTGGGAATCAGTAACTTAGCTAGAGCAAATCATTTGAAGTAATTGAGCAAAACAATTGCATACAACACTAAAAGGAAATAATGCATGAGTTTTCAATATAAGTTAACATCAATGCGCTCTTCACCTACGTATTTTTATTTTGCGATCAACACGACTTCCTTTTGAGACTGCTCTGGTCCCTGTTAATCATTCCTGTTTTCCCTGTAGCTTTATATTTCAGAGCAGCCTAATCATTGACCTGCTTCAGTGTCTCTGAAGATGATGCTTTGACATCAGCCATTGCAAGACTTGACTTTGCACATTTAATTTGATGTAAATCCTCACTCCACAACAGTCTCGCACTGCCTCCTTTTAATAAGGATTAATGGTATCTTACCACTTCATGGTGCATCAAGTTGACAGTCTACTTGTGCTCTTTAAACTGACTGCTGATACATGGCCATTATCTTTCTCCTGTGTTATTTACACATTTGAGTAGGAAGCATTAGTTCATGAATTTAATGTTGTACGACTTTTTTGCTTTTGACCATCGCATCAACTTTATCCCCTCTCTTTCTCAAATGGAGGAGACACCTTTTATTTAAAAAAAACCATAGATGCATCAACTCAACACAGTTGCACCCATTTTACGGGTACATCAGTCACTGATTTAGAGAGCAGAGGGAACTTGAGCCACTGTTAAACTCAGGCCTTGATTTAATTCTGCACAAGCATTAGCTCAGTGTTTGAAGGGAGGCTGCTATGTCGATATTTTTTTTTAATCCAGTTTCCTAAATTTTACAAGTTGGAATTCTCTGCGCAGTATAAGCTCTGACTTCTGCTTCTGTTTGTTTAAAGGACCTTCAGAGCCTGCTCATACAAACAGACAAAGTAGGAGCAGAAGTAGATCACTTGGCCCCTCTAGGCTGCCTGTGTGCTCACCAGAGTGAAGATTGTCTTGTTCGTAAGGTGGTACCTTTTGACTGTAAATGCTGTTTCACTACTCTCTACCAGTGTGTCAGACTTGTTCATTGCTCTGGAACCCCAGTGGAGGCGGGGGCCTTGAACTCTGAAACCAATGAGTGCTTTAACCAAGATAGAAGTTGTCCAAGTCCTACCAGACCATAGGCTGCTCTCTCATTTGAGAGAGACACATGACTGGTGGTGCTTTAACCAGAGGGCATGATGCCTCAGGTGAGCAGAGAGGTTGAGTAAGAGACTCCTTCATGGTAACCTCAGCTGATGTGGGAATTGAACCCAGGCGGTTGGCATCATAACCAGCCATCCAGTTAATTGACCCCTGCCATTAACTGAGCTGCTGCTGCTATCTGAAACTATTTGGGCTGAAATTAGGCAGTGCTTCTTTCATACAGCTATGGAAGGATATCTGGAGCATCTATTTCCCACCACATACAGACACAGACACAGATGTTGAGGCTCATTCAGTTAAGATTTCTCAAATTAGAAAGTAGATTGTTGGGGGGTTTAGGTGAAGTGAAGATACAGAACAGACATACAGACATATTCCAGCATATCACTGGTGCTATCCTGGGAGACTCAGCAGCATTAGAAATTCATGAAGACTGCCAAAGCACAGGAACTAACACGGGTGATAGTTTGAGTTAGAGTTAGTCTCTACATTCTACAGGAATTGTTACAAATTAAAAGAGTTGAGTCAATGTGTTGTGTGAAGGCTGTGTTCTCTCATCAGAAATCAAGCATCAAGATGACAACATAAAAACATCTGTTGGCTTTGACTGGAGAAAGATTTTTAGTTTAAAAATCATATTTTTTTCCTCGCCCTACTGTCTTATTAATGGGATTTTGTGGGTGTCAGCTTGATGACTAATTCGAAACCATTCTGCAGACTTAATTAACAACACAATAATTTGGCCAAAAGAAGACACCTGCTGGCTAATTGGGTGTGAGAAATTATTTTTTAATTATTCAAAAATCATCATGGGAGTTTCCAGCTTTCAGTCTAATTTCATTACAATATTATGCTCCTCAGACAGACAGAGGGATGTATGTGCATGATGAAATACCCTTCACAGTGAAATTGCCATGGTTCCTTGACAGAGTTGAAGTGTTTCTCATAATTATCAACCACCTTCCAGGAGTCTTAAGCTGTTTCCCCATCAGAACCATAGTATAGTACAGCATAGGAAGAAGATGGCCATTCAGCCCATTGGGTTTGAGGTCAGATCTTTCAAACAACATTAAATAAACTATGGATGATCTTCCAGTTCAGTGATTCTCTTGTTAAATGTTCGAACTGTGCATTCGGTCTGGCAGTGAATACTACATTTTCCTCCTCCTTTGTATTACCAAGTCTCTTGATGTCACTTCAATCAACTATTGAAATGCTCTATACCGAATTACAACAGGATTCAGTTCTTCACACTCTGGTCTTGTGGAGCCTGTAACAGTTGATCATTTGCTATTTAATTCAGATACTCTCAGCAAAATATTAACTTCACCCAACCCTTGGCCCTCCAAATGCTCAGTGACTTGTTTCCTGTTTTGAGTGGACTTCACCACCAGTTTCCTCATTTCCGCTCCCCACACCTTACCCCAATTCCAACCTTCCAGCTCAGCACTGTCCTCATGACCTGTCCTACCTGCCAATCTCCCTTCCCACCTATCTGCTCCACCCTCCTCTCTGACCTATTGCCTCCAACCCCACCCCCATTCACCTATTGTACTCTTTGCTACCTTCTCCCCAGCCCCACCCCCTCCATTTATCTCTCCACCCTGGAGGCCCCCTGCCTCCATTCCTGATGAAGGGCTTTTTCCTGAAACATCGATTTTCCTGCTCCTCAGATGCTGCCTGACCTGTGCTTTACCAGCACCACTCTAATCTAAACTCTGGTTTCCAGCATCTGCAGTCCTCACTTTTGCCCTGTTTATGTCTGTCTTGTATCTCTCTCCCTAAGCAAGAGAAAGCCATTCTATTGTCAGCCAGGGAGATCTGACTTCTAGTGGAAAACCATCTAGAAGTGAAATGCACAACATGGGCTTAACTTAGGGTGATGGAAAAACGTTGTGACATTCCCAATCTCCGCGCAGTTCGAAAAGACAGCACTTCAGCTGAAGCTAATTATGTATGAGGACCTCGAAATACTACTATGTCCCTTGTATTGTTCAGTCAATAGCTCTGGGAATTATGAAATGATATTTATCATAATGTTGGAATATAGAGCCATCTTTGTTGGAGTCAGCCAACAACACTGCTGCCTCTGAAATGATGGTACTTGCTGAGAGAAAAGAAAGACCTGCATTATGTAAATCTTTTCATGACTGGACTGCTTTAACATTGCGGCCCACAGTAAACCCCTACAAACTGCAAGATGGACATGACTAAATTTTCTGGGTTTTTTAATGATGTTGATTTAAGGCGTTAAAATCCTTCAGGACACCAGGAATAACTCCCTTGCCTTTCTTCCAAATGTTGCTATGTGATCTTTAATGACCACCGAAAAAGAAATGCAATTGCCCTTGATTTGAAAGATGGACATCTCCAATAATACAGCACGCCCCGCTGAGTGGGCGGCACGGTGGCACAGTGGTTAGCACTGCTGCCTCACAGCGCCTGAGACCCGGGTTCAATTCCCGCCTCAGGCGACTGACTGTGTGGAGTTTGCACGTTCTCCCCGTGTCTGCGTGGGTTTCCTCC